>NC_090436.1:802463032-802779370 GCF_031143425.1 Pleurodeles waltl
CAAACATTTGAAGTCACTGCACAGACAGTTTGTGTCTCACAATAGCAATATGGGGTTACAAAACAAGCACTTGGAGACCCTGATTAAGGGACAGCAAAGAGTTGCTGAAAACACCAAAGAGTTGGCTATTGGGGAACTATGCACTGAGATACAGCGGGAGCGCATCAGCCAGAGCAGGCGCCATCACCAATATTTGGCAAAGTTTGATAGCTTCTGTAGATCAGTCAATCAGCTTGCAAGTTCAACAGCCCAGATATCACGGCGTGCCGTTGCCACACAGGTGGAGATGGCACATTGCAGTCAGGACATTGCACAGGGACTGGTGCAAACTACCAACATTATGGATGCCATGCAAACAGCACGCAGTGCCACAACCAGCGAACTGGGTGTTGGTGACAGTGAGGAGTCCACTAGCCTCAGCAGTCTGACAGTCCCTGTGATTGATCCGAGGCGTCGCAGTGCCAGACACAGTACTTCAGGTGAACCTGCTACTAGAGGTGCCAGCGAGGGCACTGAGCACTCAAGTTGAGTGCGTGGACGGAAGAAGTGATGTTGAGGGCTACAGGGAACCACCTCAACATGTACAAATAAAGTCACGCTATGATGCTAATAGTGTGACACTGTTAATAGTTCATGTCTGCCCATTGTGAATAGCTATGTCCTAATGATATATTGTTTACCTGAAGTCAAGGTAATAAAGATGCTAACTACTGAAATACATATTATTGAAGTGTATTTGTCATTACTTACATCAAAAATGGTTGCGCGTGATATCAGCACGTCTTTGCCTGCCTTCTGCTGCACTGGTCCTGTCTGCTGGTAGGGGTGGTAAGGGATCATCATCCTCATCTGACTCTGGCTCTGTGACTTCCACTGGCATGCCCCTGGTGGTTGCTATGTTGTGCAGGATGGCACATGTGGCCCACTTTTGCATGTTGTCTCAGGGCTGTACTGTAGTGCACCTCCACTCCTATGGATGCACCTGAAACGGCTCTTCAGTAGCCCAAAAGTGTGCTCCACCACATTGCGGTTAGCCCTATGTGCAGCATTGTACCTCCTCTCTGCTGGAGTGGCAGGGCTCAGGTAGGGTATTAGCATATAGGTGCGCACTGCGTAGGCACTATCTCCTGAATGCACAGAGAGTAAAATGAGTACATTTACTGTCTCACGTCATGCTTACATCAATGCATTATTCTGAACTATCAAATTACCTAGTAGATATCCTTCCCCAAACTCCCCAGCTAGCAGTCTTGTGTGTATCCCGCTGCGGAGAAAGATGTAAGAGTCATGTGTGCTCCCTGGGTATCTGCCTACGAGATCGGTAATGATGTAGGAGGCATTGCATATCACCTGTATGCTCACAGAATGATGGTTTTTACGGTTGTGATACACATACTCTGTTGCCGATGTTGGACAGATTGCTACATATGTCCCATCAATGGCACCTAGGACATGTGGGAACTGTGCTATCTGGTAAAAATAAACTTTAGTTTGTTGTAATGCCTGTGGGATGTTGGGGAATTTTATGTACAGTTGTATTTTGCTCAGTATGGCATTGAGAAATGCATTGAAAAATCTAGAGAGGGCACTCTGTGATACCCCTCCAGCTGCTGCTATGGCCCCTTGATAGCTCCCTGAGGCTAGTAGGTGCAGGGAGCGTAATACCTGCACATGGGTGGGTATGCTATTGGTCCTGTGTATTGTGCGCTGCAGCATGGGTTGTAGCTGAGCTATCAGGTCAAGCATCATGGCTGAGCTTAACCTGTACTTATCATAAATTTCCTCCTCAGTCTGGTCAAAATGTGTTATGCGCACTCTGAAAATGCGCTCCTGTCTCCTCCTCTCTCTCCTCAAACCTGCCAAGATCCTCATTCTCCTCATCATGACGTAGAGTGCAGCCATTGTGGAAGAGGGGCTGAGGCATTCTGGGCCTCTTTCTATAGGTTGCACCTGGTTACCACCTGGTTTCAGTTCGTGGTAAATTGCATGTGCAAACGGGCATTATTCGAATAATCGCAATTTGCAATTTTGTGCTACATCGCTTTGCGAATCCGTTTTTGCGTGTCGCAATCTGCATCTCGCAAATAGCAGCACGATTTAGGAGATCGCTATCTGCGAATCGCTATTCTGTATCGGAATTAGCGTTTCGCAAACAGCGATTCGGTAAATCATATCGCTATTTGCGATACGCTGTTTGCGACACGCTAATTCGTGTCTCATTCGCAAAAAATCGCTATTTTTGCGATTTCTTATTTTCCCACTGTGAATGCCTTTCATACATCGTGAAACGCATTTTTGCATTCGCAAACAGACATACGCACCGTTTGCAAATGCAAAAACGCTTGATACATCTGGCCCTAAAATCCTTCCTCTATAAGCAACACTTCATCCGTAAGAACGGCTTCACCTAAAATGTGGTCCCGACTGGTATCCCACTGAAAATTAACATCCCCCAAAGATGTGCAGAACTTCATTAAATATTATCTAGATTGGCACTTTGAAAATAATCTCCATACATGCATATCTTTCAATTGTGTGCCTCTGGAATACACATTCCTATTGTTCCAGGGAGTGCCAGACTAGGAACCCAAAGCAGCCCTGGCAATTTTCTCCGACTAGGGCCCGGATTTGGGGGAGGGCGAATGCGAAGCTCGTCTGCTTTTGTTACTGGGGGCCTAGTTTGCAGCACTGCTGCAAAAACGGCCCCAGTAACAAAATTGGTCCCCAGCGCTGCAAAACCAGCCCCTCCTTCCAACCTCCTGGCGAAATGCCCGATGCTTCCTACAGCCAGTCCGGCCCTGTTTCCTGGAATTCTGATACAAAGTTGAGTATCCCTGCTGATCTCAACATTTGGCCTCTGGGATGCTGCAGGTGTTGAAGAGGATTATGTGGGTGCTGAAGGACTAAAATAACATGAATTATTCAACTTAAGTTTCAGAAAAGTAGAATTTGCCATCAGAAGGCATGGGGTGGCAGTGATGAAAATGGAAAAGCTAAAACAACAAGTGATGGACGGAATGCTGAACATTGTCAAACATTCACCCCCAGTCACAGATCTGGGTTTAATCCATCGTTTTTTGCTGCCCATGCCATTCCAGTTTGGACCCAGCCATATGCAAATCAGTCTTGACCCTGTTCCCCATGGGAACAGTCCAGCCCGAACTGCTAGGCCAGGTCTTCCCTGGACTGGAAACAAACATCCTGGGACCGGTTTCGGGGTTTCACCCCTCATCAGCCAGGCTAGCTTGAATCCAGTGGCATGGGAAGCACGGGACCCACGTCTGGGCATACCCTTCCCACTTAGGGCGACAAATGCAAAAACAACAAGTGATGGACGGAATGCTGAACATTGTCAAACATTCACCCCCAGTCACAGATCTGGGTTTAATCCATCGTTTTTTTGCTGCCCATGCCATTCCAGTTTGGACCCAGCCATATGCAAATCAGTCTTGACCCTGTTCCCCATGGGAACAGTCCAGCCCGAACTGCTAGGCCAGGTCTTCCCTGGACTGGAAACAAGCATCCTGGGACCGGTTTCGGGGTTTCACCCCTCATCAGCCAGGCTAGCTTGAATCCAGTGGCATGGGAAGCACGGGACCCACGTCTGGGCATACCCTTCCCACTTAGGGCGACAAATGCAAAAACAACAAGTGATGGATGGAATGCTGAACATTGTCAAACATTCACCCCCAGTCACAGATCTGGGTTTAATCCATCGTTTTTTTGCTGCCCATGCCATTCCAGTTTGGACCCAGCCATATGCAAATCAGTCTTGACCCTGTTCCCCATGGGAACAGTCCAGCCCGAACTGCTAGGCCAGGTCTTCCCTGGACTGGAAACAAGCATCCTGGGACCGGTTTCGGGGTTTCACCCCTCATCAGCCAGGCTAGCTTGAATCCAGTGGCATGGGCAGCAAAAAAACGATGGATTAAACCCAGATCTGTGACTGGGGGTGAATGTTTGACTATGTTCAGCATTCCGTCCATCACTTGTTGTTTTTGCATTTGTCGCCCTAAGTGGGAAGGGTATGCCCCGACATGGGTCCCGTGCTTCCCATGCCACTGGATTCAAGCTAGCCTGGCTGATGAGGGGTGAAACCCCAAAACCGGTCCCAGGATGCTTGTTTCCAGTCCAGGGAAGACCTGGCCTAGCAGTTCGGGCTGGACTGTTCCCATGGGGAACAGGGTCAAGACTGATTTGCATATGTCTGGGTCCAAACTGGAATGGCATGGGAAGCACCGCTTCCAAAAAACACAGAATATCCAATATCAATGATTCACACTGAAAACAAAGAACTTAAAACTGAAGACACTGAAAAAGCCCACAACAAAATCTGGATGACAGAAAACCTATTCTTGCAAAGCATAGAAAAATATGCCACAGAGATCCAGGAAGCCGTAGCTTGAAAATTGAGCAGGCGACTAAACAACATTTTCAAGGAGATAGATGCATCCATTTCCCTTAGAATAATTCTTGTCTGCAGATTGGTATTCTAATATTCACATATCCTAAACCCCAAAATACACAATAACGATCCACGTAGCTTTGCCATTTGGATTTGCCACTGCTTTTGCCAATGCTAAACAGTATCTGCAAAATGGAAAACATTGCTTGTTGCTGATGCTGAGAACAGAGGGCCCGATTTAAACTCCGGTGGAGAGGGTACCCCGTTCCAACAACAAAGTACCCTCTCTGCCAAAGCTAGGTTCCGCCTGCCTCTTATAGAGTCTCAGGGTACTTCAGTATGTAGATGGCAGAGACGAATCCAACTCCACTGCCTGCATACACCTCCGATGGCTCAATGGAGGTAGGGAAGTCAGAGGCTTGCCATGTATTCGCCCACCCTATTTAGAGTGGGCAAACACATGGCCTGTTTTCACAGACCGTCATCACCAGCTAAGTTCTGGCAGTAACCAGCAAACTACACTGCGAAATGACCCACACCCCATGGGAGAAATCTCCCGTGGCGAGAGCTCATTGCTTGTTTTTATTTTCAAAAATTAAATCCTGCTTTGGGATGTGCTGTCCGTCAAACTTTCAATGCATGTACTGGAACTGCTGTGACATTATATCCTAATGAACTTATGATTAGGAAAACGAGATACAACTTGTGTCTGTGACAGCATAACCAGTCTGCCACACTCTAAATCATCCCCGAAACATGGAGAAGAAATATGCACAATGTTGGTCAGGCAGACAAAAAACAAATTCAGTAAAACAAGTACAACTTTCAAGAAGGCAACTACAGAGTTAGACAGAAACGAAGTAGGCTTAAAATATCAAATATGAAGTTTTTTCAAGAACTGTGTCAAACATAACAAGGAGTGGAAGGAGAATGTATTAAGACAGTAAGAAGCATCGGGCAACCCTTGATTTAGCCACCATATCAAAATGAGAAAATAGATGTAGGAATATTAGAAAAAAAAAGAGTTAGTAAGATGCCATTGTCTTGTTGACCCTGAAACCTTACACAGATTTATTTACTGAATGAAGGCATTCATTTTTTTCCAAATCTGGGTTAACCATGAGGCATATTTTATGACACCAATGAGCCACAGACAGCAGTCAATAAGGACTTACTCTAGGTAGAAATCTCTCATATTTTTAAAAAAAAACGAATCTTGACATGCTACAGGTATTGCCATTCAGTACGATAGGCCATTAGTATGTATGACAGTGAAAGCTGTAAGTGCATATGACAGGGTGGTCTGCTACTATGCTTCAGATACGCTATCAGAAGCAGAGATCTTATCAGTTTCATTGATGTTGTTAAAAACTATGTAAACTGATACTCCAACCAAAAATGTTTAGACTGGACAGTTATTAAAGCTGCAGTTATATGTGACAACGGCCCTCCTTTGGACCTTGGTGGTACAAACCGCCTACCGCCATGGCGACGGCCGCCAAAAGACTGTTGCCGTGGCTACCAACCGTCCGTCATAATATGACCACAGCCGGATATCCGCCACAAGAATGGCAGAAATCCAGCTGTGGCCATGCCGGCACATGGTGGTAAGGTGGCGCTGCTGCCAGCAGCAGCGCCACACCAGTAGACTGCCAGGGCCGTATTATGAGAAATAATACAGCCTGATAGTGTTCTGCTGGTGGACTCTGATGCTGGAAGCAGCGCCCCTTCCCGTCTCCTGCCGGAGGACCTCCTGGACACAGGTAAGTGGGTGTTCCGACAGGGAATGGGGGTGGGAGGGGTTGTGTGTGGGGGTGTGTGTGTATGTCTGTGCGTGCGTGTATGCAAGTGTGTGTTGTATGTGTGTGCATGTCTGGGGTGTGAGTGCGTGTATGTTGAGTTGTGTGACTGCATGTGTGCATGTATGTATGAAGGTGTGTGCAGATGTGTGTGTGAATGTATGTATGCATGCGTGGATGAATGTGGGAATGGGTGTGTGTATGTGTGCGTGCGTGTGTGAAGGGAGGGGCGTGTATGAAGAGGGGGTCTGGAGAGGAAAGAGGAGTGGGGGGAACCTGTGGAGGGGGATGGAGAAGACCCCTATCATTGACAGGGAAATAATTCCCTGTCACTGATAGTGCCTACCGCCATGGTTTTCGTGGCGTAAGGAAGCCACGAAAACCATGGCGGTAGACAGGGTCATAATCCCGCAGGCGGTCAAGTGATGGCCGCCAGACTGGAGACTTATGTCTCCAGCCCGGCGGATGTTACCGCTGTGGCGATCGGTGTGGTACATTGTTGGTTTGGCTTCAGCCAAACCACCAATGTCATAATATGGAGGAAAGTGCCGCCAGCCTGTTGGCAGTACTTTCCTCCAAATTACCGCCAACCACCGGGGTCATAATGACCCCATAGTGTCTGGTAAATTAAATCTAAAATATAAAGTCATGATTTCCTAATTTGCTCATAGGATCTTGGTAGAACTCTCAAACAGTGCTTCCATCTGTCACTGTGAAATACCGCACAACACAGATACAACTTCACTGCTGCCTAATGCAGTCAAGATGCATATTCTGTCACCACAAGTTTTTTTTCTGCCCAATGCTTGTGGTACAGGCCCACTAGGAAGTGAGGGGATGCATCTCACAAAGATGAGAAGCTACCATCAAAACGTGTTGGCTGATGTCCCTTGCATTCCTTATATTTTGTCAGGTGGGAGCTGCTATGGGAGATAAGATTAAGAGCATGATTTAGATCTTGGCGGAAGGGTTACTCCGTCACAAACGTGATGGTTATTCCGTCTGCCGTATTATGATTTCCATAGGATGTAATGGAATCGTAATATGGCAGACAGGATATCTGTCACTATTGTGACAGAGTAACCCCAGCCACCAAGATGCAAATCAGGTCCTAATGGTGCTCTAAAGTGATTCTTGGTGTGAGTGACTTTTCTTGTGGACTAAAATTAGTGTGTGGATAGTTGTGGGGATTGTTTGGGTTGGAGATGGTTGGGTACCAGTTCTGGCTTGATATATGATTGATAAAATGGAAAATCTGTGGAAAATCAAGCTGGGCCTTCAAACTTGTTCTCACGCCATATATGAGGTCTTCTGACCAGATGTATGCTGCTCTGGCTTGTTATTAGGAAATATGTTTGATTTTGCACTTGTGATCTACATCATCTCTACCACCATTTCTACCACTTCAGGCCAGCTGCCTGCCTGCTTGAGCATAAACTTTTCAGTACATATGGAGCAGGGGGTTCCAATGGGTAGCTGGGGAGCTACTGGTAGCTCACCATTATTCTGATAGTAGCTCCCTAGCAGTGCAGCCCAGTACCGTATTCAATTCAGAGGATCTTCTCTAGCCATATTAAAGAAGTTCACTTTACAAGAAAAGGTAAGATTTTCTTTGAGTGCGTTACCCCAAAATGGAAAGAATACTTTGGATAGAAAACCGTGTATTTTGAGAAACTGACATGCTGATATTTTGGTAAATAACAAATTCGAAAATCCAAAACTTATTTGACTCCCCTCTATTGTATTGGTAAATATTGTGGACACAATATTTTGGCATTACTCAATATTGTAACATACATCCAGTTGGCCACAACCAGTAGTTCTGCGAAGTGTGGCTACCATTGTGACTGTCTCTGATGTGTTCACTTCTGCAACAATTGTCAAAGTCATTATAAGCTCAGGACCATTTTAACCTATCAGAAGTAGCTCTCATCACATGAAAGGATGGAGACCTTTGATACAGCGGCTCCCAGCTTCTTGCTCCTGATGGAATATCTCATGGCTGTGAAATGGGGAGTTATTGGAAAAGACAATCGGACTGCTCCTGTCCTTGAACAGAGCCACTATTTCTATATGACAACAATTCCTATTTGCCATTGTTTGAGAAATATCATCAAACAATAAAGCTTTGTTCACTCACCTGCCCTCACATTTCTTGCGGGAGTGCCTTTTATTGAGTGTTCACAGGCAAAAATGAAACTTGCCTTTATCTGCTAAACCGTACGCACCAAATGCCTGAATGTGCAGGAATCCCTCCTGAAACTTGGCAAAGTCTAGAGGATCAGAACAATCCAACCAGCTACTACTTGCCAGACATTACATATCTTGCTTACTCAGAACGAGGGTAGTTTAATGTACACTGAAAGACTATTAACTGGAGTATATTTGTGGGCCAAAGCGATTGTGACACTGTATTAGACAATATGCATCACAACACCACCCCTTATAAACATGACTTGTTTCATACATGTTATTGTAGGAATATGCACACTTCACCTGTGGCAAGAAGGCTTTTCCTTTGCTGCCCGAGATTGCACTGGTGGTAGTTATGCCCAGAGTCATTAGTAATGTGCCTGCCATCAGACACTTTGCTGAACATCTCCTCTTACAATGGTGGAGGGACCCTGAGGTGTCTGAAGCAAATAGATTCTTCTCCATTTTGTTTCCCAACAATGTGGTAGGGCAAGCCATCAGAGAATCTAGATACATTGCCAAAACACTGAAAGAAGTACCCAATGCCACTGCCATTTCTCTGGGCCTGATAGTTGATCGACTAGATGCCCAGAGGATAAACCATGCATAGGAACACTGCTAATAAGGCCCCAGGTCATGTGCTCTGACCCCTAAAATAAGATAAAATTGGCTAACTCGTAAATGCCATATTTAAGACCATAGTATATGGTGCAGAAATACATCCATGGCATGGACTAAGCCCAAAGGTAGAAATCTTGTCTGGATGAAGGCACAGAAAATATCTGCCTGACTGGAGGTTTTCGATGGCTGAAAAATCCGAATTTCTCCTGCTCTGAGCTTTCACAGCCAAACCCAATGGTTTTATTGGGGCCTCACTCCTCTGCTATCTGACTTTGAGAGGGCTTTGGTGGATACAACCTGCCAATGTACCCTGCTGGAGGAGTTGGACTTCCATTTCAGGGACTAAGGGTCTGATTTAGAGTTTGGCGGAGGAGGTTACTCCATCATAAATGTGACTGATATCCCGTCCGCCATATTACAATTCCCTTATAGCCTATGGAACGGTGGATGGAATAGCTGTCAAGTTTGTGAAGGAGTAACCCCTCCATCAAACTCTAAGTCAGGCCTGAATCAGAAGGTATAATTGTAAACATCAGAGACTCCCTAGTGTATGTGACCCTGGCTCCATCCTGGTCAGCCTGAAATCATGCTCAGGTCCCGGCCAGCTGTGAACAGTGGCTACTGATTCAGGCTTTCATTTTTCTTGGTGCTTTTTGACATCAGTCTTTATAAATTCATATCACTGGTTCCCCTTATTAGATTTTTCTCATTTAGGTGTCATTTTGTTTATTGTTTTCTCTATTTTCTAATTTTGAGTGGGATTTTCATTGTGTTGTTTTTGAATTGTTAACTGTTTTGGCACTTTTAAGTACTTTTCTCATTTTCTCTAAATAAGCCTGTCTACTCTGTTCCATAGTTACCACGGGTTAAGCTCAGGTTTAGGTTACTGAAACTTTTATCTGGACCTAATCAGTATATGATCCTATTATTTGTAGTGCACCCCCATCCACCTCAATTAATAATTTTCTTTCTTACACAGATTTATGAAATAGTAATAGCAGTCATTGTTGTCATGTTGACCTTTTATGTTCTGGTCAAACTGTGCCTGTGCGTCTTTCAGTGTGCTTGAAAAACGAAGGGGCATATTTATACTCCGTCTGCGCCAAATGTGCGTCAACCTTGCCCCGTATTTAAACTTTGACGCCCGAGCCAGCGGACGACAAAATTCTGCTGTGTGCGTCATTTTTTGGATGTGGCAACCCGCCTTGCGTTAATGATATGCAAGGTAGGCGTTCCCGTCCAAAAAATGACTTAAACGGCTGTGCGTTGTATTTATGCTTTCGGGCAAAAATGATGCACAACCGGGAGGCAGAGCCGGAAAATGACGCACAGCCCGATTTGCGTCAACATTTAACGCCTGGGTCAGGGCAGGCGTTAAAATGGGGCAAAGACACCTGTATTTAATCAGAACACACAGAAGCACCAGAAAAGCAGCAGAGCAGCAAAAGGGAGACATGGAGGTGATTCTTATCCAGCGTGCATGCAGACGCAGAGCCCAGCAGCTACAACAGCAGCTACCACAACACCAACAGGGACCCCAAAGGCAGTGCAGAAGGCAGGAGAGGATATTCCACCCCAGAACAACCCTTCATGGCCTCAGGGAACACAACATCATCCAGAGGTACAGGTTGAACTGGCAGGCCATTCAGCAGCTGCTGCGCAACATTGAGATGCAGTTGGCACCCACTTTGCTGACACCCCGCACCATCCCAACAGAAACCAAGCTGCTTGCCGTACTTCACTTGCTGGCAAGTAGCTCTTTTCAAACAACTGGTGCCCTGGTTGCCGGAATATCACAGCCATCATTCTCTGCCTTTTTTGCCCAAAGTACTGGATGCCATCAATGGACTTACACCCCTCCACATCTGCTTCCCTAACACACTGCAGAAGCAGCAGGAAACAAAACAGGGGTTTTACCTCATTAGTGGCTTCCCACACGTCCTTGGTACACACTGCACAGCAACCCTCTAGGACACACAACACATTCACCACAACAGCAACATGTCGACAGGAACACACTGAGGTTGTGACATCGCTAGCCATGTTTCTTAGGTCACCATTGAACCTGTCACACATCTGAAATTAGTTTACAGTCTAATGTTAAGACGTCAATGATCACAACGTTTGGAGTGGGTTGCCTAAATGTCACCTTGCAAATTGTAAGTGTCTCAATGATGTTTACATTAATCCATTGCATAAGTCTAAAGGTATGTGATGTCCAGGGTACATTGATATGAACGTGTTAACAACACTGTCAATCTTAACCTGTGTATGGAACTATCATCTTACCCCCAGTGAAGCCACAGGGACACCTGTATCACAAGTCACAATGCTAGGGAGGGCACACTGTACTGCAAATCCCAAAACATACTGCTGACAACCGGTTTGCAGCCAAACACTCATTCAGCCAAGGAAACAACACAATGCAGATGGTACATCCTACAAGCCTAGGATGCGACATAATAACACAAAAGAGTCACAGACAACACAAGACAACTACTGCCATGAAAGGTGATTTCAA
The DNA here is from genome assembly GCF_031143425.1 of Pleurodeles waltl. Classification (NCBI taxonomy): domain Eukaryota; kingdom Metazoa; phylum Chordata; class Amphibia; order Caudata; family Salamandridae; genus Pleurodeles; species Pleurodeles waltl. The sequence goes on from NC_090436.1 coordinate 802,474,572, forward strand.
TAGGGCTAGCTACATCAACAAGATCCCATTCATTTTCTCTTGCAGCTGATCAAGGGTATGGCATCCAGCCATGGATAATGACACCTATTGGCAACCCGAGTACTGCAGCAGAGCGTGCCTACAATGACGTACATAGGAGGACACGCACCATATTCGAGAGGACCTTCGGCATCCTCAAGTCAAGGTTCCGGTGCCTCGACATCACTGGTGGTAGCCTCCTATATTCCCCGGAAATGGTCTGTAAGATCATCCTAACATGTGCTGTTCTGCAGAACATTTGCATAAAAAGGAACATTTCCCTCCTGGAACCTGAGCCACACATGCCTGAAGAGGAGGAAGAGGAGGATGGTGGCCTGCAACATAGGGGGGAACAACAGAACACAGCAGCTGGTTTACGTAGGCGGCAACATATCGTGAACAATTTCTTTTAAATATAATCACAATCAACACTTTATGAACTAATTTAAATAAACACCTATAATAATCACCATATCATCGTTTGGCTATTCATTTTTGCACACCTTCATCTCTAACTATCAGAATAAGAGTGTTGCCTCATGGAACATTGCTGATATACCGATTAGGACACTGAAAATCCCAGAGCAAATGTGATGCGTATCATACAATGGCCACATACACACAGACAGTAAATGACATATATCCTGTACATTTCACCTTTGAAGGGCAATAGCAGAGAACCACACCTATTTCACACATACATGTTGAAATCATGGTTCATCGCAGCATATGGCTCACAACTAAGACACCATCACTCAATAAGGGGAAAACAAGCCTCATACATGAGGCAATGGATGTGCTTTTGCATCAGTAACAGGAATGTATGACCAGACCCTTGACAGCAGTAAGTTCAACAGCATCCAGTATTTGCAAGGACTATCTGTGACCAGAGTTCCATAGAAGCAGTACATAGACAGCACAAGTGCCACACATATGAGCAGCATTGTGCACATGACATTCCATGTACATGTCAGCCCATTTCCTAACTCCTGACACACCCATGCACCTGGTCACAACCCACCTGTCTGAAGAGGTCCCTGGAATAGTAAGATGTATACCCTGATATTCCCTCCTCTACACACACAGCTTGTCAATAGCAATCCAGTGTGCTACACCCTTTCCTATGGTATACCATTGTCATAGAACAACTGACTGCATGGACGTCAGGTCAATTAATACACTGGCTTCTAGTTTCCAAGCCCTGTTAGCACCTGTAGATTGCTTCCCGTGTGAAAATGTCTGTTGCCCATTAGAATGCAATTCTCACCTACAGGACTTGTGAGAAACAGATGCAGCCCACACCTGTGATCACCTCCATGCACACCACCCATTTCAACAAGTACTGCCCCTGCTGATGCCTGGAACAGCATAGGAGTTGCCATTTTGTCAAATACACTGTTAAGCATTGATACTAATTAAGCCGTGTAACACAGCCCTTGGGTTCATTTGGCATCTTCAAAAACACAGGACATACACAGTTTGACATGTCAACTGTCTAGTTCGTCCTCCAAACAGTCTTAGTCAGACCACTGATTATGTAACTTGTTAAATTGCTGGATCCTGATTCATCCTGCATCCTGTCAGCCTGACTGGCATCTGTCTGTGCCTCAGCCTAAAGTATCCCTGTGACTACATATGTGCCACACTTGCGTTAGCAAACCTCTCATTCCTCAGAGGATATTTGGGCATGTGCTTCTTCAATGCATACCCAAATACATTGTATAGCATGATCTGCCTTTTAACTGTACCACATGAGTTAAATCCTCTGTGAAAACCAGAATTCATGGCCCATCCCTTGTCTGGGTCTCATTTATGCATGAATGACAAAGTGTGACAGTGTCCCAGGGCCGTATGCAGGGATTGGGTACGGGGCCTTCAGCAGACCCAGCAACCTCTGATAATGTCCATGAAAAATCCACACGTCAGGACCCTGACAGTTCACACACAGAATTACATTGCTCACAACATATTAATGTGCTGTGTGTGGTGAATAGCTGCGAGAATAATCAGCACAGAGGCTATGATGTTCCCAGATGCAGTGGGAATTGCAGAGGCTAACCTGTGTACAAATGTTGTAATGACACCTGCCGGAACATGACACCTGAGACATTATCTCACTCAGCACACCAAGGTTGCCCTGTTGACTGTCTCATTACACGTCTTCAGTGACAGGGTGGAACCATCCCCATGTAGGTTCTTATGTCCACATCCACTTTACTCACATTGATCAACAAAGGATACTCAGTAGATACAGGAATAGCTGCCACTGACTCATGATGAGTCCTGGACCTAACAGTGACAAATTACACCCAAAAAAATATACAGGCTCAAGATTGGACCACACATATGAACAAGACACCTCTGTGCAATTGATCACTGGAAATTTGTGGACACGTGCTGCCTCGTCTGCTAGTCCACCACAGCCACTTGAGAGTTGTGGCTCAGTTATATGACCTCAACTGTGGCGTCATCATACATTTGTGGTTCACCTTTGACTGTCTGGGCAAACTACATGGTACCCACTTCCTCAATGCATGTGTATGACTCACTGTGGGATTCACCAACAAGTGCCTAGGAAGCTGTTACCAAAAATCTAGGACATATAGGGGGTCATTCTGATGTGGAAAACCGGCGGTCTCCCGCCAGTTTTCCGCTGCCCAAATGAATCCTCCATGGCGGCGCAGCTCGCTGCGCCGCCATGGAGGATTCTGACACCCCATACCGCCATCCTGCTCCTGGCGGTTCGCCCGCCAGGAACAGGATGGCGGTATGGGGTGTCGTGGGGCCCCTGGGGGCCCTTTCAGTGCCCATGCCAATGGCATGGGCACTGCAGGGGCCCCCGTAAGAGGGCCCCACTTTTTATTTCAGTGTCTGCTTTGCAGACACTGAAATACGCAACGGGTGCCACTGCACCCGTCGCACCTTCCCACTCCACCGGCTCTGGGAAGGTTGTTTTCTACTGGGCTGGCGGGCGGCCTTTTGGCGGTCGCCCGCCAGCCCAGTGGAAAACCCAGAATCACCGCAGCGGTCTGACGACCGCGGTGCGGTGTTCTGGCGGGGGTACTTTGGCGGGCGGCGGAGAATCACCCCCATAATGTTGAAAATGTGGACCATTGACATGAACAAGCGTTTGCCATCTATCTGGTGCATGCTTTGTCATATGTGGTGTCCACGTTACCCTAAATCTTGGAAGTGCACATAACTGATGTTGCTACATGTATGACTAACACATGTCCTCTCTCAGTTCCACAATGAATTGCATCTAAGGTTTGGACACATGGACTTCACATTCATACAAGCATATGTGCAATAATGCATCATGTGATGCACACACACTTGGTCAACAAATACATTATTTGCACAGCACACACATTGAGCCATAGACATTGAAGTATTGTACATATGTGCGTCACATAGCTATCCTCTCCTGATGCCAAACATGGCCAATTTGTGCAATACATATATGTAGGCAACACAAATGGCCATCTAGTGCGTCAGCCAACCGTCAAAATACTGTTAAGGAAGTAGCGGGTCATGGTCCGCTGCAATATGATGTCACACTTGTGAACATTCACCATGAACATCATAGTGGCTGCCATCAGCCTATCTCTGATGTGTCCCAAATGTAACATAACATAAAAACAGAAAAACAGAAAAAATGCCCAAAACCAGTTCATGCACTGAAATTTTGACTTTGCTAGCGTTATGCGTAATTTTCCTTCCACCAATACATAGGGGGTCATTCTAACCCTGGCGGTCCAAGACCGCCAGGGCTAAAATGACGGGGGCACCGCCAACAGGCTGGCGGTGCCCCGCTGGGCATTCTGACCGCGGCGGTTCGGCCGCGGTCAGAAGTGGAAAACCGGCGGTCTCCCGCCGGTTTTCCGCTGCCCAAATGAATCCTCTGTGGCGGCGCAGCAAGCTGCGCCGCCATGGAGGATTCTGACACCCCATACCGCCATCCTGTTCCTGGCGGTTCTCCCGCCAGGAACAGGATGGCGGTATGGGGTGTCGCGGGGCCCCTGGGGGCCCCAAAAAGAATTTCAGTGTCTGCTTTGCAGACACTGAAATTCGCGACGGGTGCAACTGCACCCATCGCACCTTCCCACTCCGCCGGCTCAATTCTGAGCCGGCGTCCTCGTGGGAAGGTAGTTTTACACTGGACTGGCGGGCGTCCTTTTGGCGGTCGCCCGCCAGCCCAGTGTAAAACACAGAATAGCCGCAGCGGTCTTCCGACCGCGGTGTGGTATTCTGGAGGGGGGAAGTCTGGCGGGCGGCCTCCGCCGCCCGACAGACTTAGAATCACCCCCATAATTTGCATCATTTTTTTTGACGCAGAGGAGTGAAAATTAGGCTGCATCCAAATAATTGTACAGACTATTTACTATTATTTGGATGCGGGCTAATTTTCACTCCTGTGCGTCGAAAATTATGAAGCACAAACTGTATGCGTTAAAAAAATATGACGCATAACGCAAAAAACAGCTGACATTTTATTCAGGAAGTGATGTAACAGGATACCCTGTTTGCAGAACATGTACAGTGGGTGTACTTTCACTTTCACTTTGCAGTCTGTGAATCTTCTAGACTGTGTGGCTGTGTTGAGAGTGGTGTCCATTGATTTTGTGCTTTTGTGTCCTGTGTCTATTGTCAATTTGTGAAATAAATATTGTTGGTGTATAGTGTCCTGCTGTGTTTTGTGTGCATTTGTCCAGTTTTCTAGTGTTTTTGTTGTTTGTGGGAGTCTGTTGTGGGTAGTGCTAGTTTGGGGATAGTTGGGCTCTTTTAGTGGTTAAGTTTACTTTAAAAAAAAAAGTTTTTGTACCCCTACTTTCCCCCTTTTCCCCTTTCTATTTCTTTAACCCGTATTCCCCTTCTCATTTGTACAATGTCTGGTAGGCCACGTCTTGGCAGGATGGGTGAAGGGAAGTTGGGGGGCTTCATATGGCTTGTGTGTCATTTCTTGCCACTGATGATCGAGGCAGGGGGCTGGGTGATACAGGGGTATCACACTGAGGCGCGCAGAATCCGGTGGGGAAAGGTGCTGCATCACCTGCAGCGTGTGTATGCCAGCCAGAGGAGTGACCACCAGCTGAAGCACCAGTGGGCTGACCTGATCACCAGGGAGCAGGATCTCTTGGACCACCTGGGAATCGTGATTGGTGGCCCTGTTGGTGAGTACTAATCATGTAAATGTGCACGATTAAATGCTCTGTAGTGACATCAGATGATTTGTACAATATCTGCCAGCTAACTTGCTGACTGTGTGTAATGCTGGGGAAACCTACAGGGTAATTGATGCACTATGGGAAGGATCACAATTGCTAGCTGTCAGGTAGCATGTGCGCCGCAAACTTACAGGATACTTTTCCGTTAAGTAAATTGGTGCTGCCTTTGTGTCAGACAACCAAACAAAATAGGAGCCAATCATGTCTATAAAGGCCACAGTTGCCAGAGAAGTAAAGATATACTAACATATTGGCTATTTTTGTTGACGGAATAGCTAGACTGACTTCAGAATCACTACATGATGCAGAAAATGAGTGCTGGCTTCACGTCAATTGATGATAGCAAAGTGGCCCAGACATATGTCTCATGTGAGTCTGGTGAATGTGGGAGGAAAGCGTTCACAGAAGTTCTATGAATGTTAGGGATTATAGTGGTCCTTCATCTTTTTGGATACATGTCAGATCGGGATTTGAAAACATTGTGAAAAGGTGTAAGGTGCCCTCAGCTAACATCTTAGTCTGGTATTTGGAGTGAGTTGTGCCACATTTCAATTAGGGATGGCAGTCCAAAGGTATGCACATGGCTTCACATCTCCATGGTTGGTGTAAATCACCATTGCAGGGCCACATCAAATGAAGAAACTGTAACAACAGGAGGGTTTACAAAAGTCCCTGCCCCTCTGTACATTGTACCTATGTGTAATAAATGTGTCATGGCCACATAGCCTATTTGACTGGTAATGCAGTCCTCAAGTAACCAGGCTTTGGATGTCTCTCTTGGATGCACATGATGAGACGATTACACTCCATATTTTTTTCTGGTCACTAATGACGGGGCATGTTTGCCACCACATGATAGTTAGGGCCACTGCATGTGTGCAGATATGTGTGTAACTGTCACAGGAGACCCATGCTATGTACCTGTTGGCCGTGATATATCAGATGCAGTATCATCATGTCAGAATGGCTGTCATTTCCTTATTCAGCTTACACATTGTTTTTGTCTTTGGAATTGTTGGTCAGTGCACAGATTCTGAGCACATTTCTTCCTTCCATGCCTTACAGGTGGACCGGCACCCTACACTGTGGGAGAGGTGGCTACATTTGAGGACCCCGACCACTCCAGTAAGTGTTGATATGTTCCTTAAGTGTTGTGTTTGCTGGTTATGTGTGATGGACTCCTGTGTGTTGAACACATAGCCAGGTGTGATGCGTTGGCCTATCATTTGTCTTTTTCCATGAGTGGGATTTCAGTTTCTCAAATGTTTTGAGTTGGCCAATGCGTATCCTATTGTATTATCTAGGTATTGTAGATCATTCCTGTAGGCACCACAGTGAGTACTGGGGTGAGTCATGTGGATGACACTTGTATCAACAAGAGTCGCACTGGAAGTCAGCTGAGATTTAGTCAGCCTTTCAGACCCACATTCTCCCAGATTGGTACAGAAAATTGCTTTCCAACAGACTTCTTCTTCCCTATGTACCAAGGTACTTATTAAACTGTAGGTGGAACTTCCTAGCAGCATGTACTTCCACATGTAGTGCTACAAGTATGTGGCACTTGAGTGCAAAGGCCTAGGTGTGCATGCTAATCATGATCATGGGTGTTCTTGCAAATCTGTGTCTGATGTAAGTCATGCCTTACTGGAAGTATATGTTGTGTACCAAGCTCTGCATGTCCTGACATGTGTGGCACTATGATTGGTCTAGGGTTTGCAGACTCCTAATTGTTGATAGACCTTACCTGTGGTGTGTGTGTGTAGAGCTAAACATGTGTAGAGTTTTCTATACACTCCTGGGTGTCCATGTTGTTTGGAATAGTTAGTTGTTTATCCTCCCCCTCACCCTCAAACACAGGCATGGGTTTGTGAATAGGGTACCTAGGACTGATGCTACCAATATGTGACACATACATGTGAATAAGTGACTGTTTGGTCGGAACCTATTATACACACTCAGGTATGGCACATGGGTACTATACTGGCAAGTCCTGTTACAAATTGCAGACCATGTGGCTATAGTTTTGCATTCCGTACACTGACATTTGTAGCCCAGGTACTGGTGGAGGATATGCAGCATGATTGTTAGCTGATAACTGGCAGAACTCAGATGGCAAGTCAATGCCAGTTGTTACCTATCTCGTAGGTTTTTGATGTGCTATGTGTGATGTGACCTTTGTAGGCTGGCCTGCCATGTACTTACTCAGGACAAAGCAAAAACATGCCACTGGATTCAAGCTAGCCTGGCTGATGAGGGGTGAAACCCCGAAACCGGTCCCAGGATGCTGGTTTCCAGTCCAGGGAAGACCTGGCCTAGCAGTTCGGGCTGGACTGTTCCCATGGGGTACAGGGTCAAGACTGATTTGCATATGGCTGGGTCCAAACTGGAATGGCATGGGCAGCAAAAAAACGATGGATTTAGGCCCAGATCACTGTACTGGGGATGAATGTTTGACAATGTTCAGCATTCCGTCCATCACTTGTTGTTTTTGCTATGTACTTACACAGGGACATTCAATGTTCTGTATTGTGATATGAGCTGTTACAAGTACAGTAGATGTATTGTCTGATTGACTTCTTGTGCCATTTCACACAATGCAGTTCCTAATGTAAATTATTTACACTTGTCTTCACAGCTGCAAACATGACTCCAGACCAGGTCCGTGAGTCCCAGCGGCGGGCCATGAGATACCAGCACATCCTGCTAGTAGAGTCGGGGTTCAGGAGGATGGCCCGTCGATACCACCATGAACGGGCCGCCGGGGCATGGAGGTCCTTCCCGCAGGGTGGCCCTACTCTGCCCACCACAGCCACCACCAGCACACCCACTACTTCAAGCCAGGTGGCCCCACCAACAGCTGGATCTGTTGTCCCTACATCTGCCGCATGCCAGGCCCCAGCATTGCACCAGGTGCAGGACAGCCCACTGGCCTTGGCTCCACACGCGCACAGACCTCCTCCACCAGTACCCAGACTGCCCCATTGTTCGCCACATTAACAGGCGTGTGAAGTCCATAAAGAGGACCCTCCGGAGGGCCAACCTCTAGACTGTTGTAACAATGGACATGATTCCCTCCCCTCCCTCCTCTTTCCTTGTTCTTATACTTAGTGGGCTTAGGGGGCTTAATGTTAGGTTAGTATAGGGTGTTAGTTCAGTTAGTGTTAGTGGGTGGGGGTCCTGATTCTTTATATTTTTACTTATTAAGTGTGTGGGGGGCTCTGTTGGGGTTCTTGTGTGTTTAATAAAAAACATTTTACAAAATAAAAAAATAATAAATAAAAAAATACAAAAAAATATATATTTGTTTGGGTTAGTATAGTATGTGTTTAGGTTAGTATGTGTTGTCCTCCATGTGTCCCGTCTCATAAGGGGGGTGGGGGGTTGATGTTTAGAACGTTTTGTTACATGTGATAAGTAAGTTTAGCTTAGGTTAGTTAGGAACAGTTGTGGGTAATGAGTAGTCAGGGTAGATTAGTGTAGGCTTTTCCCTCAGTTTCCTCTTCTGTGATTAGCATTTAATAAATATATAGTAAACCCTTAACAGTATGTGTTAAATTCTACTTGATCATGGCCTTGGAATTAGTGTACATGAATGTTGTTCTATTACATTTGTGTCCTATGCTACAAACAAATCCAAACTGAGCTGTAAGATTGGCAGCTAGCCCAGGGCTACCTTGCAAAGTTTCCACCATTCGTTGCAACCACCAATCACAGTTTATATGGATACCAACGTGTTTCTGTCGATAAGTATGTTTTCTAAGTCACAAACAGTGCTTCCCGACTTGGTATTGGGGGAACAGTTTTAGGTCTGACTGCAGTGTGATGATCAAGGACACCTTTATAAGATGAGTTCTCGTAAGCACTCTTGTATTCTTGTCTTCATGACTCACATACATCATTTGTGACATAGTTCAGCATGATTACCTATTTGGATGTAAACTCAGACAGCTTCATTCATGCAGTTTTTGTAGTGTTTGCTTAGATTTGTGTGCACTGTTATATGTGTTAGTATTGCATGGTGACAACATTTTGAGGCCACTATTTGATGACTTAGATATCCCTTGAGGAAGCATTATTCTGTCCAACACAGCATGATGGTATATGGTTTCTCATTTCATCAGATATGTCCCTCAGGAAGGGCAGAGTATGATGCAATCATGGCCACTGTGCAGATTTATCTGACTACATAATATCAGGACAGTTATATTGACAAGCTACGTAATTTGACAGTAGGCACATTTTAGTTATCTACTGCACAGTTGATATGTCACATTACCCAGAGACAGATTTGTTGTGTAAGTGCTATTTTTTGAAAAGTGCTGTAGTGCTATATGTACATTGTCCATGATTGTGAGTCCATTATAGTGACATCTTACATTGTGATCCTACACAAGGGCTTAATGAAATGCTTTTGACATGCTGGGATGATGTTTCAGACAGTGCAGAGGGACAGGATTTGCCAATGGGTAAGAGAGAGACAATCACTGGCCAGGCAGACAAGATATACAGTGGTAAGCAGAACAGTCATTAAGTAGAGTTGTTGTAAGACTGGCATGTTACAAAGCGCAGGACCTTGGTAATAGTTGGCCATGTGGCAGGGACTAGTGCTTCCGGGTACTTTTCCGTGTGAAAGTGATCTGTTCCATGTCTTCTTCTTCTGATGTGTGTGTTGCCTCCTCTGTCCTTGTTGGTGGTGGTTGTGAAGGGGCAACACACACCTCAGTGTTAGAAGACTTGGAGTCAGACATCCCGGTCGCTGCTACCTGTGAAGGTCTTAAGGGCAGTAATGCAGCAAGGAGGATCTGCTGGTTCTTGAGAATAGCAGTCACATCACAATGGTAGGCAGCCAGGTCGGCCCTGAGGGGTTCAATGTTGCATTTGTGCACGCGTTGACAGGATTGCAGTTGTAGATGTTGGGTCAACTGTGTACAGCTGTGCTGATTTCCTTCAGGCTTTTTTGCTGTTCCTGCAAGATAGATGTTAGCGCTTGCATAGTTGCTGCCTGATATGCAGATGACATCATGCACGAGCACACCCCCTCAAGGCTGGCTGCCATAGTTTGCATCCCTACCCGCACCTCCTTGGCCAGCTCCCGCTGTACTCCGACTACAGTTCACTCAAAGCTGGTGCCTGTGTCGTCTGAGTCCTCAGCTCTATTGGAGCTGGCAGGTCTTACAATTGGGTTGGTGGGTGGGTCCTCTGCGATGGCTGCTTGTTCTGTGCTCCTCCTTGTGACTGAAAGTGGGGTCTGGAGGGATCCAAGGACCTCTTGGATGGTCTCCTGGGGAATGTTTATCAGCTCGTCATCAGTGTCATCAGGGTATTCTGGGACAGGCATATCCACAGGAGATCCATTGTCCTCTGCAATGAAACGGGGTACAATTAGTGTGTCTGTGTTGTGGCATGGGTGATGTGACATGCCTGCCTTGTGATGAATTCACATTGTGATCTTGTTTCGTGTTCATTGCTCCAGTCCTTCAAGTTGGCATTCTCCCAGGCCTATGGCCCACCTGCATGTCACATGTATAGTATTAAGTTATTTGACTTCTCTGCATCATCTCCTCTAGTCTTGTTTTAGGCCAAATAGTGAATTGCCACCTTCTGGTCCTACTCAACCCTCCGTCTACATCCATTCTCATGGTGAGACCTTTCACTGGCTGTGGGTGTTCTGATGGCACTGGCAGCACATTTAACAATCTGGACCTGCCCCAGTCTCTGATCTTTCACATCCACTTAAATGTAGTTGACATGTAGCATATCCTATGCATAGCAATGTTATGGCACGATATGGATGTTGGCATTGGTAATGTGTACTGCTGATGCTGGGAATGTGTGGTACATTGGATTGTCCTGATAATCGTATCAGTGTCCTATTTCCTCCTCTGACTGTGCAGATGTATTTCAGTGACCAGTTACATGTGTCCTCCCCCTCAATGCTGTTGTCTGAGCAGTATAACATTTGGGATGTTACATTGTGACCCAGGCACAGGATGGACCCTGACATATACAGCATGGGTATGTCCTTAGTGCTGTGTAGCTCCTATTGTTTTTGACATTGGCTGATGTTTGCAACAACTATGGGCATTGACATTTGACAGTACTGGGGCCATGGTCTTTTTTCAGGGGATTGTTGAAGTTGTTATACTCAACCCTCTAATTTAGGTGTGTATGATCCATGGGGAGGTTACTGCCATTGGCTACTTGAGCTGCACACAGAGCGAAGGTGGTAGTGGCCACTGTTGTCGCAGTTACATTCCAGTTGTGGGTATGGCTAGAGTTTGTTATTAGGGCCCTAGTTAATGTAGGGGGTATGGTGGCTGATGTGTGCCGGGATGTCAGTTTGACGTTGTGCCCTTCCCTCCTGGCGTGGTTTTCCCTTTGCTCCATCGTTGGCATGGCAGCATGCCCCCATGGAACTGCTGTTGGTGTAGTGTAATGGTGTGCCCCAGCTCTGTCTGTGCAGGCCACGCCCCATGCCATCCCCCTTTACCTATGCCACTCCATGTATATGATGACTTACATGCATTGTGTAGTAGGTATTCCCCCCCGCTGGCAGTTAACATTAGTGCATTATAATTCCCCGTGCGACTTACCCTGCATGTGCGTTGTCTCCTGGTAGTCTGCGCTGTCCTGTCCTTGAATCCCTGTGACGCTCTCCTCAGGGATGACGGCTGCGACCATCTCCTCCATGTGGTCCAGGGCCTCCTGGTGTGCTGGACTCCCACCTCCAATCTGCAGTGCTGCCTTCCTGTTCCTTGCCATCTTTTCCTTGGTCCTGTGCTTGCAGTCATGCCAGCGTTTCTTGCACTTGATGACTGTTCTGCGTACTTCTACCACACTGTTGATCTTGTCAAGAATTTATTGCCATATAGCCTCTCTCCTACTAATTGGCAATTTAGAGGTGACAAACAGTTGGTGCTGGTGTTCCATCACCTCTTTAACCAGAATTTCCTGCTCCTCTGCACTGAAGCGACACTTTCTTTTCTTCTTAAAAGTGTCCTGGTTCTTGTGTGGGTCCTCCTGGCTGGTTCCTGGTCTGTTGTCATCTTCCTGGGGTCTGTAGTGGCATCTGGGATCCATTTTGGCTCTCCCCTGCTGAAATGGCTGTGTTCGCGGGATTTTTTGACGCTATTGCGTCAAAAAATGCTGCATATCCATTTTGCGGGATCGTAAATCGACCCACAGTAATTTCTGCTGCGTTAACGTCATTTTGCTTTTCGACTTGCCGCTGCGCTGTGCGTCAAAATAAATGACTCCCACCTGTGGTTTGCGCCACCGTACGTCAAAGTATAAATTTGACGCCTGCACGGCGCACCAAAATGGCGTTAGCCGGTGGTATCATTTTTGACGCAAAACTGCGCCGGCGCAGTTTTGCGTCAAAAGGTATAATAAATATGGCCCTAAAAGCCCTGCCTATGCTTGTCCGCTTGATATTTTGATAATGATGATGCTTAAAAATGTAACAATGAAATATTTTAAACTAATCAAGACATATGCAATTGAGTTGTAAATGTTCATCTAATGGTTAAAAAGAAGTGACTAAAGTGCATTTTTCTATATGTGTACCCAGCCGTCTATTACAAAATCTGTGAATTTGTTCTTATACCTGGTTTGGGCACAACTGCACTTAGAATGTTAACAAATTGCACCCTTTGATGCATTCAAGGTCCTTTCTTTCCTGGGGTACTGCCAGGGCAAGCTCCTATCTCAAACAATCGATCTCCTTATTCACTTGGCACCAAAGATGCATTAATTAATTAAGGTCAGCTCAGCTATCTTTATACACTTAAAACACACTTCGTAACTGTTCTTGGAATTGTGTAGTGTGTTCTCAAATGTTGGGAAACTGTTTCTTAATGCCCATCAAATCAGAAGGAGTCAGAGAACTTGAATAGCGACTCTCTGCCTGCAGACTAGGCTAGTCTCTTAAGGGAAGGAGAGTGTGTGGGGATGACAAAGAGGGATCTTCATCATCTACTTTGCTTGAGGGCGAGGAGGCCTCCTCACTCCCTCTTGAATCAGTGTCATGGGTGATAGTCGGATTATACTCATGGAGATACCTATGTCCAAACAGAACAGAACACACTTTCATTCTGTGTTGCTCCACAGTAGTGTAGTCTGTTTCTTGTCTAGCTACTTGAGCACCACCTTTTAGTGTTCGTTAGTCGATGCTCACATAGCAGGGCTTGCTTGTGAGTTACCTCCTTGTGCTCAGTCCCTAAGCGTTTCCTGCTGGGGCAGCCTCATTTCTGGATGTATTCACTGGTGCACCCCAACATCATCAGCCAGCATGGGGAGGTTTCGGATATTACATAAATTCTCCTCTTCTTGGTGTACACTCTCTTTCTCTTTTTTCATGTGGTACAGTGAACTGGGAAAATAGGGAGGAGGCGGGGTTGAGGGAGCACGAGCTCTAACTCTGTCCTTATGGTGGCTTACTTGGGAGCCCAGTCTCTCCTAAGTCTGTTCCACACTACGGATTTGGGTTTCATGTTTACATGTCTTTGCTTCTGCTGGAGCATTTTCATTCTTTGCAGGAATCTGATGAATCTTTGGAACCTGAGACAAGGTGTGGTAGAACCGTTAACACAATTTCAATACAAACCAAATTTGGTTGCACACCACGACCAATGTGGCCTGAAAAACTCCAGTCAGTAGTAGTGTTCAGGGATTTAATACAGACTCAAGCTCAAAGTTTTTTTCAAAAGAGTGGGGAAAAAGGGCAGTAGAAGAAGGTGTGTGTTTTTTTTCCATGAAAATGGCATCAACAAAGGGTTTGTGGTGCTAAAATTGCCATCTTCCCAGCTTTCAGGAACAGGCAGACTTGAATCAGAAAACCAAATTTTTCAACACAATTCTGGCATTTTACTGGGACATTCCCCATTTTTACTATTTTTTGTGCTTTCAGCCTCCTTCCAGTTAGTGACAGAAATGGGTGTGAAACCAATGCTGGATCCTGGAAAGCTAAACATTTCAGAAAAATAGACAAAATTCTGAATTCAGCAATGGGTCATTTATGTAGACCCTACAAGATTTTCCTACAGAAAATAACAGCTGAAATAAAAATAAAAGATTGAAATTGAGGTGAAAAAAACAGCCATTTTTCTCCACGTTTTACTCTGTAACTTTTTCCTGCTATGTCAGATTTTTAAAGCAATATGCTGTTACACCTGCTGGACTCTTCTAGTTGCTGCGATATGTAGGGCTAGTAGGTTCATCAAGAATCCTAGGTACCCATAGCCAATAAATGAGCTGAACCTTGCAATGGGTTTTCATTCTATACCGGGTATACAGCAAATCATTTGCTGAAATATAAAGAGTGAAAAATAAGTATCAAGAAAACCTTTGTATTTCCAAAATGGGCACAAGATAAGGTGTTGAGAAGCAGTGGTTATTTGCACATCTCTGAATTCCGGAGTACCCATACTAGCATGTGAATTACTGTCCATTTCTCAAATAGACATCTTTTTTACACACTGTCTTACATTTGGAAGGAAAAAATGTAGAGAAAGACAAAGGGCTATAACACTTATTCTGATAGTCTGTGTTCCCCCAAGTCTCCCAATAAAAATGGTACCTCACTTGTGTGGGTAGGCCTAGTGTCCACGAAAGGAAATGCCCCAAAACACAACATGGACACATCATATTTTCCCAAAGAAAACAGCTGTTTTTTGGGAAGTGCCTAACTGTGGATTTTGGCCTCTAGCTCAGCCATCACCTAAGGAAACCTACCAAACCTGTGCATTTTATAAAACTAGATACCTAGGTGAATCCAGGATGGGGTGACTTGTGGGGCTCTTACCAGGTTCTGTTACCCAGAACCCTTTGCAAACCTCACAATTTGGTTAAAACAGAAACCTTTTCCTCACATTTCGGTGACAGAAAGTTCTGGAATCTTGAGAGGAACCACAGTTTTCCTTCCACCCTGCGTTTCCCCAAGTCTCCCAATACAAATGGTACCTCACTTGTGTGGCTAGACCTAGGCCCCGCTAAAGGAAGTACCCCAAAACACAATGTGGACACATCACATTTTCCCAAAGAATAGAGCTCTTTTTTCGAAAGTGCCTAGCTGTGGATTTTGGGCTCTAGCTCAGCTGGCACCTACGGAAACCTGCCAAACCTGTGCATTTTTTTAAACTAGACACCTAGGGAAATCCAGGATGGATTGAATTGTGGGGTTCTCACCAGGTTCTGTTACCCAGAATCCTTTGCAAACCTCAGAATTTGGCCAAAAAAACACCTTTGCCTCACATTCCGGTGACAGAAAGTTCTGTCATCCAAGAGGAGCCACAAATTTCCTTCCACACAGTGTTGCCCCAAGTCTCCCAATAAAAAAGGTTCCTCACTTGTGTGGGTAGGCCTAGGCCCACCTAAAGGAAGTACCCCAAAACACATTGTGGACACATCACATTTTCCCAAAGAAAACAGAGCTGTTTTTTGAAAAGTGCCTAGCTGTGGATTTTGGCCGCTAGCTCAGCGGGCATCTAGAGAAACCTACCAAACCTGTGCATTTTTCAAAACTAGACACCTAGGTGAATCCAGGATGGGGTGACTTGTGGGTCTCTCACCAGGTTCTGTTACCCAGAATCCTTTGCAAACCTCAAAATGTGGCCAAAAAACACTTTTTCCTCACTTTCGGTGACAGAAAGTTCAGGAATCTGAGAGGAGCCACAAATGTCCTTCCACCCAGCGTTCCTCCAAGTCTCCCAATAAAAATGGTACCTCACTTGTGTGGGTAGACCTAGTACCCACGACAGGAGATGCCCCAAAACACAACGTAGACACATCACATTTTCCCCAAGAAAACAGAGCTGTTTTTTGCAAAGTGCCTAGCTGTGGATTTTGGCCTCTAGCTCAGCTGGCACCTAGGGAAACCTACCAAAACTGTGCATTTTTTAAAACTGGACACATAGGGTAATCCAGGATGGTGTTAATTGTGGGGCTCTCACCAAGTTCTGTTACTCAGAATCCTTTGCAAACCTCAAAATTTGGCCCAAAAAACACTTTTTCCTCACATTTCGGTGATAGAAAGTACTGGAATCTGACAGGAGCCACAAATTTCCTTCCACCCAGTGTTCCCCCAAGTCTCCCAATAACAATGGTACCTCACTTGTGTGGGCAGGCCTAGTGCCCGCGACAGGAAATGCTCCAAAACACACTGCGGACACATCACATTTTTCCAAAGAAAACAGAGCTGTTTTTTGCAAAGTGCCTAGCTGTGGATTTTGGCCTCTAGCTCAGCCGCCACCTAAGGAAACCTATCAAAACTGTGCATTTTTTCAAACTGGACACATAGGGCAATCCAGGATGGGGTGGCTTGTGGGGCTCTCACCAGGTTCTGTTACCCAGAATCCTTTGCAAACCTCAACATTTGGCCCAAAAAAACCTTTTCCTCACATTTCGGTGACAGAAAGTTATGGAATCTGAGAGGAGCCCCAAGTCTCCCGATAAAAATGGTACTTCACTTGTGTAGGTAGACCTAGTGCCCGCAACAGGGAATGCCCCAAAGCACAACGTGGACACTTCACATTTTTCCAAAGAAAACCTAGCTGTTTTTTGCAAAGTGCCTAGCTGTGGATTTTTGCCTCTAGCTCAGCAGGCACCTAGGGAAACCTACCAAACCTGTGCATTTTTCAAAACTGGACACCTAGGGGAATCCAGGATGGTGTGACTTGTGGGGCTCTCAGAGGTTCTGTTACCCAGAATCCTTTGCAAACCTCAAAATGTGGACCGAAAAAACTTTTTCCTCACATTTCGGTGACAGAAAACTTTGGATTTTGAGAGGAGCCACAAATTTCCTTCCACCAGCGTTCCCCCAAGTCTCCTGATAAAAATGGTAACTCACTTGTGTGGGTAGGCCTATTGTCCACGAAAGGAAATGCCCCAAAACACTATGTGGACACATCAAAATTATCAACTACAAAACAACCTGTTTTTGTGGGGGGCACCTGCGTTTTTGGTCCTGGGCTCAGCAGCCATATAGTGAAACCTACTAAACCCAAACATTTCTGAAAACTAGACACCTGAGGGAATCCCGGGACGTGTGACTTGCGTGGATCCCCAGTGTTTCCTTACACAGAATCCTCAGCAATCCTCAGATTTAGCTAAAAAATCACATTTTCCCACATTTCTGTGTGGGATCGCTGCACCGGGACAAATTTCCTACCACCCAACATTCCCGTCAGTCTCCTGGTAAAAATTATACCTCACTTGTGTAGGTGGGCCAAGTGCCCATGACAAGGAAGAGCCAAAAACATATCAAAATTGAGGGGGAACCAAAGCGGGCCCAAAAGGGCAGTTTGAGGCTGACAAGTCGTGCAGATTTTTTATCGATATAGATGCAACAATGCTGGGTGGTTGGAATTTTGTGGATTCTGGCAGATTCTGGAAGGTTCCATCACAAAAATGTTGGAAAAATGTGTGATTTCCAGCCAAGTGGGAGGTTTGCAGGGCATTGTGGGTAAAAAAATGGTGCATGGTGCCTGTGAAGCACACCACTCTGGACTCACCCAGATGTTAAGTTTTCAGATGTGTCTAGGTCTTGTGGATTTTTCTACACGGCAGCATCCCAAAGTCCAAAAAGTGCAGCCCTCACCATTCCAAGTGGGATGACTTTGAGAGTTAGACAAGCTCTCATGGCCCAAATGTAAAACCAAAATATAAAATAATCAAGTGTCCTCTTGCTTGCCATGGGATAAGATGTTTCAGTGTGTGGGGGAGAGCTGGAAGACTGTTACCCCCTTCAGTTGGGGTGGGGGCATAACCATGCCTATACTGGTTGGTAGCCACCACCCCACAATTATTATTATTATTTTTTTAATCCCCTGGCATCTAGTAGGTTTCTGCCCCCCGGGTGAGTGGATCAGGGATGATTGCCATATCTCCCCACCGGTAGGCAGAACAACTTTGGCCCCATTTATTTTGGGTGGGGGTATGGCCATATCCCCACCCTCTTTTTTTGAAAACAAAAATCTTCTCTGGTGGGCTTTCTGCCCCCTGGGGGGCAGATGGACCTTCCAAAAATAATCCGATCTGCCTCCAAGGGGGGTGGATATGGCAAACAGTAATGTGCCCCCCTGGGGAACAACCCTTGCCCAAGAGGCTGCCTCCCCAAACAAAACACACACGTACACACACACCAATCCCTGGTGCCTAAGAGGTTTCTGCCCCCCAGGGACAGATCGGCTTAATAGAAATAGGCCAATCTGCCCCCAAGGGGAGCAGAAATGGCCTAAATATATTCGCCCCCCAGGAGAACAGCCCTTGCCTAAGGGATTGCTCTCCTTGCGTGAAATTGGTGCAAAAAAAAATCCCTGGTGCGTAGTGGTTTCTGCCCCCCTTGGGGGCATATTGGCCTAATAAAAACACATCGATCTGCCGCCAAGGGGGGCAGAAATGGCCTAGAGTTAATTTTGCCGCCAAGGGAGTGGCCCTTGCCCGAGAGGCCGCTCCCCTTATGCATAAAATTTTTAAAAAAACAATTTCCCTGGTGTCTAGTGGTCATTTCTGCTGCCTGATCGCATCGCAATCAGGCAGCAGAAATGCAGAGAGAGACTCCTTTCATGCCTTTCTCGCCCCTCCATGTGATCAGAGGAGAAATGCTTCACAGTGGTTGACTTGCTTAGAATCCCATCAAACCATGCTGTAGCAGCTGCTTGTCCAGTCCCAACAGTTTGACTAACCCCTATCCCTCTCACTTACTGTAACCGACCCTTCTGGAACAGGTGTTGTTACATCTAGGGGATCTGGAAGTTTGCGAGTGTGGCTCACATGTACCCAGTTTGGGAGACCAGCACACTTCACAGCTATAGTGGTCATCACAACAACCAGATGAGGAACTTTCCAACGTGGTTCCAAACAAGTTTTCCTCATGTGCTTCTTGATCATGACCCAGTCACCGGGAGATAGGTCATGACAAAGTTCCTGTTGCAGCTATACTGTAGCTTCTCCAACCTGATGATACAAAGAACGTATCACATCAGCAAGTCCTTTGCAATAACAAGCACCAAGCCATCAGTAATGTTCACACGTGCATTTACAGGCACTGCTGGTAATCTTATGGCCCTTTCCATGATAATTTCATGAGGGAACAATCCAATTTTTTCATTAGGTGTACTGTACATAATCATCAAGACAAGAGGCAATGCATCTGGCCGTTTCAGTGTTGTGGATGCACATACTTTCACCAATCTGGACTTCAAATTTTCATTAATCTCTTCTACAATTCCTGAAGCTGACAAATTAGAATGCAAAGAGGAATTGGCTTTTCTTGGGCAATGGTACGCAATACAATGCTTGGCAAGGGTCAATTACAGTAAACCGCTCTGCTTCACAGTGAATTTGAAATAAAATCACTGCAGGATTCGTACCACAGGACAACAAGGAAAAATAATCTGGTCAATTTTTTTCAAGTCCTGGACTATGTGGTACTTTCCATTGGGCTTCTGCAATCCTAAAATGAGTGAATTACATGGACGTCCCAAAAACTCTGTCAGAATACCTTACTCAATTAGAGAGTTCATCAAATGGGGTAATTCCAGCAATTGTCTCTGGTGACATATTATACAGGGGTGTTTTTGGATACACTGCATTTGGCGTAACTGTTATTTCAATAGGTTCAACTTCTTTTATGAGTCCTATTTCTTTTTATGAAAAATCCCTGAACTCATGTGTTACAGTTTCTTTCAGATATTCAGGCAATTAATTACATTTCAGCATTGGGTACACTGTGACATTCAGGAACTGCTCTACAATTTTACAGGGAACAGCTCCATAATTTGTCTGAGTTGCTATTACTGTGGGTGTGCAGCTAATAAAACAGTTTAGCTTGCACAGCAAATCACGTCCTAGCATGCTTACGGAACTTGAATCGTAGACCACAAATTGGTGCTCATCTTCCAATAACCCTATTTTTACATGGACATACTCTTTTACAGGCTTGGTCAATTGCTTATTTGCAACTCCTACAACTTGGATTATTTTCCTGAAAAGGGTGAGTTTGGCACTTCCGGTGTTCTGACAGTAGAACGTATAGCTCCTATGTCAACCAAAAATGACACTTCTTGGCCCATAACGTTGGCATTTACATAAGACTCATGTTGATCTACTTCGAAGGATGCACCTAGCATGCAGTCCACATCATCAGAGCTATCAGTTTGAAGAATGTCTAAACATTCCTCATCACAATGGTCCATTAGGGTAAAATGTTATGCTGCCTGAGTCACATTTGCATTTGCAATTTGATTCATGTTTTGTTCAGGAACAATCACTTGCTGCTGTATCATCTGGATTGCGGTACCTGCATATGCTGTCCTGGTGGCACATTCACATTTTGCACTCTGGTTCTTTGAACTCTTTACACTTAAACTTGATTATTGCCTTGCATCTGAGCATCTCCAGCATTCTGCACTTGATTATTCACATTATTAAGGGGACACTCCCACCGCCAATGACCAACATTTTTGCACACATGACATATGCTAGTTCTCTTCAAAGTATGGACATCAAGAAGATCTTAACTTTGACCTACCTGAACACCATGTCCTCTACCTCTAGGCTGAGCATCATTTACCACCTGCTGTGGTACTCCTTACACTGCACTAGTGTTCACCACCATCTGCGTATTCTGAGTAGCTTTCTGTGCATCCTTCAAGTGCAGTACTATTACCTTTTTCTTTCATTTCTTCTGCTTCAATTCCTATTCATCACTCTAATACTTTGCATAACGCAGGATCTTATCAATTGGTTTATTCTGCCAACAAATCAGATACTTCTGAATCATTTCACTCATGTCTGGCTTTAATTCTTGCACAAATCTGAGCACAAAAAACCCATATCTTTAGCTTCTATAGTCTCAGTACCACTACTAATTTTGAAAACCTGCAACATTCTCTCATAATAAGCATGAATCAAATTTTTATGACTTCTGGGCTGTTCTGTCAATTTTCTGCAAATCAATATCTTTGGGGACACATTGTTTTTCAGGAACTCAATCACCTTGTAATACTTTTGCATCACCTCTTCAGATGGTACACCTGTTACCGGATCTCTTTGAGGTTCGCTATCAGACATTTTGCAAGTAGTTCACAAATCTGCTAAACCACAATGTCAAACAACGTATTCAAATCTTCCCACAGGCATTTTGAAAGTTTCACAAATCTTTCTGTTTGCTTGTACCATTCTAAAGGCTTTTCTCTCAATCCCAGATATCCGTTAGTGAATGACAATTTATCACTCCTACTCCAGGGTACATGGACATAGCCTTCAACTGGTATTTCTCTCATGGGCATCATTTGTATATTGCCCTCAGCTGGATTTGCTCATTTTGCTTTGCTTTCTTTTGATCTTGTTTCTTCACCCATCTATCTCCCCACTTATTAAAGGTTCCCCATGTCTGAATGTATCAAATCAATTCCTTAATGTGCAATTTCACTCCGGGAGATCTCATGTAATCTATGTCCTTTGTGCTGAATTCTAATTTGTAACTTCTATTTGAGGGGGCTGATTTTTCGAAATCCACATCATATTTCTCAGCTTTGCACATGAACTGTACTTCATCTTTTGTATAGATTTCCTACCAAGCTGTGTCTAACATTCGTAAAATCATTTCATTTAATAAAAATTTCAATATCGGCATGTTCACTGATCTATATCTCTCCGGTGTCTCTTCTGTTCTGGCACTGCAATTTGTCATGCCTGTTGCACCTTAAGGGGCATATTTACAAGCCCCTTGCACCTCCTTGTGCTACATTAGCATAATTTTTTATTCCCGCTAATGTGACGTTAAGGAGGCATTTTTGCAGCGCCATATTTACACTTTGTAACCCCTTGTGCCACAATATGACTGAGCCACACATAATGTATGCAAGGGGGTGTTCCCTCATTAGGAGGCCCCAAAAAATGGCACAGTGAAATCTACAAGATTTTACTGCACCATTTTTAGAGTAATTTTTTATGCCTGCCTTTGACGTTCCCATTGTATTCAATGGGCCTCCCTTGACTTTAGTGGATTAGTGGCATCATTTTTGGTGCTAATCTACCAAAGCGCCACAATAGCGTCTAATTTTTGACGCTATTGTAAATACAGTGTCATTAGGGGGGTGCAATGGAGTGCAAGAAAAGTGACGTATCATCTATGATGCACCACTGTTTTGTAAATATGCCCCTAAGTACTCAAATTATTTAACTAATCAGTCAATTGTTGTGCTGTGAAACCTTGTAAACTGCTATTATTTGTCTGGAATACTTCTGCTTGTGGAGTGCTTCAATGTACATTCGGGATCTCATAAGGTCTAGGCATGAAATGAGGTGGTGTTCCATGAGGAAACCTTGCATCAGGAATAAGTCCGGCTTGATTTAACATTGAGTTTGGTTCTGCAATTCGAATAAGGGTCAAAGGATGGACAAGAGAAGCTGTTCCTCCATTTCTGAATTGTTTGAATATACTGATCGCTACATACCAATTGGTGGTACCTCAGCAGATGTAACATAAATGTGTACCAGGAACTTTCAGGACATTTATAGAATTAACATTACTTCTAGACGTACCTGAAGCATACCAGGGAACAACTGAACTTATAGTCACAGGAACTGTCAGTGCATCTGGACCCATAAGCTTTGTCTGATTCTGAGGACTTGTCATTCCTGCACTTTGTCCTGTTAAGACAGTACTGAAACGTTGTCATACACAGTATGCCATTCTAGTAGTCAGTCACATTTATGGTCCTCAAAGTTATTTTCAAAAGTTTCTCTATTCAACTTATACGTTTATACAATTGTTAAAAATATGTGAAAATAAGTACCACATTTCAGCACATGCGTTTGCATTTTAGCTCAGTGGAAACACAGATTAGTGGTCACTTTCTATTATTTCTTATCACTCTTTTCAATTTTAGCCGGCAAGCAACTGAATCTTGAAAGCATATAAGCCCAACAATAAGAACCATGCTGCAGAACTGTGACTACAGAGCACAATTTATTGATGGTGGATATTCAGGATGCACAAACTTTAGCCCTACTGTTGGAGTTGGCCCTTTCTGAAGAGCTATCCCCAAACATTATGCCTTCACTCTTTGGTTTTCTGAACCAGTTTTTGTTGGCTTTTAGGACTCTGAGTGCTATACCAATGCTAACCAGTACTAAAGTGTTTGTGCTGTCTTCTTTAAACATGGTAAAATTGGCTTACACACAATTGGCACATATAATTTACTTGTAAGTCTCTAGTAAAGTGGTACTACATAGGCCCAGGGCCTGCATACTAAATGCTACTAATGAGCCTGAAGCACTTATTTTGCCACCCACTTAAGTAACCTTTCTAAACAGGTCTGAGGCCTGCCATTGCAGCCTGTGATTGCAGCTTTAAACTGCCATTTCAGCATGGCAAAAAAATATTTTGCAAGGCCTAACCCTTTCATTGTAATACATATAAGTCACCCCTAGGGTTGACCCTAAACAGCCCAAAGGGCAGGGTGCAGTGTATTTAAAAAGTTAGACATAAGTGATAACTTTCATTTGGGAGCAGGAATGAATATTGAGTTTGGTGTCCAAAGAATTGTAATTTAAAACTCTTTTTAATGGTCAAGTTGGATTTCAAGTTTGAAAATTCCACATTTAGAAAGTTGGCCTTTTTAGGTCCCAACCATTTGGTGCTGCCTGTATCCTGGGTCACATGACTAAGTGTAGCTGACAGTTGGTCTTGTGTATTACTCCCAGACAGTGAGACAAAGGGGGAGTGGATGTTGGCAGAGTGGGCCATCTCTGACTTGATAGGGGGTCAGAGATATCAGCTACCACACTTTCACTTTACAAAGACCCTACCTCACCACACTCACAAAGGGTTTCATACTAGTCTTATGTGCCCTAAGACATCTCTGCAGGGGGTGGACTCTAGAAGCCTCGCCTACTTCAAAGTGGGCAACAGGTATAAATAATGGACATGCAGACCCAACTCCTCAGATTGCTTCTAGACCTGTGGACTCTGCCAGGAAGAAGGACTGCCCAGCTGCGAAGGCTGCACTGCTAACCTACTTGCTGACTAGCGACTCCTTTGCTACCAAACCTGCTGTTGCTGCACTCCGACTCTTCGGTTGCTGTGATTTGCCTTGCTGAATCTAGGCTGCCTGTGTGGACCCAGTTCTCAAATAAATCTCCAAGGGTCATTTGGCTGGCCCCTGTTCAAAGCGACAGGAACATGACAGGCTTCTTCAATGTTGACGCATATCCACGCATATTGATGCAGCACACTGTAGCCATCATCAGCTACCAGCATGACGCAGCTCATATTTGATATCGAAGCATCTTATCACAAGTACTCGGAAGCACAGGTGGCTTCTTTGATGCTGATAGAGTCCGACCCAGCGCAATGTCTCTGATCCCCTGTGCCGATGCATTGCAGTGCAAGTCGCCGCAAACCCCACCAGCATCTTCAATGACAACAATGAGAACCCAGGACCTCGGATCGCAGCTCCTTGTGAATGGACATCGACTTAGCTGCTATTTGACGCACCTCAATGCCAGATCTCTCACTACAGGCCCTCAATGCTGGTATAATGAAAGGACTTCACATCTTGTTGCCCAGGCATACAAGGTACTTTCTCAGTGGACTGAACTCAGTCCTATATCTGGCTCACACTCTATTGCGGTTGGCCTGAACTTGTGATTTGGACACAATCCACCATGACTAGATAAACCCAGTTGGTGCTTTTTTCTCCTTAGAGATTGATTTTCACAAAATATTAAAAATTGTACATCTGGCTGAGAGGGGTGAAACCATACTGGGGCAGAAACCACAATCTCTTTCAGGGTGAAACACAAGCAAACACCAGATTACCTGTGCTTAATCCCCTGGTATCTTGGCACAAAGCAGTCAGGATTAATTTAGAGGTGATGTGTAAAGTACTCAAACAGCACTTAAAACAGTAATAAAGTGAAAACACAATACAAGAAAAATCCCACACCAAATTTAAAAAATATAGTACAATTCAATAAATTATTTGAGACCAAAACAGCAAAAATCCAATCAGTATAACTAGAGACAAGTAATGTCAAGTTGAAAAAAAAAAAAAATAGAGCTAGAAGCATGAAGCACCAACTGTGGTTATCTGCCCACGCCAGACCGTAAAAAAGTCACACATTCAGGCTGACCTCGAGGGAGCATGGGTCAAATACTGGGACCAAGTTAGGCTTTAAATCTTGGCTGTGGATCAGTGAGAGAGCCTGAGTTGAGGATGCATCGCACAGCTGCAGTTGTGAGCCAGCTTCGGCAGCTCTGCAGGACCCTGTGTCGTCGTCGAGGATGCCATCAATGAGTGGCATGCAAGGCGACGTCCGTCATCGAGGATGAATCACGCAGCTGCAGTTCAGAGGAAGCTGCGGGCCTGTGATGCGTAGTCCTCCTTCATCATTGAGGATGCCGTCAATGAGAGGCTTGCATTGTGAAGGCCTGCATTGAGGATGTGTCGCACAGCGGCGGTTATGAGGAGGCTGCAGGTCATGATGGGAGATCCTTCATTAGGGATGCATTGTGCAGCGGCGACTACAAAGCAAAGCCTCGAGGAGATGCCTTGCGTTGCACTGGTTCTGCCCGCAGGACCACAGATTGGCTGGCAGAGCACTTTCAGGCCCACTTCCAAGGCTCCAGGACAGGGATTGCACCGTTTGGGGAGCAAGAGTCACAGCAGACTGGGTTCGGGCACTGGGTTCAAGATGTTTGGAGCCTTTTCGGCCCCTGAAGCATTGATTAGGCAGCCAGCCAACTAGCCCATGGAGTCAATCTGGTGGTCCTGGGTTTAAGATGCAGGTCCAGTCCTTATCACTCAGGCAACAGGGTAGCAAGTAACAAAGTAGCAGCCCTCCTTGAAGAACAGCACAGCAGTCCTTCTGAGTCTTCCACAAGTCCAGAGGTCCAGAGGTGTGCTGAAGAGCTGGGTCTGAGGGTTCAACATTTATACCTGGGGCTTGTAGGGGAAGGTTCTGGAGGTATTCAATCGTAAAGGTGTTTGGAATTTCCTGACTCCCTGCCCTTGCACCAGCTGGTTTGGGGACACAAAAGACTAGTGTCAAGCCCTTTGTGAGTGTGCTCAGGCAGAGGCTTTGTGATTACGCAAGTATGGTTGGTGACAGCTCCACCCCTATTAAATGAGAGATGTGTAGGAAAGTACCATCTTGCCTGGCATGTTACCCCCATATTTCACTGTATGTATGTTGTTTTAGTTGTATGTGTCACTGGGACCCTGCCAGCCAAGGCCCCAGTGCTCATAAGTGTGCCCTGTATGTGTTACCTGTGTTATGACTAACTGTCTCACTGAGGCTCTGCTAATCAGAACCTCAGTGGTTATGCTCTCTCATTTCTTTCAAATTGTCACTAACAGGCTAGTGACCAATTTTACCAATTTACATTGGCATACTGGAACACCCTTATAGTTCCCTAGTATATGGTACTGAGGTACCCAGGGTATTGGGGTTCCAGGAGATCCCTATGGGCTGCAGCATTTCTTTTGCCACCCATAGGGAGCTCTGACAATTCTTACACAGGCCTGCCACTGCAGCCTGAGTGAAATAACGTCCACGTTATTTCACAGCCATTTTACACTGCACTTAAGTAACTTATAAGTCACCTATATGTCTAACCTTTACCTGGTAAAGGTTGGGTGCTAAGTTACTTAGTGTGTGGGCACCCTGGCACTAGCCAAGGTGCCTCCACATTGTTCTGGGCCAATTCCCCAGACTTTGTGAGTGCGGGGACACCATTACACGTGTGCACTACATATAGGTCACTACCTATTTGTAGCTTCACAATGGTAACTCCGAATATGGCCATGTAACATGTCTAAGATCATGGAATTGCCCCCTCTATGCCATCCTGGCATTGTTGGTACAATCCCATGATCCCACGGGTCTGTAGCACAGACCCGGGTACTGCCAAACTGCCTTTTCAGGGGTTTCACTGCAGCTGCTGCTGCTGCCAACCCCTCAGACAGGTTTCTGCCCTCCTGGGGTCCAGCCAGGCTTGGCCCAGGAAGGCAGAACAAAGGACTTCCTCAGAGAGAGGGTGTTACACCCTCTCCCTTTGGAAAATGGTGTGAAGGCAGGGGAGGAGTAGCCTCCCCCA
Source organism: Pleurodeles waltl (assembly GCF_031143425.1). Taxonomy (NCBI): domain Eukaryota; kingdom Metazoa; phylum Chordata; class Amphibia; order Caudata; family Salamandridae; genus Pleurodeles; species Pleurodeles waltl. Next base: position 802,501,926 of record NC_090436.1, read on the forward strand.
GCCTCTGGAAATGCTTTCATGGGCACACATGGTGCCCATTTCTGCATAAGCCAGTCTACACCGGTTCAGGGACCCCTCAGCCCTGCTCTGGCATGAAACTGGACAAAGGAAAGGGGAGTGACCACTCCCCTGACCTGCACCTCCCCTGGGAGGTGCCCAGAGCTCCTCCAGTGTGCTCCAGACCTCTGCCATCTTGGAAACAGAGGTGCTGCTGGCACACTGGACGGCTCTGAGTGGCCAGTGCCAGCAGGTGACGTCAGAGACTCCTTCTGACAGGCTCCTTCAGGTGTTGCTAGCCTATCTTCTCTCCTAAGTAGCCAAACCCTCTTTTCTGGCTATTTAGGGTCTCTGCTTGGTGGAATTCCTTAGATGACGAATGCCAGAGCTCATCAGAGTTCCTCTGCATCTCTCTCTTCACCTTCTGCCAAGGAATCGACTGCTGACCGCGCTGGAAGCCTGCAAAACTGCAACAAAGTAGCGAAGACGACTACAGCAACTCTGTAACGCTGATCCTGCCACCTTCTCGACTGTTTTCCTGGTGGTGCATGCTGTGGGGGTAGTCTGCCTCCTCTCTGCACTAGAATCTCCGAAGAAATCTCCTGTGGGCCGACGGAATCATCCCCCTGCAACTGCAGGCACCAAAGAACTGCATCACCGGTCCCCTGGGTCTCCTCTCAGCACGACGAGCAAGGTCCCTTGAATCCAGCAACTCTGTCCAAGTGACTCCCACAGTCCAGTGACTCTTCAGTCCAAGTTTGCTGGAGGTAAGTCCTTGCCTCCCCACGCCAGACTGCATTGCTGGGAACCGCAACTTTTGCAGCTACTCCGGCCTCTGTGCACTTCCGGCGGAAATCCTTTGTGCACAGCCAAGCCTGGGTCCACAGCACTCTAACCTGCATTGCACGACTTTCTAAGTTGTCCTCCGGCGGCGTGGGACTCCTTTGTGCAACTTCGGGTGAGCACTGTTTCACTCCTCTTTGTAGTGCCAGTTCTGGCACTTCTGCAGGTGCTGCCTGCTTTTAAGAGGGCTCCTTGTCTTGCTGGGCGCCCCCTCTGTCCCCTGACGCAATTGGCGATATCCTGATCCCTCCTGGGCCACAGCAGCATCCAAAAACTGTAACCGCACTATTTGCAGCTAGCAAGGCTTGTTGGCAGTCTTTCGGTGGGAAAACACTTCTGCACAACTCTTCACGACGTGGGACATCCATCATCCAAAGGGGAAGTTTCTAGCCCTTGTCGTTCCTGCAGAATCCTCAGCTTCTACTGCCTAGTAGCAGCTTCTTTGCACCCACAGCTGGCATTTCCTGGGCATCTGCCCATCTCCGACTTGCTTGTGACTTTTGGACTTGGTCCCCTTGTTCCACAGGTACCCTCATTTGGAAAACCATCGTTGTTGCATTGCTGGTTTGTGTCTTCCCTACAGAATTCCCCTATCACGACTTCTGTGTCCTTTGGGGAACTTTAGTGCACTTTGCACTCACTTTTCAGGGTCTTGGGGTGGGCTATTTTTCTAACCCTCACTGTTTTCTTACAGTCCCAGCGACCCTCTACAAGGTCACATAGGTTTGGGGTCCATTGGTGGTTCGCATTCCACTTTTGGAGTATATGGTTTGTGTTGCCCCTATCCCTATGTGTCCCCATTGCATCCTATTGTAACTATACATTGTTTGCACTGTTTTCTAATACTATACTGCATATTTTTGGTATTGTGTACATATATCTTGTGTATATTTGCTATCCTCATACTGAGGGTACTCACTGAGATACTTTTGGCATATTGTCATAAAAATAAAGTACCTTTATTTTTAGTATATCTGTGTATTGTGTTTTCTTATGATATTGTGCATATGACACTAGTGGTACTGTAGGAGCTTCACTCGTCTCCTAGTTCAGCCTAAGCTGCTCTGCTAAGCTACCATTATCTATCAGCCTAAGCTGCTAGACACCCTATACACTAATAAGGGATACCTTGGCCTGGTGCAAGGTGTAAGTACCCCTTGGTACTCACTACAAGCCAGTCCAGCCTCCTACATTGGTTGTGCAGTGGTGGGATAAGTGCTTTGTAACTGCTTACCACTTTTGTCATTGTACTTTTCATAAGAGAAAAATATACAAAACAAGTTCAGTGTATGTACACCTAACCAAAAAGTGTTGCACTTCTTTTCTCACTTCTTTTCTAAAGTGCTGAAAAGTACCTCTAACTTTCTGAAAAGTTCTTTAAAAGTTTTTAAAGTTTTTTTCTGTCTTTCTGAAAGTTCTGAAAAACTTTTTCTTCCTTTTTTCTATCACTTAAACACTTTCTAAAATGTCTGGCACAGGCCAAACTGTTGATCTGTCTAAACTTGCTTATGATCACCTTAGCTGGAAAGAAGCAAGGAGTCTCTGCATAGAAAGAGGTTTAAGTGTAAGGAAGAATCCCTCTAGAGAACTGTTGGTAAATATGCTTGTTGAACAGGATAAGGCCAGAGCTGGCACTCCTGTGGAAAAGTTAGCTGATGGTTCCCACTCTGATTCTGGGGCACCCCTAGCAAAAGATGTGGGAGGGAAACTTCCAAGCCTGCCCCCTAGCAAATCACCTAGCATAGCTGGTACTGATGTAGAGTCACACCATACTGATAGTGTTGTCTCACATCACAGTACGAGTATCCCTTCTCATCATAGTAGAAGTGCTGTTGCTGTTAGTCAAGCTATTAGGGTGCCATCTGTTAGGGCCAGGTCTCCTTCTGTTCTATCTCAGCATACTTCTGTTTCTAGACACGCCTCACCCACCCACCCTGATGACAGAGTGTTAGAAAGGGAGCTCAATAGATTGAGAGTGGAGCAAACCAGACTGAAGCTCAATAAGCAACAGCTGGATTTGGATAGGCAGTCCTTAGAGGTGGAAAGGGAAAGACAGAAATTGGGTTTAGAAACCCATGGTGGCAGCAGCAGTATTCCCCATAGTCATCCTGCAAAAGAGCATGATTCCAGGAATCTGCACAAGATAGTTCCCCCTTATAAGGAGGGGGATGACATTAACAAGTGGTTTGCTGCACTTGAGAGGACCTGTGTTGTACAGGATGTCCCTCAAAGGCAGTGGGCTGCTATCCTATGGCTATCATTTAGTGGGAAGGGTAGGGATAGGCTCCTTACTGTAAAAGAAAGTGATGCCAATAATTTTGCAGTTCTTAAGAATGCACTCCTAGATGGTTATGGCTTAACCACTGAACAGTACAGGATGAAGTTCAGAGAAACCAAAAATTAGTCTTCACAAGACTGGGTAGACTTTGTTGACCATTCAGTGAAGGCCTTGGAGGGGTGGTTACATGGCAGTAAAGTTACTGATTATGAAAGCCTGTATAACTTAATCCTGAGAGAGCATATACTTAATAACTGTGTGTCTGATTTGTTGCACCAGCACCTGGTGGACTCTGATCTGACCTCTCCCCAAGAATTGGGAAAGAAGGCAGACAAATGGGTCAGAACAAGGGTGAACAGAAAAGTTCATACAGGGGGTGACAAAGATGGCAACAAGAAGAAGGATGGTAAGTCTTCTGACAAGGGTGGGGACAAATCTAAAAATGAGTCTTCATCAGGCCCACAAAAACACTCTGGTGGGGGGGGGTCCAAATCCTCTTCAAATCAAAACAAAGAAAATAAACCATGGTGCTATTTACGTAAAATAAAAGGCCATTGGACAACAGATCCCAGTTGTCCAAAGAAAAGCACCAAGCCTCCTACCACTACAACCCCTACTGCTACACCTAGGGGGTCATTCTGACCTCGGCGGTAAAAGGCCCTTACCGCCGGTCAGAACTCCGCCATACTACCGCCGCGGCCGCGGTAAACCGCCACAGTCATTCTGACCACCAACTGTGAATCCGCCAAAAACCCGACATCCAAGGAAGGCCGCCTCATCAGCGGGCCGCGGAAAACTGGAGATGACCAAACCTCCACCGCCACGCCAACACAAACACGCCCAAGCCATTCTGACCCACCAATCCACGCGGCGGTCTTTCAACCGCGGTATTCCATTGGCGGTACACACCGCCGCGGTCAAAATACACACACAGCTCCAAAAGACAGCCACATTGGACAATTTGAAATACACACACCTGACACACATACAAACAACACTCCCACACATCCAATCAACTATAAAACACACACCCACATCACCCACAAACCCCTACGACCGTAGATCAGAGACGAAGGAGAGAGAGACACATCACAGAATAGAGAGCTACATCACACAGAGGCACACTACACCATCACACACACCACATAGAAGCACAAAGCACCACACACCAACACACTCTTCACCATATACACCACCCCACACCTCATCCACACCACCCCATGGCACCCCAAAGGCACCCACGCTTTTCGGACCAAGAACTCCGGGTCATGGTGGAGGAAATCATAAGAGTTGAACCCCAGCTCTTCGGCTCACAGGTGCAGCACACCACTATAGCCAGGAAGGCGGAGCTATGGCAGCGGATTGTGGACAGGGTAAACGCGGTGGGACAGCATCCCAGAAATCGAGACGACATCCGCAAACGCTGGAACGACTTACGGGGAAAGGTGTGCTCGATGGTCTCGCGACACAACATCGCAGTGCAGAAGACTGGCGGGGACCCCCAACCACTCCACCCGAATTCACAGCATGGGAGCAAGAGGTACTAAACATCCTGCATCCTGATGGCCTCGCTGGAGTACACGGAGGAATGGACTCTGGTAAGTACAATCTCAACTACTTCCCCCCCCCAGCATGCTAACCCCCACCACCACCCTCACCCCCAACCCCCCATCACACATCCTCCCTGAGAATGTCTCTCCAGCACAACCCACCCAACACCAACCCCTGCATGCCACCACAAACTATGGACACCCATCACCTAAGCATGACCACTGCACATCCCCCCCCCCCCAAACACCCCCACAACACCTCCCCCAAGGGAATGACAGCACTGGGGGACAAGGGCACCCATAAATCGCACACAATAGCACACACAGAAACAATAACCATACTCTCTTACCCCATGCAGGACCCGAACGCCAACACACCGGCCAGGAGGGTCCAGAAATGTCCATCCCCCCGCCGGAAGAGGCCCCCAGTGATGACAGCACCTCTGTCGACCTGGAACCTGATGACCAGCCCGGACCATCGGGGACCTCTGGACAGTCGGTTCCCCACACACAGGCCACAGCAGACCCAACCCCCTCTGGGAACAACAGCACAGCTCCCACCCAGCGGGCCCATGCCTCTGTCTCTAGGACAGGTCAATCAGCGGTGTGTCTGCCACTACAGGGCACCCAGGCTGACCCACCACCCCAACAACAACAGGGACCTGGGGGCAGTGGTAGTGGGCACACCGTCCAGGGGACAGAGGCCGGGGGAAACAGGGCAACTCGGAGGGCTGCAGTGCGACAGGGGGGGGAGAAGAGGCCCAGGGAACCGACTCTCCAAGAGGCCCTCACCACCATCATGGCAGCCTACCACCACTCCCAAGAGACGATGGCGACGGTACTGGCCAGGTTCCAGGAGATCCAGGCACAGCAGGAGGAACGCTACATGGGGTTCACCAATCATCTCACCAACATCTCTACCGCTATGGGGAGCATAGTCCAGGCCCTCAACCGGATAGAAGACACGTTGCGGGACCATGTGGCTCCACACAGGGCCCCTGTCACTAGCCCGGACCAGGAACAGCCTACCACCTCCGCCGGCGCTAGTGGACAGGAGGCCCCACCACAACGACAGGCCACCAGAACCCCACCTCCTGCTGAAGAACAACCACCCCGCAAGAGGAGCCTGAGATCCAAAAAAAAGACAGAGTAGGATATCAAGACCCCCGCCAGCATGAGATACCCCCTGAAGTCATCCCACTGTCCCACATTGCCACCCTGTCCAACCTTGAACTGCCCCTGCTCCATCCTTCCACAGGCATATGGACAATGCACCTGTGAGACTGAGAACTGGACTCTGCCATGGACATTACTCCACCCCCACCCATCACCGTGTTAATATCATGTACCATTATCTAGCACCAAAAATAAATCACTCAATGCACTGAAATCATGCTGGAGTCAGGCTGTATTATTTACAAATGTATAACACATTACCGATCAATTATGTTCTGTTAACTTTGTGCTGAACACATACCGAGATCAATAAGCATTAGTCCATGGGCTAACCAAGCAGAAGTCACGCAGTGGGTCATACAGCACTGAAAAGGGAAGGGAAAATCAAACATCAGTTTTAAAGAACTGGGGGGTCATAGACAAAGTTGAGAAGCTGGAGGCTTTCAGGAAAATGAAAATGGCGTGAGTGATTCTTACCTGTGTGCTACTGAAAATACTGTTGGATAACTCTGTCCCTGTTGTCTGTGTCGTCCTCTGAGTCTTCCTCCTCTTCACTCTCCACAGGCTCCACAGCTTCTTCAACACCACCATCTGGACCATCCTCCTGCAGGAAAGGCACCTGACGTCGCAATGCCAGATTGTGAAGCATACAGCAGGCCACGATGATCTGGCACACCTTCTTTGGTGAGTACATCAGGGATCCCCCTGTCATATGCAGGCACCTAAACCTGGCCTTCAGGAGGCCAAAGGTCCTTTCTATGATCCTCCTAGTTCGCCCATGGGCCTCATTGTACCGTTCCTCAGCCCTGGTCCGGGGATTCCTCACTGGGGTCAATAGCCAAGGCAGGTTGGGGTAACCAGAGTCACCTATTAGCCACACACGTTGTCTCTGTAGCTGTTCCATCACATAAGGGATGCTGCTATTACGCATCACATACGCGTCATGCACTGAACCAGGGAACATGGCATTCACATGGGAGATGTACTGGTCAGCCAAACAGACCACCTGGACGTTCATAGAATGGTAACTTTTCCTGTTTCTGTACACCTGCTCATCGTCTTTTGGGGGGACTAAGGCTACATGGGTCCCATCAATGGCACCAATTATGTTGGGAATATGTCCAAGGGCATAAAAATCACCCTTCACAGTGGGCAAATCAACCTCCTCAGGGAAAATAATGTAACTCCGCATGTGTTTCGTCAGGGCAGACAACACTCTAGACAAAACTTTAGAAAACATTGGCTGAGACATTCCAGATGACATGGCCACTGTTGTCTGGAATGAGCCACTTGCAAGAAAATGGATGACTGACAGCACCTGCACCAGAGGGGGAATTCCTGTGGGTTGGCGGATGGGGGACATCAGGGCTGGCTTCAGCTGGGCACACAGTTCATGGATAGTGGCACGGTCAAGTCGGTATCGTAGTATGATGTGGCGTTCTTCCATTGTCGACAGGTCCACCAGCGGTCGGTACACGCGAGGATCCATCCTTCTCCTCGCAAGTCCCAGCGGACGGTGCCTAGGAAGGACAACATGGAGCACAGAGTCAAGCTAATCACTGGTACGTTCACCACAGCTTGCATAGCACACGGTTATCCATGTATTGAAAGGCGTGTATGTGTGGCAATGCAAGGCCTAGGCCTGTGTGTCGCAGTAGAAATTATGCCATGTGGGCCCTTGAAATGGCGGCTGCCTGACCTGTGAAGTGGGACAATGGGATGTGAGGTCACTGCGCTGGCGGAGCACACCGTGGCGGTAGGCGGTCGAAGACCACTATACGGAGCCGCATTGGATAACATTGAAGCCTATGGGTTTCAGGAGCCAATGACGATGTGCGCCGGCGGTCGCGGTACGCACCGCCGCGGTACGCCCCACCGCGGGCGTGACCGCCATTTTCTATCTGCTTAATCACTCGAGACCTGATCATCCACAGGAGAGGACCTATACTGCAAGTGCTGCTGTGAACTCGGTCTGGAAGAGACAATGGCTGCTGCGACTGGGGAAAGGGCCCCTGCCTTCACGTCTGAAGAGTTGGAGAAGCTCGTGGATGGGGTCCTCCCCCAGTATGCATTACTCTACGGTCCTCCAGACCAACAGGTGAGTACACCGGGTGCACATGGAATGGGCGATGCCTGTGTGGAGTGGGGTGGATGTAAGTTGGTGGGGTGGGGGGCGAATGAGGAGTGCAACGCACGACAGATGAGAGCATGTGCTATATTGCAAGGTTGGGGAGGGGGGGCCAATCACATCTAACATGCAGTAAGTTGATTAATGTTTCCTTCCCACCCTGTACATGTCACATAGGTCAGCGCCCATCAGAAAGTCGAGATTTGGCGTGCCATCGCCAAGGAAGTCCGGGCCCTGGTGGTCCACGTCAGACAGGGCACCCACTACTGCAAGAGGTGGGAGGACATCCGCCGCGGAACCAGGAAGACTGCCGAGTCACTGCTGGGGATGGCCTCCCAACCTAGGAGGGGTGCCAGTCGTACCCTGACCCCCCTGATGTCCCGGATCCTGGCGGTGGCCTACCCTGATTTGGATGGGCGCTTGAGAGCATCACAGCAGACACAAGGGGGTGAGTATCAGCACATTCTGCTATCTTTCTGCGCAGTGGAGGCGTCTGGGTGGGGGAGGAGGGTTGTGGGTGACATTAGGCCAGGGCGCTTTCTGTAGTGTAGTCCTCTCCCTTAGGCATGGCCCTGTGCTCCCGGCCCCCACCTCTGTAGGGTGACAAGTACAGCTATTGATGGTCCAGCCTCACACATGTGCGCGTTTGTCGTCTCTTGACCTGTTGTCCGAGTCAGAAGTACTGAGTAGTGTACCCCGAATGCGCGGCATAGTGCATGCGGCTCCTGTGTCTGTCCTCTCCGCCAACGGTGTTGACATTGCATGCACTCAACCAGGCCTTCTTTTTCTCCCCCCACCCTTCTTCTTCATCTTCTTGTGCATGTGTGCATTAGCATCATCAGGCGGAGGAGATTTGGCATCGGAGCACGAGGGAGCTGCAAGCCACAAGGCCCCGGTGGGCCCAGGAACAGACACCGAGGGCACCAGTGAGCCGGAGGGTGAGGGGAGCACCACAACGGGGACCGGTGGTGAGAGCAGCGACACAGACACGTCCTCGGATGGGTGCTCCCTAGCGGTGGCGGCAACATCCGTGCCCCCCGCCTCTACAGGTACAGCCGCCACCCAGCGCACCAGCCCCGCCCTCCCTGCAGCCCCTCAGCCTACACTCCGTGCCCGCTCGTCCAGGAAGGCGGGCGTCTCCTTCGCCCCAGGCACCTCAGCCCCTGCCCCTGTCACCCCTGCTGCCCTCAGTGCGGAGCTCATTGACCTTGTGAGGACGCTCATTGTTGGGCAGACTACCCTTTTGAATGCCATCCAGGGGCTAGAAAGGGAGGTGCATTGGAGCAATGCCTACCTGGAGGGCATTCATTCGGGTCAGGCTGCCCATCAACGATCGTTCACTGCTCTGGCCTCAGCACTGATGGCAGCCATTGTCCCTGTTTCCAACCTCCCTCTTCTGACTGCCTCCACCCTGTCTCTGTCTCCTGTTCCTCAGCCTATCCCATCCACACCATCTGACCAGCCTGCACACACCTCAACACCCAAGGGCAGCTCATCCAGACACAAGCACCACAGATCCCACAAACACTCACCCAAGCAACACCCAGATGCAGACATTCCAACAGTCACTACCACCCCTGTGTCCCCCTTCTCCTCGTCTCCCTCCTCCCTCCCTGTGATGTCTACACTCACACCTGCATGCACACCAACATCAGCCAGTGCTTCCATCACCACCACACCCTCCTGTACAGTCCGCACGCGTGCAGTCACCACCCCCACTGCCATTTACACGTCCCCTGTGTCCTCTCCCACTGTGTCTGTCACCACCTCTTCCAAGACACACAAACGCAGGCAGCCACCCACCCAACAGACATCCATATCACGACAGCCTACAGCACCTGCACCTTCACCCAATGACAGCACACCTGACTCTCCTACAACCACATCCTCTTCCTCCACTTCCATCACCACTTCTCCTATCCTTTACCTTGGCCCTAAAAAACTTTTCCCGGCTAATCTTGACCTCTTTCCCTCCGATGACCTACCCCCTCCATCTGCAAAGAGTCCCAAGAGCACCACAGCCACCACCAGCCCAGCTTCGGGTGTCACTGTTGTGCATGGGTTCTGGAGTCCACCCTTTGCCAGCAGTGGCACCTCCATCAGCAGCAAGGACACATCCAGCCCCCCCCCGGCAAGAGGACCAGGAAACACAAGGGCCGCCGTGCGAGGACTGACACGGCTGCCCTCAAGGAGCAGAGTTCGCCCACTTCACCAGCCACAACATCTAGGGGAGGCAAGGGCCCGAGAGCCCCATCTAAGGAGCGTAAGGGCAGCAGGGCGGAGAAGTCAGCCAGCAGGAGCGCGGAGCAGGTGGGCCCCACATGCCACATCCCAGCTGTAGAGGAGGACACCAAAGGGCCCAGGACTCCGTCACCGAAGGGTCCAGAAACATCACGGTCGGAGGGCGACTGAGCAGGGAGTCCAGCCCAGGTCTGGCTCCCTTGAACCTACTGGATGTGCACCGCTGAACAGGGCCCGCCGTGCAGAAGAGCACCGCTGAACAGGGCCCCGCCGGGAAGATAGGCACCGCTGAACAGGGCCCGCCGTGCAGAAGAGCACCGCTGAACAGGGCCCGCCGTGCAGAAGAGCACCGCTGAACAGGGCCCCGCCGTGAAGATAGGCACCGCTGAATAGGGCCCGCCGTGAAGATAGGCACCGCTGAACAGGGCCCGCCGTGCAGAAGAGCACCGCTGAACAGGGCCCCGCCGTGAAGATAGGCACCGCTGAACAGGGCCCGCCGTGAAGATAGGCACCGCTGAACAGGGCCCGCCGTGCAGAAGAGCACCGCTGAACAGGGCCCCGCCGTGAAGATAGGCACCGCTGAACAGGGCCCGCCGTGCAGAAGACCACCGCTGAACAGGGCCCGCCGTGCAGAAGAGCACCGCTGAACAGGGCCCGCCGTGAAGATAGGCACCGCTGAACAGGGCCCGCCGTGAAGATAGGCACCGCTGAACAGGGCCCGCCGTGCAGAAGAGCACCGCTGAACAGGGCCCCGCCGGGAAGATAGGCACCGCTGAACAGGGCCCGCCGTGCAGAAGAGCACCGCTGAACAGGGCCCGCCGTGCAGAAGAGCACCGCTGAACAGGGCCCCGCCGTGAAGATAGGCACCGCTGAACAGGGCCCCGCCGTGAAGATAGGCACCGCTGAACAGGGCCCGCCGTGCAGAAGAGCACCGCTGAACAGGGCCCGCCGTGCAGAAGAGCACCGCTGAACAGGGCCCCGCCGTGAAGATAGGCACTGCTGAACAGGGCCCCGCCGTGAAGATAGGCACCACTGAACAGGGCCCGCCGTGCAGAAGAGCACCGCTCCGCTGGGCCCCGCCGTCTCAAGCACCGCTCCGCTGGGCCCTTCCTGTCATGCACCGCTCCGCTGGGCCCCGCCGTCTCAAGCACCGCTCCGCTGGGCCCTTCCTGTCAAGCACCGCTCCGCTGGCCCTTCCTGTCAAGCACCGCTCCGCTGGGCCCTTCCTGTCAAGCACCGCTCCGCTGGGCCCCGCCGTCTCAAGCACCGCTCCGCTGGGCCCTTCCTGTCATGCACCGCTCCGCTGGGCCCCGCCGTCTCAAGCACCGCTCCGCTGGGCCCCGCCGTCTCAAGCACCGCTCCGCTGGGCCCTTCCTGTCAAGCACCGCTCCGCTGGTCCCTTCCTGTCAAGCACCGCTCCGCTGGGCCCCGCCGTCTCAAGCACCGCTCCGCTGGGCCCTTCCTGTCATGCACCGCTCCGCTGGGCCCTTCCTGTCAAGCACCGCTCCGCTGGGCCCCGCCGTCTCAAGCACCGCTCCGCTGGGCCCCGCCGTCTCAAGCACCGCTCCGCTGGGCCCCGCCGTCTCAAGCACCGCTCCGCTGGGCCCTTCCTGTCATGCACCGCTCCGCTGGGCCCTTCCTGTCAAGCACCGCTCCGCTGGGCCCCGCCGTCTCAAGCACCGCTCTGCTGGGCCCCGCCGTCTCAAGCACCGCTCCGCTGGGCCCGGCTGTCTCAAGCACCGCTCCGCTGGGCCCCGCCGTCTCAAGCACCGCTCCGCTGGGCCATTCCTGTCATGCACCGCTCCGCTGGGCCCCGCCGTCTCATGCACCGCTCCGCTGGGCCCTTCCTGTCATGCACCGCTCCGCTGGGCCCCGCCGTCTCAAGCACCGCTCCGCTGGGCCCTTCCTGTCATGCACCGCTCTGCTGGGCCCCGCCGTCTCATGCACCGCTCCGCTGGGCCCTTCCTGTCATGCACCGCTCCGCTGGGCCCCGCCGTCTCAAGCACCGCTCCGCTGGGCCCTTCCAGTCATGCACCGCTCCGCTGGGCCCCGCCGTCTCATGCACCGCTCCGCTGGGCCCCGCCGTCTCAAGCACCGCTCCGCTGGGCCCTTCCTGTCAAGCACCGCTCCGCTGGGCCCTTCCTGTCAAGCACTGTTTATGGTTCACTGTGCCCACCATGCCTCCTCCTTGACCAGTGGAGACTGTCATCCACCTGATGGACTGTGGCTTTGCACTCCCCAGGATGGCAGAGTGGGCAACCCACCCACTGTAGAGACTTGAGAGACTGTGGCTTTGCACTCCCCAGGATGGCAGAGTGGGCAACCCACCCACTGTAGAGACTTGAGAGACTGTGGCTTTGCACTCCCCAGGATGGCAGGGTGGGCAACCCTCCCACTGTAGAGACTTGAGAGACTGTGGCTTTTCACTCCCCAGGATGGCAGAGTGGGCAACCCACCCACTGTATAGACTTGAGAGACTGTGGCTTTGCACTCCCCAGGATGGCAGAGTGGGCAACCCACCCACTGTAGAGACTTGAGAGACTGTGGCTTTGCACTCCCCAGGATGGCACAGTGGGCATGGTGGCCCCTTCGTGGATCTGGCGTTGTGGACTCATGTGGCTGTGGTGCCTCCCCCTTCCCTTCCCCCTGAGGTGCCTGTAGTTTTTTCATCAGATGCCCCTGCAGTGTTCTCTCCAAAGGACTCAGGTCTCCTGTGTGGGCTTTGCCCTTGTGTCGCTACACTGTAGCCCACGGACTGTTCTATTTAACTTTGATGTAGAGGACTAATTGCCTCGGTTCTCCATGGCAGTGTGTATAGTATTATTTTGTCATGGATATTTTGCATAGTTGACCGATACATATCAGAGTCTATTTTTTATATAAATTTTTCTTCACAATTTAATTATGTCTTTGCATTTTTCAGGGGGGTTTGGGTGGTGTCACTGTGCATTGTTGCTCTGCATTGGTGTGTACATAGTTTGAGGGGGTTGGGGTCGCATATGTGTGTGCCCGTAACCTTTCCTCCTCCCCCCTCCCGTGTGTCATAGGTGCAGTACTCACCGTTGTCGTCTGCGCCGGCGTTCGTACTCGTGGTAGATGAGAAGGTAGACGAGAGCAGGTAGGATGTTTAATTCGGGTTCCATGCTGTCCTCCGTACTCGTGGAGTGTGTTTTGGTGAGCGTTTTCCCGTCCGTAGTCTGTTTCCGCCGTGTTTTTATCGGCGGGGCTCCCGCCCCGGAAAAGGTGGCGGATTGGTGAGTTGTAATACTGTGGGCGGTACATTGTCTGCCGCCTGGCTGTTGGCGGTGACCGCCGCGCTGTTTGTCTGTACCGCCGTGGCGGTCGGAGTGTTAATGTGGCGGGCTGTGTTGGCGGTTCCCGCCAGGGTCAGAATTCCATTTTTTGGACCGCCGGCCTGTTGGCGGGTTGGCCGCCGCTTTATCACCGACCGCCAGGGTTAGAATCACCCCCCTAGTGTCCCTACTAATAGCAGTGGTGGTGGGAGCAAACCTACTAATAGCCAATCCAAGGGAGTAGCTGGGCTCACTTTTGGTAACTTAGTTGGGGTTGGTCTTGTTAGGGAGACCACAGAGGCTGTGTTAGTCTCTGAGGGGGCTATTGATTTAGCCACCTTAGTTGCTTGTCCCCTTAACATGGATAAGTACAAGCAACTACCCCTAATAAATGGTGTTGAGGTTCAGGCCTACAGGGACACAGGTGCCAGTGTTACAATGGTAATAGAGAAACTGGTCCACCCTGAACAACACCTACTTGGTCACCAGTACCAAGTAACCGATGCTCACAACAACACACTTAGCCCCCCCATGGCTGTTGTAAATCTCAACTGGGGGGGTTACTGGTCCAAAGAAAGTTTTGGTTGCCTCAGATTTACCTGTAGACTGTCTACTTGGAAATGATTTAGAGACATCAGCTTGGTCAGATGTGGAGTTGGAGGCCCATGCAGCAATGCTGGGCATCCCAGGGCATATTTTTGCTTTAACCAGGGCTCAGGCCAAAAAGCAAAAAGGACAGGGTGACTTGGATCCTGGAAGAATGGACCAAGTGCTCCCTAAAGCTAGGGCTAGTAGAAGTAAAGCACTACCTACTATCCCTCCCTCTACAGTGGATTCTTCTTCTGAGGAAGAAGAATTTCCACCCTGTGCAGAACCTACACCAGAGGAGCTGGAAGCAGACACTGCTGAGCTTTTGGGTGAAGGGGGGCCTGCCAGGGAGGAGCTGAGTGTGGCACAGCAAACCTGTCCCACATTAGAGGGTTTAAGGCAGCAAGCTGTCAAACAAGCTAATGGGGATTTCAGTGACTCTCACAGAGTTTACTGGGAGGACAACCTCTTGTACACTGAAGCAAGGGATCCAAAACCTGGAGCTGCCAGGAGATTGGTGATTCCTCAGGAGTACAGAAAGTTCCTCCTAACTCTAGCCCACGACATTCCCCTAGCTGGACATTTAGGACAAATGAAAACTTTGGACAGGCTTGTTCCCTTGTTTCATTGGCCTAGAATGTCAGAGGACACAAAGGAATTTTGTAAGTCCTGTGAAACCTGTCAAGCCAGTGGCAAGACAGGTGGCACTCCAAAGGCACCCATTAATCCACTGCCTGTGGTTGGGGTTCCCTTTAAAAGGGTAGGGGTTGACATAGTTGGCCCCCTTGACCCTCCTACTGCTTCAGGTAATAGGTTTATCTTGGTGGTAGTGGACCATGCCACCAGATATCCTAAAGCAATTCCTCTAAGGACCACTACAGCTCCTGCAGTGGCAAAGGCCCTCCTGGGAATCTTTTCCAGGGTGGGCTTCCCAAAAGAGGTGGTATCAGACAGGGGAATCAATTTCATGTCTGCTTACTTAAAGGCCATGTGGAAGGAATGTGGTGTGACATACAAGTTCACTACACCCTATCATCCACAAACAAATGGACTGGTGGAGAGATTTAACAAAACTCTCAAAGGCATGATTCTGGGACTCCCTGAAAAACTCCGCAGGAGATGGGATATCCTTTTACCATGCCTCCTTTTTGCTTACAGGGAGGTACCCCAGAAAGGAGTGGGCTTCAGCCCCTTTGAACTCCTATTTGGACACCCTGTGAGAGGTCCTCTAACACTTGTTAAGGAGGGTTAGGAACAACCTTTTAAAGCTCCAAAGCAAGACATAGTGGACTATGTACTTGGCCTCAGATCAAGGATAGCTGAGTTCATGAAAAAGGCCAGTAAAAACCTTCAGACCAGCCAAGAGCTCCAAAAGCAATGGCATGACCAGAAGGCTGTTTTGGTTCAGTACCAACCAGGGCAGAAAGTGTGGGTCTTGGAGCCTGTGGCCCCAAGAGCACTCCAAGATAAATGGAGGGACCCCACACAATTGTTGAGAAAAAGGGTGAAGTCACCTACTTAGTTGACTTAGGCACTGCCAGGAGTCCCCTTAGGATGCTCCATGTCAATCGCCTGAAACCCTACTATGACAGGGCTGATCTCACCCTGCTCATGGCAACAGATGAGGGACAGGAAGAAGAGAGTGACCCTCTCCCTGATCTCTTCTCTTCCACAGAACAAGATGCTCTGGTGGAAGGGGTAGTACTGGCAGATTGTCTGACTGCTGAGCAGAAAGACCACTGCATAAATCTCCTGGGTCAGTTTTCTGAACTCTTCTCTACTGTGCCAGGCACCACTTCTTGGTGTGAGCACACTATAGATACTGGAGACAGCTTGCCTGTCAAAAGTAAGATCTATAGGCAGCCTGACCATGTCAGAGACTGCATAAAACAAGAAGTGCAGAAAATGTTAGAACTGGGAGTGGTTGAGCACTCTGAAAGTCCATGGGCCTCTCCTGTGGTACTTGTACCAAAATCTCATTCCAAGGATGGAAAGAAGGAAATGCGGTTTTGTGTAGACTATAGAGGTCTCAACTTGGTAACCAAAACTGATGCTCACCCTATACCCAGGGCAGATGAGCTCATAGATACACTGGCATCTGCCAAGTATCTAAGCACTTTTGACTTGACTGCAGGGTATTGGCAGATCAAATTATCAGAAGATGCAAAAGCAAAAACTGCATTTTCAACCATTGGAGGCCATAACCAATTCACAGTAATGCCTTTTGGATTGAAAAATGCACCTGCCACTTTTCAAAGGTTGGTGAATACAGTCCTGCAAGGGCTGGAGGCTTTTAGTGCAGCATATATGGACGATATAGCTGTCTTTAGCTCCAGTTGGGATGATCACCTGGTCCACCTATGGAAAGTTTTGGAGGCCCTGCAAAAGGCAGGCCTCACTATCAAGGCTTCAAAGTGCCAGATAGGGCAGGGGAAGGTGGTTT
Organism: Pleurodeles waltl; assembly: GCF_031143425.1. NCBI lineage: Eukaryota > Metazoa > Chordata > Amphibia > Caudata > Salamandridae > Pleurodeles > Pleurodeles waltl. The sequence continues at coordinate 802,518,463 of NC_090436.1, forward strand.
ATCTGGGACACCTGGTAGGTGGAGAACAGATTGCACCACTTCAGGGGAAAATCCAAACTATTATAGATTGGGTTCCCCCTACTACTCAGACCCAGGTGAGAGCCTTCTTAGGCCTCACTGGGTATTACAGGAGGTTCATTAATAACTATGGCTCCATTGCAGCCCATCTTAATGACCTCACATCCAAGAAAATGCCTAAAAAGGTATTGTGGACAGCTAGCTGTCAGAAAGCTTTTGAGGAGCTGAAGCAGGCCATGTGCCCTGCACCTGTCCTGAAAAGCCCCTGTTACTCCAAAAAATTCATTGTCCAAACTGATGCATCTGAATTAGGGGTAGGGGCAGTCCTTTCACAACTTAACTCTGAAGGCCAGGATCAACCTGTTGCTTTTATCAGCAGGAGGTTGACCCCTAGAGAAAAGCGTTGGTCTGCCATAGAGAGGGAGGCCTTTGCTGTGGTCTGGGCACTGAAGAAGTTGAGGCCATACCTGTTTGGCACTCACTTCATTGTTCAGACAGACCACAAACCTCTACTTTGGCTAAAACAAATGAAAGGTGAAAATCCTAAATTGTTGAGGTGGTCTATATCCCTACAGGGAATGGACTATACAGTGGAACATAGACCTGGGAGTACCCACTCCAATGCAGATGGACTCTCCAGATATTTCCACTTAGACAATGAAGACTCATCAGGTCATGGCTAGTCTTATTGTCCTTCGTTTGGGGGGGGGGGGTTGTGTAGGAAAGTACCATCTTGCCTGGCATGTTACCGCCATATTTCACTGTATGTATGTTGTTTTAGTTGTATGTGTCACTGGGACCCTGCCAGCCAGGGCCCCAGTGCTCATAAGTGTGCCCTGTATGTGTTACCTGTGTTATGACTAACTGTCTCACTGAGGCTCTGCTAATCAGAACCTCAGTGGTTATGCGCTCTCATTTCTTTCAAATTGTCACTAACAGGCTAGTGACCAATTTTACCAATTTACATTGGCATACTGGAACACCCTTATAATTCCCTAGTATATGGTACTGAGGTGCCCAGGGTATTGGGGTTCCAGGCGATCCCTATGGGCTGCAGCATTTCTTTTGCCACCCATAGGGAGCTCTGACAATTCTTACACAGGCCTGCCACTGCAGCCTGAGTGAAATAACGTCCACGTTATTTCACAGCCATTTTACACTGCACTTAAGTAACTTATAAGTCACCTATATGTCTAACCTTTACCTGGTAAAGGTTGGGTGCTAAGTTACTTAGTGTGTGGGCACCCTGGCACTAGCCAAGGTGCCCCCACATTGTTCAGGGCCATTTCCCCGGACTTTGTGAGTGCGGGGACACCATTACACGCGTGCACTACATATAGGTCACTACCTATATGTAGCTTCACAATGGTAACTCCGAATATGGCCATGTAACATGTCTAAGATCATGGAATTGCCCCCTCTATGCCATCCAGGCATTGTTAGTACAATCCCATGATCCCACGGGTCTGTAGCACAGACCCGGGTACTGCCAAACTGCCTTTTCAGGGGTTTCACTGCAGCTGCTACTGCTGCCAACCCCTCAGACAGGTTTCTGCCCTCCTGGGGTCCAGCCAGGCTTGGCCCAGGAAGGCAGAACAAAGGACTTCCTCAGAGAGAGGGTGTTACACCCTCTCCCTTTGGAAAATGGTGTGAAGGCAGGGGAGGAGTAGCCTCCCCCAGCCTCTGGAAATGCTTTCATGGGCACACATGGTGCCCATTTCTGCATAAGCCAGTCTACACCGGTTCAGGGACCCCTCAGCCCTGCTCTGGCGCGAAACTGGATAAAGGAAAGGGGAGTGACCACTCCCCTGACCTGCACCTCCCCTGGGAGGTGCCCAGAGCTCCTCCAGTGTGCTCCAGACCTCTGCCATCTTGGAAACAGAGGTGCTGCTGGCACACTGGACGGCTCTGAGTGGCCAGTGCCAGCAGGTGACGTCAGAGACTCCTTCTGATAGGCTCCTTCAGGTGTTGCTAGCCTATCTTCTCTCCTAAGTAGCCAAACCCTCTTTTCTGGCTATTTAGGGTCTCTGCTTTGGGGAATTCCTTAGATAACGAATGCAAGAGCTCATCAGAGTTCCTCTGCATCTCTCTCTTCACCTTCTGCCAAGGAATCGACTGCTGACCGCGCTGGAAGCCTGCAAAACTGCAACAAAGTAGCGAAGACGACTACTGCAACTCTGTAACGCTGATTCTGCCGCCTTCTCGACTGTTTCCCTGGTGGTGCATGCTGTGGGGGTAGTCTGCCTCCTCTCTGCACTAGAAGCTCCGAAGAAATCTCCTGTGGGCCGACTGAATCGTCCCCCTGCAACCGCAGGCACCAAACAACTGCATCACCGGTCCCCTGGGTCTCCTCTCAGCACGACGAGCGAGGTCCCTTGAATCCAGCAACTCTGTCCAAGTGACTCCCACAGTCCAGTGACTCTTCAGTCCAAGTTTGCTGGAGGTAAGTCCTTGCCTCCCCACGCCAGACTGCATTGCTGGGAACCACGACTTTTGCAGCTACTCCGGCCTCTGTGCACTTCCAGCAGAAATCCTTTGTGCACAGCCAAGCCTGGGTCCACAGCACTCTAACCTGCATTGCACGACTTTCTAAGTTGTCCGCCGGCGGCGTGGGACTCCTTTGTGCAACTTCGGGTGAGCACTGTTTCACTCCTCTTTGTAGTGCCTGTTCCGGCACTTCTGCGGGTGCTGCCTGCTTCTAAGAGGGCTCCTTGTCTTGCTGGGTGCCCCCTCTGTCCCCTGACGCAATTGGCGACATCCTGGGCCACAGCAGCATCCAAAAACCCTAGCAGCACGATTTGCAGCTAGCAAGGCTTGTTGGCGGTCTTTCAGTGGGAAAACACTTCTGCACGACTTTCACGACGTGGGACATCCATCCTCCAAAGGGGAAGTTTCTAGCCCTTGTCGTTCCTGCAGAATCCTCAGCTTCTACTGCCTAGTAGCAGCTTCTTTGCACCCACAGCTGGCTTTTCCTGGGCATCTGCCCATCTCCGACTTGCTTGTGACTTTTGGACTTGGTCCCCTTGTTCCACAGGTACCCTCATTTGGAAAACCATCGTTGTTGCATTGCTGGTTTGTGTCTTTCCTGCAGAATTCCCCTATCACAACTTCTGTGTCCTTTGGGGAACTTTAGTGCACTTTGCACTCACTTTTCAGGGTCTTGGGGTGGGCTATTTTTCTAACCCTCACTGTTTTCTTACAGTCCCAGCGACCCTCTACAAGGTCACATAGGTTTGGGGTCCATTGGTGGTTCGCATTCCACTTTTGGAGTATATGGTTTTTGTTGCCCCTATCCCTATGTGTCCCCATTGCATCCTATTGTAACTATACATTGTTTGCACTGTTTTCTAATACTATTCTGCATATTTTTGGTATTGTGTACATATATCTTGTGTATATTTGCTATCCTCATACTGAGGGTACTCACTGAGATACTTTTGGCATATTGTCATAAAAATAAAGTACCTTTATTTTTAGTATATCTGTGTATTGTGTTTTCTTATGATATTGTGCATATGACACTAGTGGTACTGTAGGAGCTTCACTCGTCTCCTCGTTCAGCCTAAGCTGCTCTGCTAAGCTACCATTATCTATCAGCCTAAGCTGCTAGACACCCTATACACTAATAAGGGATACCTGGGCCTGGTGCAAGGTGTAAGTACCCCTTGGTACTCACTACAAGCCAGTCCAGCCTCCAACAAGATGGTCCTGCCAAAACCTATTCCCTTTTTGGCTCACTGTCTGGGAGCAATATACAAAGACCAATTGTTAGGTACACCTAGCCATGTGACCCAGGCACCAAAGGGTTTGGACGAGAACATGTAAACTTTTTGAAAGTGGCTTATCAAAATTGTGACTTAAAATCTGACTTATTAATATTATTAAATGTAAATAAGTAACCCAATATTATCCTATGGGAGAGGTAGGCCTTGCAGTAGTGAAAAAACACCAATTGAAGAGTGACTCACTGCAAGAACATGTAAAAGTTAAAAGTACATGTCCAGCTTTTTAAATACACTGCACCCTGCCCTATAGGCTGCTTAGTGCATAGCATAGGGGGGACTTATCAGTATTAGGCTATGTAGTTGAGACTGGACGTGGATTTTATACTTAGCCATATTTGAGAACTCGAGTCCCACCCAACAGCTGGAGCTACAGGAAGCCTCATGGAGAAACAGAGAGTTGTAGTATACATGTTGCTTTCAAACCGATTCATGCCAGTGGTATAACAAAACTTGAGTGGGGGCCCCCTTCAAAGTACATGGAGAAGCCCCTCTCCAGACTCACTTAGGAGCTCACAGGCCAGGGCCCCTAGAGCTCAGGGGTCCCTGCACAGCAGGGGCTGCAGGGGCCTTTGTTACACCACCGAGTCCATTCTTTAGTGAACATAGACAAATGCATGACAATCACAACTGTTTTTTCGTACAACTCCTCTGCCTCGCTAGAAAATTAAGCCAGTTTCAGGTTGGACATCTGGGGTGGTTCCTCAAACCCTGCCATAGTTAAAGTAGTGAGTCTACTGAAATCTAACTTGATTCTCAAATAGGAAACCAACGTTTTTGTCTTACAGTCCTCCCAAGCCCCCATGGCCAAAGACTTATTTCTGAGAGGCTTGGAGCATGTGCAATTTAGTGAATGTAGAGTGTATTTACCTCACCCTTTTGAAAAGGTATTTCTCAACAGAAGGTCCCTTGCTGCAGAGCTTTCCTTGGTAACTGTCATGTGAACAAGCTCTGGCCTGCACACATGATGATTGACATCATCTTTTGAGCCATTAGGGATGAATTTACAACGCATGGCAAACAAAAGGATCTCTGTGATCACTCTTGAAGATAATATATATTTACATACATTCACTCCTTTCCTCACTGCGTAATCATTTATGGCTACTAACCTGGCTATTCAACCAACAACATCTAAATGTTTATCTTGACCTAGTTTTTTGAGCTATGAAGCCCTATTTAGTGTCTTTCACATTTTTCATTGTATATTTAATTATATATGTGTCTAATTACATAGCTACATAAATCTTGTCTGTCATAAAATCTTCCTTTCTTTTTACTTCACAGGAGTTCTCAAATTGGACCTCATAAATTCGGCAACATAGTACAATACTTAAAGTAGAACTAGTACCCGGGCTCGAGCATGCTACCACCAAAAGAATTACACATCAACCCAATTTCTATAGAAGACTTATTCTGCTGCCCAACAGATAACTGGGGCTCATCCTCCCAAAAAACATCTTCTTAATATGTTACTGTGTCAAAATATTCTTCCTCATCACAGTTATCATCTAAACTCATACGGTATAACTTTCTTCTTTTTGAATAATCAATAAAGTCCTCCTTTGAAGAAACATGCTTCCTCACCTTGCAGCAGAGCTTTTAATAAGATTAGCAGTTTTTTTGGTCTGTTAATGAAAAAGAATTACAACAAAGGCAGTAGGCCTGACATAGATATAAAAAACACATTTTAAAGCCAATAGGCATTTAAGAGTGGATTGTTGTTACTTTATGCTAAAATCTGTAAAGAAGTATTTTATTGTATGAAATTACGCAGATAACTGTAATTTTGAACATATATAATTTTATGACTATGCCTGATGGTTGTCTTGTGAGAGGAGCATAGAAGCATCTGCAGAAGATGAGGTCTGATTGTATCCCGAAAAGACTTGGGTCTGATGTAATACATAGTTTTATGAGCAAGGCAGTTCTCTTGAGCATCTTGAGCCAATGCAGTTGTCAAAGAAAAGGAGACATGTACATGCCATGGACGATTAAAGATCAATCTTGAGGCAGAGTTTTTCACCCTATGCAATTGTAATGACAAAATGTAAGAAACTACTCAGGCCTGATGGATGTGACACAGTGTAACATTCTATACACTTGAGTAACTTACATTGAAAAGCATATGTTAAACCCAACTGGCCTTAGGTGGGTGGATTGTTATTGCATGGTAACAAAGCAGTAAAAAAAAAAATGTTGCTACATTGAACCTCACAGGCTACCTTGGTAGGGAAGGGGACAGAAGATTTGCAATACAATAATCCTCTCTAGATCCTCTAAGGAAGTGCTTTCAGGTGTAGTTGTCTTCCCAACTTGTGTAATCAAAGAAGTTCCTAAGAAAATGCATACTTGCAAATAAATACCTGCAATTATATAGATATGTGTTATTGGTTAGTCTGTGTTTCATCCATACACTGTTTCCACACATAACATAAAGCAATGGGTTAGTTCAATTTAACTACTGAGTGATTACCTGATCATAGGTGCACATCCACTGAAAATTAGTGTGCTTCAGTGCCATGGCTTGTGAACTAGTAGTTCTTTAGTTTTGAGTGTTATCCTCTTTATGTCTCCCTTTCAATTCTTTGTTCCTCCTTTTTAATGTTTTAAAAAGACAATGCAGCTCCATATAACTGTGCTACCAGACTGCTCAATTGTTGCTCTTTTCATAATGCATCTGCAGTGCTCTGTTTTACATGCAGCTAATTCTTCTAAACCAGGGGACCATCCTGGAATAGTATAGGCCATATTTTGTCCTTGATTTATTTCTTCCAAGATGCGTGTCATGTTTAAAAGCATTATTTCTGCTATTTTGGATCGGTACAACAATAAGACACCATGCATTTTTTACTGAGTGGCCATCTTAGAATGTGCCAAAATGTTGCTTGTGAATGTGCCTGCCATTTTGGAACTTTAAAACATAAATAGTCTATACACTAAGTATGAAATCATTGAAGGAAGCTGCCAAATACTATATTTAATCTTCAAACTTAGGCATGTCATGTTTAAATGGCTGCATGTTTTCTTTTCTACATTTATTGCCTCTTGCATATACATATGCTTGTTGAGTTTGTGTGTGTGTTTAATTGTGGATGGGTTTTGTATGAATGGAAAAATGGGTCACTAGTTGAATGAATGTATGGATGGCTGAGGGCAAGGATGAGTGAGAAAGTGCATTTATGATGACATATGTAATGCCTAAACTCACCAGTGTCTGAACTGACACTTTCAGATGTAAGCCAAACCTAGTGCTATTGTCAATGCTTGATCTTGGGAGACATCTGCTATTTTCAGAATATTTCCTTGTCAATGCGAAATGTCCAAGTCCTATTAACTTTGCAACCTTAGTTTTTCTAGAACCTCTTTCACTCGATTAATCTTTAACTTTTATTGGGAGAGAGGTCTCTCTAAATGTAAGCTCGACCAAAATCTATCTTTTACAGTAATTGTCAAGGAAAACATCACAAATCACTTCTGGTATATAGACAGTAGCTTTGACAAAAGCAGCACACTTTATGGCTTTTAAAAGCATCTTTGTGTGCCACAAGTTTATCCCTCACTTCCTGCCAAGAAATGCAGGCCAGATGTATGACCATCAGAGTTTGCAACTTGCAATATGCATTTTTCTGCGAGTCGCAAATTGCGAGTTGCAAACACTGATGTAGAACAGTGTCTGAGACACTGTTTGTGATTCCCAAATAGGTTGCAGGAGACCTGCCTCATTAATATTTGTGAGGCAGGTTGCAATTTGTGACACATTGGGAATGGCTGACACTCATAGGGTCGGTGGCCTGCTGGGCTCAGCAGACCACCATGTTGGTGACTGATTTTTAAATAAAGCTGTTTTTTTCTTTTTGAAATGCAGCCCATTTTCCTTTAAGGAAAACAGAATGTATTTTTTTTTTAAGTGAAAAGTCTCCTTTTTCTATTTTAAGACGAGGCAGTGGTCCCAAAACTGTTGTCGCCCCCATTCACAAAGGGGAAGGGATTCCTTTGGGACCCCTTCCCGTTTGCGAATGGCTTACCTTCTCCTTCATGGAGTCGGTAAAGTATGAATGTATGATTCTGTATTAGGAAGAGACGCCCTAAGCACTCCCCTTCCTAATACCGAATCCCAGAAGCAAAATGTAAGTGGGTAAAAAGTTACCGACTTGCATTTTGCCTTTGGTACATGCCAAAATGCATTTTACTGATCACAAACACCCCAACAGTAAAATGCATCGTATGTCTGGCCCTCCCTCCTTTCCAATCTGTCCACTAATTTACCGACATCTGCTTTAACCAGTGAAAATTATTAATCTACCTATGTTTCTCCTTTAAAAAAACTGCCCTTTTGCTAAATAAATGTAATTCAATTTTCGTTTTTCTTTTATTTACTTGCTAAACTAAGGAAACCACAGAAAAAAACGATCTAACACGTATCTCCTCTTAACTGTCCTCAAAAGTGGTCTATTCATTTATTTTCTTGGACTCCGAGATCATACTAACTTTGTGACTGAAGCCCTCCTTCTATTTCCTTGTCCGAATTTCACATAAGAAAAAGGTGAAAGGGATGTTCCATTCTTTAGTTAAAGGGTCCTCCAAGTGTATGTGCCCAGTAGAAGTCTGACATTGTCATCTTCCAACCTGATGGATTTCTAGATTTCATAAATCTAGATCGGGGTGATCTTGCTACTTTATTATTGCAGCTAAACTCTGGAATTCCCTTCCCCCTGACTTACATTCGCATTTATACTCACTTCAATTTCGTCTTCAGCTTAAAACATGCTCATTTAAAGAGATTTTCACTGACCTATAAGAAGGTATGCCTGAATTCATCTCACTCACGATTCAAGACCATTGGTAATAACGCACTTTACAAATGTCGGTTAACACCACATAACAAGAAGAACACCACCCAAATATTATTGGTCTGTAAAACAATAATAACACCAGGGCTACATACCTCCATTGCAAACCGTGGCAATGATGTGTCCATATTCCTGTGAGCAGCAATAGCCCTAAAATATTACATACATGATGGAATCCGCATGCTGCCTCAGAATGCAGACCCTCACAGAAGCAGGCCAGCTATGAATGCTCGGAAGTCAAACAAGGCTGATCGTCAGACCTTCAGAAAGTGTTAATAAAAATAGAACAACGCGTATCCGAACCTAGGGCCAGCTGTTTAGTGGTCGGAAATGGTGAAATTCGTTTTTTGCGACTACTAAACGACCTTGTACCATGTACCAACCCTATCTTGCGAGTCGGTAACCTGTTACTGACTCGCAAAATAGGGTTTTCTGCTCGCTATTAGGAAGAGGCATCCCAAAGGCGCCCTTTCCTAATAGCTAGTCGCATAGGGATGTATGATTGTTTTGCGACCGGGAATGTGTTTGCAAAACAATCGAAGTTACCACCTACTTCAGTAAGTGGTAACCCATTTGCAAACGAGAAGGGGTCCCCAGGGGACCCCTTCCCCGTTGTGAATGGGGAAGTCAACATTTTTTCAGAGTAGGCAGTGGTCCCACAGACCACTGCTACTCTGAAAAAATGAAAAGTAAATGTTTTTGTTTCTTTTGGTAATGCATTCCGTTTTCCTTCAAGGAATATGGGCTGCACTTCCAAAATAAAATAAAATTGCTTTATTTAATAAACCATCACAGACATGGTGGTCTGCTGACACCAGCAGGCCACCATACTTTTCATTGTAGCCATTCACAATGGGTCACAAATTGTGACTTAACTCATGAATATTGATGAGGCATGGCCCTTGCAACCCATTTGCTCATCGCCAACAGTGTTGAGGACACTGTTGAACATTATGGATTGCGACTGCAGTTTGCGAATTGCTAAAATTAGCAAATTGTGATTTGTCATCCATAATGGTCGTACATCTCGCCCTAAATACTGCAAGAAGATCAGTGAGGTAAACTGATTAAAATCAGTTTCAGAAATATGCACTTAAACTGTTTTCTGCCAAAGGGCGCCTCAAAACAAACAATAGTTGTTCTCACCTTTCCAAAAGCAACAAGTGATATTTAAAAAAATAAATGTGCTGATTTAAGAGAAGAACGTGTTTGGTAGCTCAGTTTGCGTTTTCACATGAGTTTGGTTGAGTTGAAAATTCGTACAGTGTTCCTTAGAAATTGCATTTTCTACTCTGAAGGCTGGTGGTTTTCTTGGCTCTAGTTTTGAGTGGCTTTTCAAAGGGGTTTGGTTGAGATATAATGGCCTACGCTTGCTGTTGTCATCGTTCCAGAAACGAGGGGATCGGTTTTAACAGGTTACATGTTGCACACTGGATGAATGTTTTGTGTTCCATTGTGTGCGGCTCAGCATGGAAGGGCTCTGGGCAGAACGGCTGCTGCTTTATTTGCAATTCCGTGGATGTGCTAGTGTGTTTATTCTTATTTCTAAGATTGTGTTGCTGCTCTGACTAGGAAAACACTCGATGTGAGAGTTAACACTGTGGTCCTTTGTTCACATCAGGGTGACCTCATATTCAGTGACTTCAGGGTTTTTAGTACGTGGATGTGAGGAAGTGGTCTCTTGGGACCCGGGCAGTAGTGCAGTGCTCAGTGCCAAGGCAAACATGGACATAGCTCACTTTGTCTTTATAACTGCATCGTCGGGTTTATAAACGTAAGTGGCACAGCAAGGGTGCCCTGGGCCGTAATGGAAGTGTGGTGCGTCTGACCTTAATAAGTAAACATACAAGTGGACGCTAATAGGCTGATGAATCTTTTGACTGCGCATATGATGTTCCCACCATATTTCCCGTACATGCAAATCAATAAACAATGACACTCAATAGCATTAGTAATCAGTAGGGTAATTGTCACACACCATGACCTTGCAATCATGAATAACCACACCTTTTAGTAAAAGTTAGGATATTTATTTCCCTATATTAACAATGCTAATGTCACATAAGATAATCTCAAAATCAAATGATAAACATACAGAAACAACACTGGCCGACCAAAGCAACCAAAGAATCGCAATCTAATCAAAGCTTGATCTACTACGCATTCCAAAGTTAAAGTGCAAAGTAATAGCAAGAATAACTGCCCAAACGATATTACATACATTTTGATTCAGCAAATAAAATACATTACAGGTTACTCCATATATTGAATTTCATTATTGAGGATCCTAACTAACACCTGATTAGAATAGCATGTTTGGGCTTCATGCAAAACAATTTTAGTCAACACAAATTTGGAAAAACATCTAACTGTGGCTCTATCAAAATAGCGCAGTTAGTACCTAGAAAGAAAAGCAAATAGACATAGCAAACAATATTGTTAACGCAAATATATTAATGAGAAATTATTAATGAATGTTTATGTATTTTGAATAATGATAAATGTAGAAGATGATTAACACAGAAAAATAATGTGCCCTTGAAAAGTGGCTACCAAGACTCGCAAATTATATTAAAAAGTGACTAAAACATGCGGAACATTGAAAATGTATAAAAATAATGTAGTAGTATGCCACATTAAGAGATAACGTATGTTTTGCATTATGTTTTAGAGCTTAACTTAGCCAAAGTCATGGCCTAGTTTTGCCAGGCCTTGTGCAGAAGATGAATATTAACGTTTAAAGTAGAAATGCTGATGGTCTGAACTGACCGTGAACTGCTTGTTGTTTAATTAAAGCTTCTCAGCTAGAATCCTTTGCGAAGAACCAACAGGAGATGATGGAATACAATTGTAAAAGAAAGCATGAAAAGTATACTGTATGTACTTTCCCAGGACTTGAACAATAGAGACACTGACTGGAGAAGAAAATGCAACATTTTCGATACCTGGCGAGCCGAATGATGAGAACATCATAAAGAGAAACCAATCGCCTACATGGGAACTGTGTAATGCTAGAACTTATAGATTTGAATTATAAGGTTCATTGGGTAAAACTAAATTGTGTGATTAATTGACCAATCAGGAATTGGGGGATAGTCAGGGTGACTTTAATATAATGTTGTGACAAAGGGAGAAAACTTCAGATGCAGTGGAGATGTTAGGTGCAGATGTCCGGAGGGAGACTATGAGATCAAAGAGATTCGAGATTCTGTCATTGGGCTCATGCTCTTGAGAGCCTGATGAGATGCTGATCGATTGATGACCTGAAAACAAAGACTGACTTTGTTGCTGATCCATACCGTGGATAGGTAGCTATGACAATGTGACTGAATTATTTTTGTGCCTTTTTTTTCTAGGTACCAACTGCACTGTTTAATAGTTTTCTCTTAGCTAGATGTTTTCTAAATTCATGTTCTAAATTGTTTTTCGCATGAAGTCCCACATGCTAATGCTAATATGGGTTAGATGAGGTTTCTATTTTAAGACGTTGACATATACAATGACAAATGATTGACAGACAGATTTGCTGAACTCTGGTACTCATGTTGACGTATTCACCTTTGATTCATACGTTGACTTATGCTATAGAATGTATTCTGTCTCAAGTTTTGATTAGATTATGTTATTGGTGGTTACTAATGAATTAATTTGATTTGAATAAAAATTGTGAATTTATCTCATGACTTACGCCCTCATTATGACATTGGCGGTAAGTGCCGCTTACCGCCATGCTGACTGCCGCCAACATACTGAGACCGCGGCGGAATACTACTACGCATATTGTGACCCACAACTAGAAATCCGCCACTATACAGATACACACACAAGTCCGCTAGCCCAAAGGTCAGTGATAAAATGGCGGTACCAAAACCCACACCACAAAGGTCAGTGATAAAATGGCGGTACCAAAACCCACACCATTACTCCAACAGAAATACGCCCACAGCATTATGACCCACGAATCACTGCAGCGGTCATTCAGCCGCGGTAAACCATTGGCGGTACAGACCGCCGCGCTCTGAATGCAATACAACACCACATTGGACAATTCAAACTACACACACACCTGACATACACACATCACACCCACAGACCCACACCACTATAAAACACACACACTACCCACAACCCTTTACGGAAAACAATAATTGACAACTGAGAGAGAGAGACACGCCAGGAGCACCCACTGAATCAGAGCCACAGAACACCATCACCCATACACCATCCAAGCACCTCACAGCAAACACCCCAACACATCACCCCACACACCCTCACCCACACCACATACACTACACCCATGGCACCACAAAGAAATCCCAGGTTCTCAGAGGAGAAGCTAAGGGTCATGGTGGAGGAAATCATCCGGGTAGAGCCACAGCTATTCGGATCACATGTGCAGCAGATGTCCATTGCTAGGGAGATGGAGCTATGGCGGAGAGTCATGGACAGGGTCAACGCCGTGGGACAGCACCCAAGAACAAGGGATGACATCAGGAAGAGATGGAATGACCTATGGGGGAAGGTGCATTCCATGGTAGCAAGATACAAGATAGCAGAGGACTGGCGGTGGACCCTCACCTCCTCGCCCACAACTGACAACATGGGAGGAACAAGTCTTGGCAATCTTGCATCCTGAGGGCCTGGCAGGAGTAGCAGGAGGACTAGACTCTGGTAAGTCAACTCACTACTACTTCCCCCCCACCTGCATGCCATCACAAACGCCTACTCCTACCCTCACCCCCATCACTCCACCACCTCACATATACCCCACCATCACAACCCACCCATCCCAATACCAATCCCTGCATGCAACACCAATGCATGGACCACCACAGAGCCTCCCCCCTCAGGAAACACCGGCACAACACCCACCCAGTGGGCCCATCCCTCTGTCCCCATGACACGTCAATCAGCAGTGTGTCCACCACTACAGGGACACCAGGCAACCCCACAAACACAGGACGATCAGGGACCTGGGGTCAGTTGCAGTGGGCACTCGGTTCAGGGGACAGAGGCATAGGACAACAGGGAAGCTGGGATGACTGCTGTGTGAAAGGGGGAGGACAGGCCCAAGGGAACCAACTCTCCACAAGGCACTCACCAACATCCTGGGAGCATACCACCATTCCCAGGAGACCATGGGACGGATACTGGCCAAGCTGCAGGAGACCCAGCAGCTGCAGGAGGGACAGTACCTGGGTATCAGGGAGGGCCTGAGAGACATCCACACTACCCTGGTCACCATTGCAGGGGTGCTGGCAGACATGGCCAACACCATGAAGGAGGCAGTGGCACACCAACGGGTCCCTGACACCAGCCACACCGATGAACAGCCTTCCATCTCCACTGACGCTAATGGACAGGAGGCCCCACCACTGGAACAACAGGCCACCCGCACCCCTCCCCTTGCAGAAGGAGAACAACCACGCAAAAGGTCCCTGCGATCCAGGCAGAAGCCAGAGAACACTGCCAAGACCCCCGCCAGGAAATAAGACTCCCCTGAATGTCACCCTTGTGTCCCACTCTGTCACCCTGTGCACCTTGAACTGCGATTGACCACTGGAAGTACTGTTGAATTATAGTAGTTCTGTTAACCACATCCTCTTACTCTGCCTCTTCTTCGTCACTGTCCACAGGCTCCACCGCTGCCACACGACCATCTCCAGCCTCATCCTCCTGCAGAAAAGGCGCCTGGCATCTCAAGGCCAGGTTGTGCAACATGCAACGATGATATGGCACACCTTCTTGGGTGAGTCGTACAGGGATCCACCTGTCAGATGGAGGTACCGGAATCTGGCCTTCAGGAAGCCAAAGGTGCACTCAATGATCCTCCTTGTATGCCCAGGTGCCTCATTGTAACTTTCCTCTGCCCTTGTCCTGGGTCAGTAGCCATGAGAGGTTGGGGTAACCAGAGTCACCTGTAAATATCAAGGGATACCTGTTAGCCAGACACTCACCCTTAGGGACAACCCCACACCTATATACCTACATCAACTGGGTGGGGACCATGGGCTCACCTATTAGCCACACCCTACGCCTCTGGAGTTGAGACATCACAAATGGGATGCTGCTATTCCTCAAGATAAAGGCATCATGCACAGAGCCAGGTTACTTTGCATTGACATGGGAGATGTACTGGTCCGCCAAACACACCATCTGCACATTCAGAGAGTGAAAGCTCTTTCGATTTCTGAACACCTGTTCATTTCCTTGGGGTGGGACAAAGGCAATATGTGTACCATCAATAGCACCAATGATGTTGGGGATATGTCCCATTGCATAAAAGTCAGCCTTCACTGTGGCCAAATCCTCCACCTGGGGGAATACGATGTAGCTGTGCATGTGTTTCATCAGGGCAGACAACACTCTGGTCAGCATCTTTGAGAACATAGGCTGTGACATCCCTGATGCCATGGCCACTGTCGTCTGGAAGGAACCACTTGCCAAGAAATGGATCACTGACAGCACCTGCACTAGAGGGGAATACCTGTGGGGTGGCAGACAGCTGAAATTAGGTCTGGCTCCAATTGGGCACACAGCTCTTGGATTGTGGCCCTATCAAGTCTGTAGGTTAGGATAATGTGCCTGTCCTCCATTTTCGCCAGGTCCACCAGAGGTCTGTACACAGGAGTATGTCTCCATATCCTAGTCATCCTTAGCGGTTGAACTCTAGGGTGAAAAACAGTGAGCAAATGGCCATATTCAGACATATACTCTATTTAATATGCCTTTCTTTTTTTACAGAAACAGTATGTGAACGTGTAGGTTCGTTGATGTGCCTATGTCTGCTGTGACGCAGTTAGGCGCCATGGCCTGTTCCCCCCTGACATGGCGGCCGCCTGACCTGTGAGGAGGGACAAGTGGAAATAAGGTAATTCCGCTGGTGTTGTGCGCCGTTGCGGGAGGCGGTCGACGACCGCCATGCAATACATCATTGGTTATCATTGGGGCCTACGGGTTCCAGGAGCCAGTGGTGATGTACGCTGGCGGTGACGGATAAATATCCAACTAGGGCACACCAACGGTAGTTTGTAATCTTCTTGGTCAAAACAGTTAGCAGAAAGTGTGAGGACTCAGTTCTTTATTGTTCCTTCAAATAGTTCATGAAGAAGAGTAACATTATAAGTCCAAAGATGCAACAGCCGACACATGTTTTGTCAAAAAGACTTTTTCAAGGCCCAGATATATAAGAATCCGATAAGATGTATCATACGATGACATTTTATGTATAAGGCTAAAAAGTGCCTCTATGATAAATAATGTGCGAACTCTGTCAAAAACGTCCTTCTCGAATCATGAATGTTCCAAATGACCATGATAAGCCCAACAGCATAGGGAGTTTCATTAATGTGTCACATTAACGAAACTCCCAGCACCAGCGGAATCAGCTGGATATTTATATGTTACAAGGTGTCTTTTGATGTCTCAATTGACACATTTTTATTCTTGGTGGCTGTTTGCTCACCAGTGACACCCGTCCTAGTACCATAACTTATTGGTACATATCAGTGGCTATATCTTACTTTACCGAAACAATTTGGAGGTGCGAACCTAATACACAGCCACCCCTTTTGGTTTGCTTGCCGGCGGTGACGGTATGCACTGCCGCGGACGTGACCGCCAATTTCTATCGGTTCACTCACTTGCTACCTGACCTTCAACAGGAGAGGACCTACACTGCAAGTGCTGCTGTGACCAGTGTCTGGAAGTGACCATGGCTCGAGTGTCTGGGAAAGGGCCCCTGCCTTCACTTCTGAGGAGTTGGAGAGACTCGTGGATGGGGTCCTATCCCAGTACCCATTACTTTATGGTCCTCCAGACAAACAGGTGAGTACACTGTGAGCACGATGCTTGGGGCATGAATTTATGGAGCGCTGTGTGTGTAAGCCTTGTGTGGGGGAGGTGGGGCTGAGGTGTCCTGGGCAAAGTGCTGCATGTTCGGTGGGCAATGTCTGTGCGTAAGGGGATGGGAGGGATATGGTGGGCCATGAGTATAACAGTCCGGACGGTATGAATAATACCTTTTCTGCAGTATCTTTTTCTGCAGGTCAGCGCCCATCAGAAAAAGGGTATTTGGCGTGCCATCGCCAAGGAGGTGCGGACCCTGGGGGTCTTTGACAGGCAGAGCACCCACTGTCAAAAACGGTGCAAGGACCTGCGCCGCTGGGCAAGGAAGACAGCAGAGGCCCAGCTGGGGCTGGCCTCCCAACGAGGAAGGGGTGCCCGTCGTACCCTGACCCCCCTGATGTTCCACATCCTGGCGGTGACCTATCCGGAGTTGGATGGGTGCTTGAATGCATCACAGCAGCCACAAGGGGATGAGTACAGATTCAGAATCATGACTTTGCACGGGTTAAGGTGTTACCTGGGTGGGGGATGTGGGTCTGTGGGTGCTCCTAGGCCAGGGCGAACATGGCAGGGTGAATTCCATGATAGGCAAGCTCAGATGCACTCCAACCCCAATAATGCTAGTGGGCTTCTACTACTGGGCAGGGTCCTGTGGGTTCCAGGTGTGCTGATGGCGTTGGGCATTGTGCCCCATGGCCTGGTGACTAACATTGCAACTGGTATTGCATGGCCTAGTGCATAGGGGTGTTCCCTGTGAGTTGTGTTCGCCAACGGTAGTGTTGTTGCTGGCATTGACCAAGTGTATCCTTTGTCTCTTCCCCTCTTTTTGTTTTGTCACCCTGTCCTTGTGTGCATTAGCATCATCTGGCGGAGGAGCAGAGGCACCGGAGATGGAGGGAGCTGCATCCACATGGGCCTGGAGGTTGAATCCACCGACGGTGAGGGCACCAGTGGGACGAAGGGCGAGGAGAGCACCACGGCGGAGACAGGAGGGGACAGTTCTGACAGCGACACCTCCTCCGATGGAAGCTCCCTGGCGGCTGCGGACACCTCTGTGCCTACCCCAACTACAGGTACAGCCACCACCCCCCATACCAGCACTGCCCTCCCAGCAGCCCCTCAGTGAGTTTCCTGTGCACGCTCACCCAGGAGGGTGGGCATCTCCTTCGTCCCAGGCACCTCAGGCCCTGCCCCAGTCAGCCCTGCTGCCCTCAGTGAGGAGGCTATCAACCTCCTGAGATCCCTCACTGTTGGGCAGTCAACCATTTTGAATGCCATCCAGGGTGTCGAGAGGCATTTGCAGCAAACAAATGCATACCTGGAGGGCATTCATTCTGATGTGGTAGCCCAACAGAGAGCATTTCAGGCTCTGGCCTCAGCCCTGATGGCAGCCATTGTCCCTGTGTCCAGCCTCCCCCTCCAACCTCAACTACCCCGACCCAATCCTCTCTATCTCAGCCTATCCCAAGCACACCATCAGACCAGCATGCACACACATCAACACACAAAAGTGGCTCAGGCAAATATAAGCACCACACATCCCACAGGCACCTACACAAGCACCATACCCATGCAGACACAACAACATCCATTGCCTCCACTGTGTCCCCCTCCTCCACGTCCTCCACCTCCCTCCCAGTCTTGTCTCCACTCACACCTGCATGCACTACATCCTCAGCCACTACCTCCATCACAAGCACGCCCATCACCACACACCGCTCACGTGAAATCACCACCCCCACTACCATTCACACCTCCCCTGTGTCCTCCCCAGTGCGTCTGTGAGCCCTCCTCCCAAAGTACACAAATACCAGCACACACCCACTCAACAGCCATCCACCTTACAACAGCCTCCAGTCCATGCACCTTCACCCTAACTCAGCAGACGTACACCTCCTACAACCACTACCTCTTCCTCCACTCCCAAACCCCCTCCATCTTCCCGTCCCAGTGTGTCTAAAAACTCTTCCTAGCTAACTTTGACCTCTTCTGTACACCTCCCCACCCCGTCCTTACCCTAGGGCCAGGATGTCTAGATCCCAGCCCAGCACATCAGCCACCAAATCCTCGTCCAATGTGGTCCCTGCAAGTCTTGGAACATGGAAGGGGGCACACATCAGGGCTGCCAGTGTGTCACCTAGTGCGGCCAAAGACCACGCTATTCCGCCACCTTCCAAGGTAAAGAAGGGGCCAGCATGCCAAAGAGAAAAGCCGCACCAACCACCCAGCAAGGCCTCTTCTAGAACCAAAGAGGACAATGCCAAGGTCCCAGCAGCGACTTCCAAGGTGGGGAAGGGACACAAGAGCAAAGGGAAGTCAGCTTAGAGCACGAAGCCTCTGGGTGAGGGACTGGTGTCACCCCTTTTGCAAGACAGACCAGCAACCTGTACGGCAGTGGGCACCGCTGCAATGCCCGCCACCTGCACTGCCATCTGCAACACCACCTGCACATCTGCTGCCTCTACTACAGTCACCAGCATCATCCCCAGTGGGCACCCTTCCGAGGCTGCAGGAGACGGCCTGGTGTCTCCCTCCACCAGTGCAGACACCTGCACAACCGGCAGCATGTCCGCCGCAGACACCGCCGCAGCCCCCGCCAGCTGCCCCCGAGATGTGCTCAGCCAGTGCCACTACAGCGGACATCAGCAGCATCCCCAGTGGGCAGGCTTCCGAGGCTGCAGGAGACGTCCTGGACCCTGCACACACTACATGAGGCACCACCACCAGCACTAGCACTACCAGCAGTTTGCAGCCTTATTCGTCGCAAGGAGGAGTGTGGCTCTGCCTCCATGGAGTATCATGCTACCTGTTACCGTCAAATCTCGTGGCTCAGACTCCCATGTGAGGGAATGGGAACTGCTACACCGCTGGTGCAGCATCACTGGGCACCATGCCCCCTCCAGAACCAGTGGAGAACAGCATCCACTACCCCAGCCCTTGGCAGGATAAAACACTCTGGGCACCATGCCCCCTCCAGAACCAGTGGAGGGAGAACAGCATCCACTACTCCAGTCCTTGGCAGGATGAATCACTCTGGGAACCATGCCCCCTCCAGAACCAGTGGAGAACAGCATCCGCTAGAGAGACTGTGGCTTTGTATTCCCCAGGACCAAGCAGTGGGCAAACCACCCACTTGAGAGACTGTGGCTTTGTAGTCCCCAGGAGCAAGCAGTGGGCATGGAGCCCCCTCGAGGAGCAGTGGCGTTGTCCCATCATCCGGCTAAGGTGTCCCCCTCCCATTCCCCCTGAGATGCCTGTGTTTTTTCGACCTGATGCCCCTGCAGTGTTCTCTCTGTTTTGAGGCAGGTGTCATGTGTGGGCTTCACCTATGCTTTTTGGGACCACTGGTCCACGGACATTTACAAGGGACAGTGTACGGACTTGTGTGCTTGCTGTAAATATTTGCAAGTCTTGATGATTTAAAGTTATCTTGGCCTATCTTAATGTTCCATTATTACACTTGTTAAACTCAT
Organism: Pleurodeles waltl; assembly: GCF_031143425.1. Lineage (NCBI taxonomy): Eukaryota > Metazoa > Chordata > Amphibia > Caudata > Salamandridae > Pleurodeles > Pleurodeles waltl. The sequence goes on from NC_090436.1 coordinate 802,538,437, forward strand.
TTCATTTGGTCCTTGCACTCTTCCATGGGGTGACGGGGTATATCTGTGATGTTAGTGGATGTGTGTATGTTGTTGTGGGTGTGGGTGTTGCGTGTTGCGTGTGTGTGTGTCACTATCTTTTTCCTCCCCCCCCCCCTGTGTGCTAGGTGCATCGTCGTCGCTGCTGTCTTTGATGTTCCTGGTAGAGGAGGAGGTAAACCAACATGGGCAGGACCTGTCACTCGGGCTCAATGGCGTCCTGATTCCTCGTTGGGTGTCGTGAGGTGAGTGGTTTCCGTTCCAAAGACTGTTTCGGCGTGCTTTTGATGGCATTGGTACCACCCCGGAAAAGCTGGCGGATTGATGCCTTGTAATAGTGTGGGTGGTACATTGTCTTCCGCCTGTCTGTTGGTGGTTACCGCTGCGGTGTTTGTTTCTACTGTTGTGGCAGTCAGAGTGTTAAAGTGGCTGTCTGTGTTGGTGGTTTCCGCCATGGTCGTGATTCCATTTGTTTTACCGCCGGCCTGTTAGCGATCTTTCCGCCTCTTTATCACTGACCACCAGGGTTGTAATGAGGGCCTGTATGTCCTACCTTAACCATACATTGCACCCTGCCCTTGGGGCTATCTAGGGCCTACCTTAGGGGTGTCTTACATGTAAGAAAAGGGAAGGTTTAGGCCTGGCAAGTGGGTACACTTGCCAAGTCGAATTTACAGTTTAAACTGCACACACAGACACTGCAATGGCAGGTCTGAGACACAATTACAGAGCTACTTATATGGGTGGCACAACCTGTGCTGCAGGCCCACTAGTAGCATTTGATTTACAGGCCCTGGCACCTCTACTGCACTTTACTAAGGACTTACTAGTAAATCAAATATGCCAATCATGAATAAGCCAATTACTTACACATTTTGTAAAGGGGCACTTGCACTTTAGCACTGGTTAGCAGTGGTAAAGTGCCCAGAGTAACAAAAACAGCTAATTCTGAGTCCAGCACCCATCAACAACCTGGGGAACAGAGACAAAAATTTAAGGGAGACCACGCCAAGGATGAAAAGTCTAAACTGATGAAGGAAACTGAGGACACACAAAACAATTTTTCGCATCCATTGTCTCCACACACTCACTCAATAAGGGATAGAAGACATTAGAAGAAAGTTCTCCTTGTGCATTACTACTTATGTGTGGATACTTTTCTTCTAACCTAAACTTCTCTATAGCTGTTAATGTAGTAGTGTCAAAAGCTGAAGTATTGTTGGCTTCCCTTTTGTCAAGAACAGGCATACCCACAATCAATATTACAAACAATATCCTACACACAATTACCAAACCAATACTGATGTATTAACAGCACCTGTTCTTCCTACCCTGCTGGCTAATGTTACTCATGATCTGTAAAGAATCAGAAAGCAGAAGAGAAAATTTAGAAAAATGCAGCAAAAATCAAAATCTAAAATCTTCTTTTAGCAGTTATTTACAGCTCTCAGTCTCACTTCCAGGATCCTTTGTCAAAATCGGTTTAACAGGTTGTCAAATAAGGTTTTCAACAGTCAAAATCAGGTTAACAAAAGTCTTTCCTGGTAACTTTCCAACAGTCTCTTTTCTCTTTGCAATTTATTCAATTTATGTCAACAGTTCAGTTCATCAGCTTCCTTCAAGTGCCAAAATATTTACCTGGAATGTCTCAATCAAAACAAAAAGTCAAAAACTCTTTTTGCCATTCACGTGTAGTTGCATATGCCCATTCAGGACCTGTGTACCTTCGACTTGCTATCCTCTTTCTTTTCAACTTTCGGTCCCCATTCAGTTCTCTTTCACTTAGATCGTCTCTTCTTGTTGTATCTACCTCTTCCTTGATTGTTGTCTCAACAACTGCTTCCTTTCTCTTTGCTTGTGACTCCGCCCACTTATCTCGTTTCAGTGGACCCTTGGTCAAGGCTCTTTTCAGAGTTGGACTTAAAACTTCTTCTTACTTTGCAGTGTTTTCTCTTGACGGACCTGCAACTGGTTCAGGAGGAGGCAGACCACATTGGCTTTGATCCGCCTCAACTACTTCCCCCTTGGGATCTGGCAATTGCTCTGTTTGTCTCCCAAAATCATCTGCTTCTGGGAAAGCCCTCCTCAGACTAGGCTCTCCAGCTGCCTCAATTGAGATAGGCTCACTATCACCCTCCTGGAGGTCTTCTCCTTCGTCTCTCACAGGAGTGACTGAAGCATCCTCAATGGGCTCAGATCTGGTCTCAGTTCCTCTTTTTTCTTCTTCCGGTTCTGAGACTTGTTTGTTCGTTGTTGGTACTCTCAACAACTCTTCTTCATTATCCAAAGGACATGCCACTTTCTTTGTGTGGCTGGCATGGATCCAGTTCAGAACTACAGGGCACTTCACAACTGTGGTAGTCATCAGAACTACTTGGAATGGACCCTTCCAACGAGGCTCCAAACACGTTTTCCTCATGTGTTTCCAGACCACTACCCAGTCACCGGCTCTCAGGTTGTGCCCTGGGACATGGATCGGTGGCAGTGTGGTGGCTTTCACCTGCTGAGAGAAAGAGCGAACCACATCAGCCAGACCTTTGCAGTAGTCCAGCACCATCTCATCTGTAATGCTCACAAGCCAATTCGCTGGCACCTCTAGCAACCTTATGGCTCGGCCCATAAGGATCTCATGCAACGACAATCCTGTCTTCCTGTCGGGTGTGTTTCTCATTGTCATCAGAACTAAAGGCAGTGCATAAGGCCATTTCAGAATTGTGGACTCACACATCTTTGCAACTCTTGACTTCAAGGTACCATTAATCTGTTCCACTAGCCCTGATGCTTCAGGGCGGTAACTACAATGCAACTTCTGCTCAATGTTCAATGCTGCACATAATTTAATTACTTCATTGTTGAAGTGACTTCTCCTATCTGATTCTAAAGAAATCGGAAACCCAAAACGTGGTATCAGTTTCCTAAGCAGTAGTTTCGCTACTGTGAGGCTGTCATTTCTTCCTATAGAGTATGCTTCAACCCAGTGACTAAAGATGCAAACAATCACCAACACATATCTCAACCCTCCAAACAAAGGCATCACAATAAAATGCATTTGCATTCTGCTGAGTGGACCTCCTGCTCTTCCAATGTGGCTCAAGTTCACTACTGTCCCTTTTCCTGCGTTCTTCTGCTGGCAAATGACACAACAATTGCAAACTGCTTCAGCAACCTGTCTAAACCTTGGATTGAACCAATTATGCTTGAACAATGGAACCATGCACCCCTTCCAACATGTGCCTGACCATGATAATACCTAGCTATTTGAGACAATAGACTATTAGGCAAAACCAATTGACCCTCTTCTGAAACCCACAGTTCATCTTATCGCTGTACACATTTCATTTTGCTCCATGAACGTTTTTCCTCCCTGTCAACATTATTCTGCAATGTTTTCAATTCTTCCAAAGTACCTATTACTTTCAATGCAAAACTTGGACATGTTTCATCTTCAGATGAACGATATACAGTTTAATGTGCAAAACCTTGTGACTTGATCCGCATATCCATTTCCCATTGACACGAAGGCCCTCATTACAACACTGGCGGTTGGTGTTAAAGCGGCGGTAATACCGCCAACAGGCCGGCGAAAAAAAATGGGATTATGACCGTGGCGGAAACCGCCAACATAGACAGCCACTTTAACACTCTGACCGCCACGGCGGTACAAACAAACAGCGCTGCGGACACCACCAACAGACAGGCAGGAGACAATGAACTGCCCACCCTATCACAACACGCCTATCCGCCACCTTTTCAGAACCAACGTGAATAAAAACACAGCGGAAACAGTACACAGAAGGGAAAACACTCACCTCTCCACACCCCACGAGGAACCAGGACGCCATGGAGCCCAAATTGCAGATACTGCCGGCAATGGTCTTCCTGCTCCTCTATCAGGAGCTCCAACGACGGCGGCGATGACGACGGTGAGTACTGCACCTACAACACAGGGGAGGGGGGAGGGAAAAGAGGGTGACACAGACACGCAACACACAATACCCCCACACTCACCCACAACACCATACACACAAATACATGCTGCAACATCACATATACACCCCCCCAAACCCTTGGAAGAACGCAAGGACAAATGGAAATGATTTGAATAAATGTAATCATGTGAAATATCATTATCAAAATGCAAGATCCAGTATATACAATTATGTACACCAAATACACAAGTCCGGATAGGGCACCAATCATTGTCCGTGGACCACTAGGCCCAAAATGCCTGGGCGAGGCCCACACTAGATACGTGACTCCAAACGGAGAGAACACTGGAGGGGCATCACATAGAAAATATACAGGCACCTCAGGGGGATTGCGAGGGGGGGGGCACCTCAGCCTGATGAACGCCAGACGCCACTGCTCCACGAGAGGGATCCATGCCCATAGTTTGGTCCTGGGGAGTGCAGAGCCACAGTCTCTCAAGTCATTCCAGTGGGTGGTTTGCCCACTGCTTTATCCTGGGGAGTGCAAAGCCACAGTCTCTCAAGTCTTTCCAGTGGGTGGGTTGCCCACTGCTTTATCCTGGGGAGTGCAAAGCCACAGTCTCTCAAGTCTTTCCAGTGGGTGGGTTGCCCACTGCTTTATCCTGGGGAGTGCAAAGCCACAGTCTCTCAAGTCTTTCCTGTGGGTGGTTTGCCCACTGCTTTATCCTGGGGAGTGCAAAGCCACAGTCTCTCAAGCCTCTCCAGTGGGTAGTTTGCCCACTGCTTTATCCTGGGGAGTGCAAAGCCACAGTCTCTCAAGCCTTTCTAGTGGGTGGTTTGCCCACTGCTTTATCCTGGGGAGTGCAGAGCCACAGTCTCTCAAGTCTTTCCAGTGGGTGTTTTGCCCACTGCTTTATCCTGGGGAGTGCAAAGTGCAAAGCCACAGTCTCTCAAGTCTCTCCAGTGGGTGGTTTGCCCACTGCTTTATCCTGGGGAGTGCAAAGCCACAGTCTTTCTAGTGGATACAGTCTCCACTGGTTCTGGAGGGGGCTTTGTGCCCAGAGTGCTTCATCCTGCCAAGGACTGAGGTAGTGGATGTATCTCTCCACTGGTTCTGTAGGGGGCATGGTGCCCAGAGTGCTTCATCCTGCAAAGGACTGAGGTAGTGGATGTATCTCTCCACTGGTTCTGTAGGGGCTTTGTGCCCAGAGTGCTTCATCCTGCCAAGGACTGAGGTAGTGGATGTATCTCTCCACTGGTTCTGGAGGGTGCATGGTGCCCAGAGTGCTTCATCCTGCCAAGGACTGAGGTAGTGGATGTATCTCTCCACTGGTTCTGGAGAGGGCATGGTGCCCAGAGTGCTTCATCCTGCCAAGGACTGAGGTAGTGGATTTATCTCTCCACTGGTTCTGGAGGGGGCTTGGTGCCCAGAGTGCTCCACGTGTAGTGTGGCTGGAACAATACACTCGCCTAGATGTGGGTGCCACGAGATTGCAGAGGTAGCATGATACGCCATTGAGGCAGAGACATACCCCACACTGCTGCGGCTTCGCATTCCATGTGCAGGTGACAACTGTGATGACAGTGATGCTTCATGGAAGCTGCCCAGGGTCCTGGAACTCACCACCAGCATCAGACAACTGACCACTGGGGATGGTAGTCATGTCAGCGGTGGTGCCACTGTCTGAGGACGTTGCGGGGCCACTGGCGGTGCTTGCGGCGGTGTCAGTCACGGCGGTGCTGGCGGCGGGGACTGTGGCGGCGGTGCTTGCGGTGGGGTGTGTGGCAGTGGTGCTGACTGCGGGGTCTGTGGCGGCGGTGCTGGCTGTGGGGTCTGTGGCGGCGGTGCTGGCTGCGGGGTCTGTGGCGGCGGTGCTGGCGGCGGGGTCTGTTGCGGTGCAGGTGGCGGTGCAGGTGGCGATGCAATTGGCGGTGTTCTCCGCCGTACAGGTTGGCAGCGACATGGACAGAAGGTGTGACACTGGTCCCTCAGTCGGTGCCACCATGCCCTCTCCTGACCTGCCCTTCAGTTTTTGGCCCTTCCCCACCTTTGATGGTGGAGCAGCTGTCTTGCCACTATCCGCTTTCGTTTTCCCTGACCCCTTGGTGGCAGGTGTTTTCAGCTTCTCCCTCCGGAATGTAGGTACCTTTTTCACCTTGGCAGGTGGCGGAATGTCCTTGCCCTCGCTCCGTGGCACACTGGCAGCCCTGATGGTTGGCGCACTCCATGACCCCGCAGTTGCTGGCACCACTGTGCCTCTGGATGTGGTGGCTGAGGTGCTGGACTGGGACCTGGAAAGCCTGGCCCTAGAGGAAGGATGGGGGGGAGGTGTAGGGAAGAGGTCAATATTAGCCAGGAAAAGTTTTTTAGACACACTGGGACGGGTAGATGGAGGGGGTTTGAGAGTGGAGGTAGAGGCAGTGGTTGTAGGAGGTGTACGTCTGCTGAATTTGGGTGAAGGTGCATGCGCTGGAGGCTGTTGTGAGGTGGATGGCTGTTGGGTGGGTGCTGTGCTGGTGTTTCCTGAGGGGGGAGGCTCTGTTGTGGCATGTGACAGTGTCAGGGGAACCGACTGTCCCGAGGTCCTTGATGGGCCAGGCTGGTCATCTTGATCCAGTTGGACAGAGCTGCTGTCATCACTGTGGGTCTCTTCAGTGGGGGGACTGAATATGTCTGGTGCCGTTGGGTTGGGGTCATGCAGGGGTGTAGAGGCATGATTATTGCATCTGTGTGTGCCATTGTGTGCAATTGGTGAGTGACCCTGTACTCCAGTGCTTGCATTCTTGTCATGGTCCTTGTGTGATATTTGGTTTGAGGTCTGTGTGGGTATCTGTAGTGGACATGCTTTGGTGATGGGTGTCCATGCTTTGGTGTTGCATGCAGGGCTTGGTGTTGGGATGGGTGGGTTGTTATAGTGAGGCATATGTGAGGTGTTGGAGTGATGGGGGTGAGGGGGGTGAGGGTGAGGGTGGGAGTATGTGATGGCATGCAAGTAGGGGGAATGAGGTAGTAAAGATTTGACTTACCAGAATTCAGTCCTTCTGCTACTCCTGCGAGGCCCTCAGGATGCAGTATTGCCAAGACCTGCTCATCCCATGTTGTTAGTTGTGGGGGAGGAGGTGGGGGTCCACTGCCAGTCCTCTGTACAGCAATCTGGTGTCTGGAGACCACGGAACGCACCTTACCCCGTAGGTCGTTCCACCTCTTCCTGATGTCATCCCTAGTTCTTGGATGCTGTCCCACTGCGTTGACCCTGTCAACAATTCTATTCCATAGCTCCATCTTCCTTGCAATGGAGGTGTGCTGCACCTGTGATCCGAATAGCTGTGGCTCTACCCGGACGATTTCCTCCACCATGAGTTGACAGTTCACATAAGTAAAGATTCTCACAAGTCACATCCTGTACGGAAATAGTTAATAACAGAACGATGTTACGAGGTACAGATAAATCAGTAACAGTCTTATAAATATAGTTGGTTATAATATATGATTTACCATGCAAAACTACTTCTTTCTATACTTTTATAATCAAGCATTTGGAATCCAAGACCAGTGGTTACTTACCCTGTGACTCAATGTTCCCTACTGACATGCTATCTTATTTATTAACCAGGTGCTTAATTTATTCTCAATTTTATGCTATCAACTCTCTGGTTTTGTTTTCAAAATATGTAACAATAATGGATATTAAGACTTTTTATATCAATGGTTATCAACACAAAGATGTTATCTACACTACTATGAATAGCTTTTTGACTATATGTGACAGCTACCAATTGGTTTACTTCAGATTAATACACTATTTCCAACGATTTACCAACTATATATGGCACTGTAACTGTCTACTTAGGAAATTTCACAATATTAATCCTTAAACACTTTTTCTCTCTCACTCGTGGTCCGCTGTATTACACACTTTCTCACCAGGTGATCTTTGTACTTACTCTTTTCTGCCATACTATATATCTTTTCACTTGCTGTCCACTATTCTTCCAACATGGCTGATGCTTTTGGCCCATTTTCGCTACTTCCTGGATACGGATGACACCCTATTCCTTTTTTCATGGCGCCCATGACTCCCTTTTGCTATAGAACCACCTCACTACTCATCTTACTAGCTTTGCACTTCATACACAAGGGGCCGCCATACTTGCTTACAGTAAGTTTTTGGCCACGAGGCTAGCAGTTCTATCACACCTCCTGTCTTAGCGTTGTTTCCTAGACTATTGTTACTTACCGGGATGACCTAACTCGGTTACACAGTCCGCTACGGAACTGTTTTCGACAACACGCCGTTCCCATGTAGCTGATCTATCTTTTACTCTAGTCGGTATGTATTTTAGTTTATGCTTCTTATGCAACCACAGCTCTTTAGATTCACTCCACCACGTATAGCCCTAACTCTGTCTGGCTAAATATCACGCATAGTTCAACTGCTTTTCACTGTAACAACAATATCTTTAGTGATTACTCTACTCGGACACAGAGTCCTCTACGGGACTGTTCTCGACATCACGCCTCTCCCATGTTGCTTACACTGTTTACTTTCGTTGGTGTTTTGTCTTAGTTTACGCTTTTTATGTCACTGTGGGCCTGATTCTGACCCTGGCGGCCGGTGACCGCCAGGGTCACCGGCCACGGGAGCACCGCCGACAGGCTGGCGGTGCTCCGAAGGGCATTCTGACCGCGGCGGTTCAGCCGCGGTCAGAAAGGGTAAACCGGCGGTCACCCGCCGGTTTACCGCTGCCCTTCTGAATCCTCCATGGCGGCGGAGCGCGCTCCGCCGCCATGGGGATTCAGACACCCCCTACCGCCATCCTGTTCATGGCGGGAAACCCGCCATGAACAGGATGGCGGAAGGAGGTGCCGCGGGGCCCCTGGGGGCCCCTGCAGTGCCCATGCCAATGGCATGGGCACTGCAGGGGCCCCCGTAAGAGGGCCCCGCAAAGTATTTCAGTGTCTGCTATGCAGACACTGAAATACGCGACGGGTGCCACTGCACCCGTCGCACCTTCCCACTACGCCGGCTCAATTCTGAGCCGGCGTCCTCGTGGGAAGGTTGATTTGCCCTGGGCTGGCGGGCGGCCTTTTGGCGGCCGCCCGCCAGCCCAGGGCAAATCTCAGAATCACTGCAGCAGTCTTTCGACCGCGGTGCGGTGTTCTGACGGGGTTACTTTGGCGGGCGGCCTCCGCCGCCCGCCAAAGTAAGAATGACCTCCTGTATGTCTTTACATTCACTCCATAACTTATAGCCCCTACTGTATCTGGTTTAATATCGCCCTTAGTTCGACTTCTGTCAACAGTATGTTCTTCCATACATGATAACCACTTTTGGGTGTTACTTTTTAACCACTGGAGGTCAGAGGCCTTCAATGTCTAATATCCTAAACTATTTCCAGAAGTCTATTAGAAATTTTGACAGTCTCTCTGGTCTAGTTGGGGAAAGTTATTTTTTCACTCTACGTTCCAACATCACACTTCAACATGACCGTACTTACCTTGCACTCATTTGTAGGACTTACCAAGGTCCTTCGAACATTTGGAGTGCCTAGGATGTACTTACCTTGTAGTCTTGGATGACACCATTCCTTATACAGTGTATTATAATTATGGATCAATACACAAAATCAGACTCGCTCCCTACATCTTTGTAACACAGGTAGCCATTTTCTAAATTTAACATACTACCTCTACTCCTTTCTAGTTATTTCAACCAGTTACTTATCTCTCTATTCCTTTTATCTTTTCGCCCCTCTCTCCCTCTTTCCTCTCTCTCCTTTCTTATTTCCCCAGGTGCCACCATTATATGCCTCGTTAAGATACTCCTTCCCTATACTACCATTATAGGTAGGCGGTTCTACCTTCTAATTGAACTTTTTCAATATTTTACTTCAATTGCTGTAACATACACTTGGTAGCCACTTAACATTGGGACCACAGATGAACAGCACGTCTTGTTTATGTCACAATAGACTTGTCTGTAGCTTCTATATACTCACTTCATTTATTTGCCGTTTTGGGCTCCACTCTCCTTTTGTAACCATTGAAGTAAATTTCACCACTACTTGTTAAACATCAATACCTCACGTTTTTACACTGGTTCTGTTTGCCATGTCTATTCACATACTTTCATATACTTTTTTTTGCTCTCTCAAATTCTGCCTATTGTTCCAGCTTACATGTACATATTTAATACTTGATACTATATTTCCTACAGCCTTGATGAAGTCACAATGAGTGGCGAAACATGTGTTGGCTGTGCCTGTTTGACTATACTCTGGGATTTACGAAAATTAATCCGGATTTATGAAAATTAATCCGAATAAAAGACCTACTGGAACACCAAGAGAAATACTGAATGATTTGTTAATGAAACTGCTACATACAAGCTTTCACTTGTACTTTCTAAAGTTGTAAATTGTCGAGTGCTGTGGTAATTTTTGTTCAGTATATGCTGTGTATTTTTTATACACTATACTGTGCCTTCAGGTAGTATGGCATTTGGCCGCGCGCACCTATTCATATTGCATACTTATACCACGTTGCATACTTACCACTGCGGACACCACTCGGATGTGCGATTTTTGCCATTTACTACCTTTTTGTTTTTTGTCTACATTTGTGATGATATGGTAATTTGCACTCCTGGTCCAGTGACCTCTTATACTCATTTGAGCGTTTGGGTTACACACTATAGACATGGCTTACTTCGATGACAATAGATACACTCTAACTGCCGAATTGTTTTCTAACAAATCAAGGGCTACCAACCCTACCCCCAACACACCCGCACAAGATGGACTTAAGCAGAAATTTGTCAGACTAGAACGTTTGAAGAAACAAGAACTCTCTAGGTGGTGGGACGCAACCACACTCAAAAGGTACATTGACTTGAAACAGGTTCCCCGGGGACTACGAGTTTTAATCTTTCCTTCCTTTGACGACTTAGACTCAGACTTTCTAGGTGAATGGGAACATCTCATCTCCTCATCCTCCATTGGGATGATGAACATACTTATTAAACATTCTGACAGAATACGGGAAAAACTGTTGACTGACATAGCAACATTGGAACTAGAGATTAAAAATCTTGATCTACCGGAAGTATCGTAAAAGAATTACAGTATTCTTAGAGAAATACTTCACAAACATCAACTTTATATAAAGGACAAAAAACAGAAAAAACTCATTTGAGATGAAAATGATTACCTGAATGGTCGAATCTACACATTTGCACGTAAATTTGACCAGATTAGGACTGATGTCAACCCTAGAACCTCTGATACTCACCCCACCAACATCTCGACCCCGAACAGCTTGACTGACGTGTCCAGTATTTCCAGTAGTGATTTGGACTCTGCTACGGAAGGCACTTCAGGAAACATGCATACACACAGGGGCGCCCATTCATCCCCATTTTTAGAGGAGTTTCCACGTTACAGAAAAGGCATTCGGCAGAACTACAACAAAGCAAACCCCTACACAAAACAACTAGGAGGGGAGGGAAAAAAAACAGACATGGACAAAAGGGAAGGCGTGACTACACGCTCAATTGCTAAGAATCAAAGAACTTGAGTGCAAATTCCATGTCACATGACAATACTATGGATAATGACAATATACAGGTTATCAATCTGTCCACTCATGTCCTTTCTTGTGATGAAATAAACGTTTTGAGTAAAGGCTTGGGGTTTTGTCCTGTTTCCAAACCTGACTTTAACAACATCCACATTGACTTATTTAAATACATCCGTCGCCTTAAACTTAGGAAATTATTTTTGGACAAACCAACGTTCGTTAAGAACATTGCTATACCCGTTCCCTGCTGCAACAGAACTATCGGGGACATCCAAGACATACAAACGATCATGCACCTCGACACTCCAACTCCCTCTACTCCCAATCTTGAGCAACTTCTAGAACACCTAAACATACTATCAAATCTGAACCTGGACATTGGACTTAGACCCACTTCTACTTTTATGCCTAATTTACCACCAGATAATAACATTGACACCTTTTACAAAGCGGTCAGCGCGGACATACTAAACCTGGAGCACAAACACAAAACTAAGGGTTGTATTTACAAAATAACCTGAGTCCTATTGAACGCAGGGCTCTTAAACAACTTTCCGCCCGAACTGATCTTGTAATAAGGGAAGCTGATCAGGGAAGTAACGTCGTGATAATGAACAGGAATGACTATATTTCAGAAATAAACAGACAGTTGGGAGACACACGTGCATAAACACGCCTTACAGACAATCCCCTGGCCAGTATAACCAAAGATATAGGTGACAGACTATCAAAATGGAAAGACCTTTGTCTTATCTCAGACCTCGAATACAAGTACATGTATAACTCAACACCAAGGGCACCCTGCATCTATATTCTACCTAAAGTCCATAAACCAGGTATTATTCCTCCAGGCAGACCTATTATCTCTGGTATTGACTCACCTACAGAACGTATTTCAGAGTACATTGACCATTTCCTACAACCTATCCTTTTCTGGGGGAGATACATTGATGATATTCTTACTATTTGGACAGGTAATAGGCAGGACCTGACCAAAACCTATAGAACGTATCAACACCAACGATTACAATCTTACCTTCACTCATAAGATGGATAGCAATCACATTGAGTTCCTGGATCTTTTCTTATACATTATAGACAACAAAATCTCCTCCAGAAGTTACAGAAAACCTACTGCATGCAACTCTATTTTGCATGCTCTCAGTGCACACCCTAATGCCCAGATCAAGGCAATTCCCTACAGTGAAATGATCAGGACCAGGCGCAACTGTAGTGACAACAAGATCTTTACACAATAAATAAGACTATTGACCAAGCACTTTCAGAACAGGGGCTACTCAGAAACAACCATTAACTTCGCCAGAAAACGTGCACTTTCTAAACAGCGGGACACGCTTTTTATCAGAGGCCAAAAAAAACAACAAGAATTTGAGAAGGAACATCTCCTTTATTACTATATACAGTCCAGTTAGTGGGGTTCTGTTTCGAATACTCAAAAAACACTAGCATCTACTACTTCTTGACTCTAAATTGGGGGGGGATTATCGGAAAGACACCATCCATCACCCAGAGCAGGGGACGTACCGTGAGAAATATTCTCTGCCCTAGTTTTGTAGCGCCCCTCTCCCCCTCTAATTCCCAAATGTGGCTACCTAACAAACCATCTGGTTTCTTTCAATGTGGCTGTTGCATCTCTTGTCAGTTTGCACTCAATAAAACTTTGACGTTTACGTTCAACACAACAGCTACTTATCATGTGAGGCAATTTATTAATTGCAATACGAAATACACAGTCTATGTTATCATCTGTGTATGTGGACTAATATATGTGGGCAGTACTATATGCCCCCTCAAGGAACGCATACAGGAACATATCAGGGCCATCAGAACCTACACTCTTAGCTATCCCATGGCTGAGCATTTCAACTCTTTACATGATGAATCTGACATTCACAGGATCAGATTTTTTGGCATAACACACATTACTCCGTCTCCCAGAGTGGGAGATAGGACCAAAGAATTGCACAAATGTGATGCCAAATGGATACTTCCACTACGAGCTGTAGAGAAAGGTCTAAATACTGATAAGGAGCTTCACGTTTTCCTCACTTAGATTGATTTTACCTCTGTATGGATCATTTGGATTCCTTGACAGTGATATATAAATGGTTATACTTGACACTGACCTGGTGCCATACTATTTTATGCATGTGATACACATATACAAATAAAATGCGATAGCATTGGTTATAAATCATGTGACTTAGGGGGTTATTACAACTTTGGAGGAGGTGTTAATCCGTCCCAAAAGTGACGGTAAACTGACAGATATACCACCAGCCGTATTACGAGTTCCATAGGATATAATGGACTCGTAATACGGCTGGTGGTATATCCGTCACTTTACTGTCACTTTTGGAACGGATTAACACCTCCTCCAAAGTTGTAATAACCCCCTTAATGTTCTCAGGTTGAATTCGATGTGATTTACTCACTAGATGCATTGCTTATTCTTATTATTAACCCCTTTCTTTGAGGGTTTTTTCTGTTCAAGATCTTTTAACACTGCTTGATCTGCATGTCTATTTGGGACTATGGTCGTCATTACAACCCTGGCGGATGGTGTTAAAGCGACGGTAAGACCGCCAACAGGCCGGCGGTAAATAAAATGGAATTACGACCGTGGCGGAAACCGCCAAAAAAGACAGCCACTTTAACACTTCGACCGCCACGGCGGTACAAACAAACAGCTTGGCGGTCACCGCCAACAGACAGGCAGAGGACAAAGTACCGCCCACAGTATCACAACCTACCAATCAGCCACCTTTTCCGGGGCGGATTCACCGCGGACAAAAACACGGCGGAAACAGGACCTCGAAGGGAAAACACGCACCTCTACACACCCCACGAGGAACCAGGACGCCACGGAACCAGAGCTGCAGATCCTGAAAGGCCTTATCTTCTTGCTCCTACCAGGAGCACGAACGCCGGTGGCAAAGACCACAGTGAGTACTGCACCTACGACACAGGGGAGGGTAAAAACAGGGACACACACACGCAACACGCAACACCCCCACCCCCACCTTCACCCACGACAAAACACTCACAAATACAGCATGATACATTACAGTTACACCCCCTAACCCCCCTGGAAGAATGCAAAGACAAAAGGAAATGAGTGTAACCATTGTAATATATTAAAATCCAGTACGCAAAAATATACATATATACACTATAAACAAAATATACCCCAAGAATAGTAGTCCAGGTAGTGCTCCATTGAAGTCCGTGGAACACTGGGCCCACACGGCATGGGCGAGGCCCACACAAGATCCCCGACATGACGGAGAGAACACTGCAGGGGCATCAGACAGCAATAAAACAGGCACCTCAGGGGGAGGGAAAGAGGGGGGCACCTCAGCCGATTGAGTGCACAACGCCAAATCCACAAGGGGGCCACATGCCCACTGTTCAATCCTGGGGAGTGCAAAGCCACAGTCTCTCAACTCTCTACAGTGGGTGGTTTGCCCACTGCTTTATCCTGGGGAGTGCAAAGCCACAGTCTCTCAAGTCTCTACAGTGGGTGATTTGCCCACTGTTCCATCCTGAGGAGTGCAAATCCACAGTCTCTCAAGTCTCTACAGTGGGTGGTTTGCCCACTGCTTTATCCTGGGGAGTCCAAAGCCACAGTCTCTCAAGTCTCTACAGTGGGTGGTTTGCCCACTGTTCCATCCTGGGGAGTGCAAAGCCACAGTCTCTCAAGTCTCTACAGTGGGTGGTTTGCCCACTGCTTTATCCTGGGGAGTGCAAAGCCACAGTCTCTCAAGTCTCTACAGTGGATGGTTTGCCCACTGCTTTATCCTCGGGAGTGCAAAGCCACAGTCTCTCAAGTCTCTACAGTGGGTGGTTTGCCCACTGTTCTATCCTGGGGAGTGCAAAGCCACAGTCTCTCAAGTCTCTACAGTGGGTGGTTTGCCCAGTGTTCCATCCTGGGGAGTGCAAAGCCACCGTCTCTCAAGTGGATGCCTTTCTTCACTGGTTCTGGAGGGGGCTTTGTGCCCAGAGTGCTTCATCCTGCCAAGGACAGAGGTAGTGGATGCCTTTCTCCACTGGTTCTGCAGGGGGCTTGGTGCCCAGAGTGCTTCGCCATGCCAAGGACAGAGGTAGTGGATGCCTTTCTCCACTGGTTCTGGAGGGGGCTTGGTGCCCAGAGTGCTTCATCCTGCCAAGGACAGAGGTAGTGGATGTGATACTCCACTGGTTCTGGAGGGGGCTTGGTGCCCAGAATGCTTCATCCTGCCAAGGACAGAGGTAGTGGATGCCTTTCTCCATTGGTCCTGGAGGGGTCTTGGTGCCCAGAGTGCTTCATCCTGCCAAGGACAGAGGTAGTGGATGTGATACTCCACTGGTTCTGGAGGGGGCTTGGTGGCCAGAGTGCTTCATCCTGCCAAGGACAGGGGTTGTGGATGCCTTTGTCCACTGGTTCTGGAGGGGGCTTGGTGCCCAGAGTGCTTCATCCTGCCAAGGACAGAGGTAGTGGATGCCTTTCTCCACTGGTTCTGGGGGGGGCTTGGTGCCCAGAGTGCTTCATCCTGCCAAGGACAGAGGTAGTGGATGCCTTTCTCCATTGCTCCTGGAGGGGGCTTGGTGCCCAGAGTGCTTCATCCTGCCAAGGACAGAGGTAGTGGATGTGATACTCCACTGGTTCTGGAGGGGGCTTGGTGCCCAGCGTGCTTCATCCTGCCAAGGGCAGAGGTAGTGGATACCTTTCTCCACTGGTTCTGGAGGGGGCTTGGTGCCCAGAGTGCTTTATCCTGCCAAGGACAGAGGTAGTGGATGTGATACTCCACTGGTTCTGGAGGGGGCTTGGTGCCCAGAGTGCTTCATCCTGCCCAGGACACAGGTAGTGGATGCCTTTCTCCACTGTTTCTAGAGGGGGCTTGGTGCCCAGAGTGCTTCATCCTGCCAAGGACAGAAGTAGTGGATGCCTTTCTCCACTGGTTCTGGAGGGGGCTTGGCGCCCAGAGTGCTTCATCCTGCCAAGGACAGAGGTAGTGGATGTGATACTCCACTGGTTCTGGAGGGGGCATGGTGCCCAGAGTGCTTCATCCTGCCAAGGACAGAGGTAGTGGATTCCTTTCTCCACTGGTTCTGGAGGGGGCTTGGTGCCCAGAGTGCTTCATCCTGCCAAGGACAGAGGTAGTGGATGTGATACTCCACTGGTTCTGGAGGGGGCTTGGTGCCCAGAGTGTTTCATCCTGCCAAGGACAGAGGTAGTGGATGCCTTTCTCCACTGGTCCTGGAGAAGGCTTGGTGCCCAGAGTGCTTAATCCTGCCAAGGACAGAGGTAGTGGATGTGATACTCCACTGGTTCTGAAGGGTGCTTTGTGCCCAGAGTGCTTCATCCTGCCAAGGACAGAGGTAGTGGATGCCTTTCTCCACTGGTTCTGGAGGGGGCTTGGTGCCCAGAGTGCTTCATCCTGCCATGGACAGAGGTAGTGGATGTGATACTCCACTGGTTCAGGAGGGGGCTTGGTGCCCAGAGTGCTTCATCCTGCAAAGGACAGAGGTAGTGGATGCCTTTCTCCACTGGTTCTGGAGGGGGCTTGGTGCCCAGAGTGCTTCATCCTGCTTGTGACGGACTCAGTAGCGTCAGTGCCCTTGGTGCTCATGTGCCAGCGGTGCTTGTGGCGGCAGTGCCCTGTTCAGTGGTGCTTGTGGCGACGGTGCCCTGTTCAGCGGTGCTTGTTGCGGTGGTGCCCTGTTCACCAGTGCTTGTTGCGGCAGTGCCCTGTTCAGTGGTGCTTGTTGCGGCAGGGTCCTTTGCAGTGACTCAGCTGCTGGGGGTCCTTCATGGCCCAGCAGGGCTGGTGCTGGTGGTCCTGTCTGGCCCAGCGGGGCTGGTGCTGGCGGTCCTGTCTGGCCCAGCGGGGCTGGTGCTGGCGGTCCTTCATGGCCCAGCGGGGCTGGTGCTGGCGGTCCTGTCTGTCCCAGCGGGCCTGTTGCTGGCGGTCCCTCATGGCCCAGCGGGGCTGGTGCTGGCGGTGGCCTCCTGGGCAGCGTGGGTGATGGCGGTGACCTCCTGGGCAGTGGGGATGATGGCAGTGGCCTCCTGGGCAGCAGGGCAGGTGCTGGTGGTGGCCTCCTGGGCAGCGGGGATGATGGAGGTGGCTTTCTGGGCAGCAGGGCAGGTGCTGGCGGTGGCCTCCTGGGCAGCAGGGCTGGTGGCGGTCTTCTCCGCCGTGCTGCTCTTCCCAGACTTGCTGACTTTCTTGTGGGCCTTCCCCACCTTGGAAGGTGTCGCAGCTGACTCCACACTCCCACCTATACCCCTTGGAGCGGCTTTGGTGGCTGCAGTCTTCCCCCTCTCCCACCGGGCACTGGCCAACTTTTGATGCTTCACAGGTGGGGGACTGTCCATGCTGTGGCTCTGTGCCACACTGGCTGCCCTGGTGGCCGGTGCACTCCAGATTCTGGTAACTACAGGCACCAGTGGTCCCGGAGATGTTGTGGCTGAGGTGCTAGGTTGGGACCTGGAGAGTCGGGCCCTAGGAGACGGACGGGGTGGGGAAGGTGTGGGAAAGAGGTCAAGGTGGATAGGAAAAGTATTTGGGAAACACTGGGACGGGTAGCTGGAGGGGGTTTGGGTGTGGAGGAAGAGGTTGTGGTTGTAGGAGGTGTTCGTTTGGTGACTTTGGGTGAAGGTGCATGAGCTGGAGGCTGTCATGAGGTGGATGGCTGTTGGGTGGGTGTGTGCCTGCGTTTCTGTATCTTGGGAGGTGGCGTCACAGACACATTGGGAGAGGACACAAGGGACGTGTGAATGGCAGTGGGGGTGGTGACTGAACGTGAGCGGGGTGTGGTGGTGTGTGTGCTGGTGATGGCAGTAGTGGCTGTAGATGTAGTGCATGCAGGTGTGAGTGGAGACGAGACTGGGAGGGAGGAGGGAGAAGAGGAGGAGGGGGACACAGTGGAGGCAGTGGATGTTGGTGTGTCTGCATGTGTGTGATGCTTGCGTGAGTGCCTGTGGGATGTGTGGTGCTTATGTTTGCCTGAGCTTCCCTTGTGTGTTGACGTGTGTGCATGCTGGTCTGAAGGTGTGCTTGGGATAGGCTGAGGTAGAGGGGATTGGGTCTGGGTGGAGGAAGTTGGAGGGGGGAGGCTAGAGACAGGGACAATGGCTGCCATCAGTGCTGAGGCCAGAGTCTGAAAAGCTTGCTGAAGGGCCGCCTGACCAGAATGAATGCCCTCCAGGAATGCATTTGTTTGTTGCAACTGCCTTTCTACACCCTGGATGGCATTCAAAATGGTAGACTGCCCAACAGTGAGGGACCTGAGGAGGTCAATGGCCTCCTCACTGAGGGCAGTAGGGGTGACTGGGGCATGGCCTGAGTTGCCTGGGGCGCAGGTGATGCCCACCCTCCTGCGTGAGCGGGCACGGGGCAAAGGCTGAGGGGCTGCTGGGAGGGCGGTGCTGGTAGGGGGGTGGCGGCTGTACCTGTAGATGCGGGGGCACAGATGTTGCCACCACCACAAGGGAGCTCCCATCAGAGGACGAGTCCGTGTCACTGGTGTCAGCTCCTGTTCCCGCCGTGGAGCTCCCCTCGCCCTCCGTCGCACTGGTGAACTCCGCGTCCGTAGTGTCACCCTCCAGGGCCATGCGGGATGCAGCTCCCTCCTGCTCTGCTGCTACTGCTCCTCTGCCTGATGATGCTAATGCACACAAGAACAGGGAGACCACAAAAAGGGGTGGGACGACAGAAGAAAGACATGTTGAGTGCATGCATTACCGCTGCCGTTGGCAGACACGACAGACACAGAAGCCCCCTGCACTACGCCGCGCACTTGGGCTCCACTGTTCAATCCCTGGGACATGGCCTACAAGGCTATGGACGACATCTGCACACATTGATGACACAGGAGCCTGACTAGGTGTACTTGGCACTGTACACAGGTGGGGTGGGGTGCCACAGGGTCTGCCAGAACAAGGGGACCTAACTAGCACACTCGCCCTGGCCTAGGGAAACCCACAGCCCACCTCCCCCACCCAAACACCTCCACTGCGCGCAAAATCTGCAGAATGAGAGTGTACTCACCCCCTTGTGGCTGCTGTGATGCCCCCAAGTGTCCATCCAACTCCGGGTACGCCACCGCCAGGATCCGGAACATCAGGGGGGTCATGGTGCGATGGGCACCCCTCCCACGTTGGGAGGCCATCCCCAGATGGGCCTCCGCTGTCTTCTTGCTCCAGTGGCGAATGTCCTCCCATCCCTTACGGTAGTGGGTGCTCCGTTTGTGGTAGACCCCCAGGGTACGGACGTCCTTGGCGATGGCACGCCAAATATCTTTTTTCTGGTGGGCGCTGACCTACATGAATTGTACAGGGGGAAAAGAAATGTTATTACCAAATGCACCGTCACAGTCATTGGCCCCCATCCCTACCCTTGCCATGATGCACATGCACTCACCGTCGTTTCATGCACGCCTCAATCTCCCCCCCCATCTTTCATCCACCCCACTCCACACAGGCATAGCCCATACAGCATGCTCCCAGTGTATTTACCTGCTTGTCTGGAGGACCGTAGAGTAGCGTGTACTGGGGGAGGACCCCATCCACGAGTTTCTCCAACTCCTCCGATGTGAAGGCAGGGGCCCTTTCCCCTGACGCACGAGCCATTGTCTCTTCCAGACCGAGGTCACAGCAGTACTTACAGTATAGGTCCTCTCCTGTCGAAGATCAGGTATTGAGTGATTGAACAGATAGAAAATGGCGGTCACGTCCGCGGAGGTGCGTACCGTCACCGCCGGCGTACATCGTCATTGGCTCCTGGGACCCATAAGGTCCAATGTTAACCAATTCAGCATTGCTCTGCGGTCTTCGACCGCCTACCGCGACGGTGTACAACGCCAGCGCAATTACCTCACATCCCATTGTCCCACTTTAGAGGTCAGACAGCCGTCATTTCAGGGGCCCACATGGCTTAATTTTTAACTGCGTCACACATACCTAGGCCTTGCCTCAACACTCATACAGGCCAATTTTCGGATTATGATTAGTGTTCAGTGTAAGCTGTGGGTACATACCTCTGAGTTGGTTGACTCTGTGCTCACTGTTGTCCTTCATAGGCACCGTCTGCTGGGACATGTGAGGAGATGGCGGCATCCTCCGGTGTACAGACCGCTGGTGGACCTGTCGACAATGGAGGAAAGACATGTGATCATCAGCTACAGGCTTGACCGTGCCACAATCCAGGAACTGTGTGCCCAGCTGGAGCCAGACCTGATGTCAGCTATCTGCCATCCCACAGGAATCCCCCCTCAAGTGCAGGTGCTGTCAGTACTCTATTTCCTTGCAAGTGGGTCATTTCAAACAACAGAGGCCATAGCATCAGGGATGTCCCAGCTTATGTTTTCTAACGTGTTGTCCAGAGTGTTGTCTGCCCTGCTGAAACACATGCGGAGCTACATCGTTTTCCCTCAGGATGAGGATTTGCCTACAGTGAAAGGAGACTTCTATGCCCTGGGACATATCCTCAACATCATAGGTGCCATTGTGGGACCCATGTGGCTTTGGTTCCCCCCCGCAGGAGTGAACAGGTGTACAGAAACCGGAAGAGTTATCATTCCATGAAGGTGCAGATGGTGTGTTGGCAGACCAGTACATCTCCCATGTTAATGCCAAGTTCCCTGGCTCAGTGCATGACGCTTACATCCTGCGGAATAGCAGCATTCCTTATGTGATGGGTCAACTCCAGAGGCACTGTGTGTGGCTATTAGGTGAGCACCTGGAAGCAAGTCAGTGGGAATGGTTGTCTGGGTCTGGGGATATCCCTACAGGTTAGTGTGTGTCTAACAGTTGTCCCTCGCCATTTGCAGGTGACTCTGGTTACCCCAACCTGTCATGGCTACTGACCCCAGTGAGGAATCCCAGGACAAGGGCAGAGGAACGCTACAATGAGGCACATGGGCGAACTCGGCAGGTAATAGAGCGGACCTTCGGCCTCCTGAAGGCCAGTTTCAGGTGCCTCCATATGACAGGTGGATCCCTATTCTACTCACCAAAGAAGGTGTGCCAGATCATCGTGGCCTGCTGTATGCTTCACAACTTAGCTTTGCGACGACAGGTCCCTTTTCTGCAGGAGGATGGTCCAGATGGCGGTGTTGTTTCAGCTGTGGAGCCTGTGGACAGTGAAGACGAGGAAGCAGAAGAAGAGGACATGGACAACAGGAACTCGGTGATCCTGCAATATTTCCAGTGAGACACAGGTGAGAATACAAACCTGCCTACTACATGTACTTTAACACTACTACCTCTCTACTGTCTGTCGTTTTCACCCAGTGTATGGTCACTGAGTTGTCACTTTCCCTTACGATTTCACAGATGTGTGTCCCACAATGTGACATATGCTTTGTTTCCTCATGGACTAGAGCTGTGTGACATAGGTATGTTGACATTACTATTGAAAGAGCATTTTGTCACTGTAATTGCTAATTCACTATTTCGAAATCACAGACTGACTCCAGATTGTTTTGTGCTTCAAGGGTGTTTGTTTACGTGCTCAATATTGGAGGGGGTTGTAAAATGGTGAGGGGTGATGGTGGAGGAATGTCCATGGCAGAGTCCAGTCTATTAGTCTCACAGGTGCATTGCCCAAATGGGCATAGGAAGTGGAGCTGAGGCAGTTTGAGGATGGACAGGGTGACAAAGTGGGACAGAAAGATGACATTCAGGGTGGTCTCATTTCTTGGCGGGGGTCTTGGCATTGTTCTCTGTCTTTGTCCTGGATCTCAGGGACCGTTTGCGGGGTGGTTCTCCCTCTGCAGGAGGTGGGGTGCTGGTGTGGTGGTCCTGTGGCGGTGCCTCCTGTCCGCTAGCGCCGGCGGAGGTGGTGGGCAGTTCATCGTCCAGGCTAGTGTCAGGGGCCCCTTGTTGTGCCACAGTGTCCCTCCTGGTGTTGAGTACTTCCTTCAGCACTCCTACGATGGTGCCCAGGGTGGAATTGATGGCTCTGAGTTCCCCCCTGAAGCCCAAATACTGTTCCTCCTGCAGGCGCTGGGTCTCCTGAAGCTTGGCCAGTACAGTTGCCATTGTCTCATGGGAGTGGTGGTAGGCTCCCATGATGGAGGAGAGGGCCTTGTGGAGAGTGGGTTCCCTTGGCCTGTCCTCCCCCTGTCGCACAGCAGCCCTCCCAGTTCCCCTGTGTTCCTGGGCCTCCGTCCCCTGGACCGTGTGCCCACTACCACTGCCCCCAGGTCCCTGTTGTTGTTGTGGTGGTGGGTTAGCCTGGGTTCCCTGTAGTGGTGGACACACTGCTGCTTGACATGTCCTGGGGACAGAGGTATGGGCCCGCTGGGTGGGTGCTGTGCTGGTGTTTCCAGAGGGGGGAAGCTCTGTAGTGGCCTGTGACTGTGTCAGGGGAACCGACTGTCCCAAGGTCCCGGATAGGCCGGGCTGGTCATCTAGATCCAGTTGGACAGAGCTGCTGTCATCACTGTGGGACTCTTCTGTTGGTGGTGTGGACATGTGTGGACCCTCCTGTCCGCTGATGTTGGGTAGGGGTCCTGCAGGGACATAAAAGGATGTTTATTACATCTGTGTGTGCCATGGTGTGCAATAGGTGGGTGACCGTGTACCCCAGTGCTTGCATTTCTGTGTGATACCTTGTGTGATGGTGGTTTAGGGGTGTGTATGGGTATGTGCAGTGGCCATGCTTTGGTGATGGGTGTCCATACCTTGTTGTTACATGCAGGGCTTGGTGTTGGGATGGATGGGTTGTGATAGTGGGACATTTGTGAGGAGTAGGAGTGATGGGGTGAGGGTGAGGGTGGGGGTATGTGATGGCATGCAGGTAGGGTGGTGGATGTAATAGTAAAGCTTTGACTTACCAGAGTCCATTCCTCCATATACTCCTGCGAGGCCCTCAGGATGCAGAATTGCCAAGACCTGCTCCTCCCATGTTGTTAGTTGTGGGGGAGGAGGTGGGGTCCGCCGCCAGTCCGCTGAACCGCAAGGTGGTGTCTTGAGACCACGGAACGCACCTTCCCCTGTAGGTCGTTCCACCTCTTCCTGATGTCATCCCTATTCCTTGGGTGCTGTCCCACTGCGTTAACCCTGTCCACTATTCTTCGCCATAGCTCCATCTTCCGAGCTATGGAGTTGTGCTGCACCTGTGATCCGAATAGCTGTGGCTCTACCCGGACGATTTCCTCCACCATGACCCTGAGCTCCTCCTCAGAGAACCTGGGGTGTCTTTGCCGTGCCATGGGGTGGTGTGGGTGATGTGTGGGGAGGTGTGTGTAGTGATAAGTGGGGTGATATGTAGTGGTGTATTGTGTGAGGTGCGTGGAAGTTCTGTGGGTGATGGTATTGTGTGCCTGTGGATGCTTGGTAGCTGTTTGTGGTGTCTCTCTCTGGCCTTCTCTCGGTAATTGTGGTCGTAGGGATTTGTGGGTGATGTGGGTGTGTGTTTTATATTGTAATGGGTGTGTGGGAGTGGGGTGTGTATGTGTATCAGGTGTGTGTGTTTCGAATTGTCCAATGTGGCAGTGTTTTGTATATGTGTGTGTATTTTGAGCGCGGCAGTGTGTACCGCCAATGGAATACCACGGTTGAAAGACCGCCGCGTGGATTCGTGTATCATGATATTATGGGCGTATTTCTGTTGGTGTGATGGTGGAGGTTTTGTTTTCGCCAGTTTATCACTGACCTTTGGTGTGGCGGACTTGTGTGGGTGTCTGAATTTTGGCAGATTCCGAGCAGTGGGTCATAATGACTGTGGCGGAATTCCGCTGCCGCAGCGGTGTGTTGGCGGTCTTCTGCACAGCAGTAAGCGGCTTTTACCGCCAATATTGTAATGAGGGCCTATGTTCGTTACCATTAACACTGTTTGGTACTACTTCTACTACTTTATCTCTACCGCTTACCAACTATATTTATAAGACTGTTACTGATTTATCTTTACCTCGTAACATTGTTCTGTTATTAACTATTTACGTACAGGATGTGACTTGTGAGAATCTTTACTTATGTGAACTGTCTACTAATAGCTTGGATAATATATGATTTACCATGCAAAACTACCTCTTTCTATTCTTTTATAATCAAACATTTGGAATCCAAGACCAGTGGTTACTAACCCTGTGACTCAATGTTCCCTACTGACATGCTATCTTATTTATTAACCATGTGCTTAATTTATTCTCAATTTTATGCTATCAACTCTCTGGGGTTTTTTCAAAATATGTAACAATAATGGATATTAAGACTTTTTATATTAATGGTTATCAACACAAAGATGTTATCTACACTACTATGAATTGCTTTTAGACTCGATGTGACAACTACCAATTGGTTTATATCAGATTAATACACTATTTCCAACGATTTACCAACTATATATGGTACTGTAACTGTCTACTTAGGTAGTTTTACAATATTAATCCTTAAACACTTTTTCTCTCTCACTCGTGGTCCGCTGTATTACACACTTTCTCACCAGGTGATCTTTGTACTTACTCTTTTCTGCCATACTATATATCTTTTCACTTGCTGTCCACTATTCTTCCAACATGGCTGCCGCATTTTGGCCCATTTTCGGCTACTTCCTGGATACGGACGACACACTATTCTTTTTTTCATGCCGCCTATGACGCCCTTTTGCTATATAACCACCTCACTAATCATCTTACTAGCTTCGCACTTCATAAAACAAGGGGCCTCCAACTTGCTTACAGTAAGTTTTTGGCCGCAAGGCTAGCTGTTCTAGCACACCTCCTGTCTTAGCATTGTTTCCTAGACTAGTGTTACTTACTGGGATGACCTAACTCAGTTACACAGTCCGCTACGGAACTGTTTTCGACAACACGCAGTTCCCATGTAGCTGATATATCTTTTACTCTAGTCGGTTTGTATTTCAGTTTACTCTCCTTATGCCACCACAGCTCTTTAGATTCACTCAACCACGTATAGCCCTAACTCTGTCTGGCTAAATATCACGCATAGTTCAACTGCTTTTCACTGTAACGATGATATCTACCGTGATTACTCTACTCGGACATACAGGGGGTGATTCTGACCGCGGCGGACGGCGGTCGCCGCCCGCCAAGCGGTTCCCGCCGAAAGACCGCTCCGCGGTCAAAAGACCGCGGCGGTCATTCTGGCTTTCCCACTGGGCCGGCGGGCGACCGCCGAAAGTCCGCCCGCCAGCCCAGCGGGAAACACCCTTCCCACGAGGACGCCGGCTCAGAATGGAGCCGGCGGAGTGGTAAGGTGCGACGGGTGCAGTTGCACCCGTCGCGAATTTCAGTGTCTGCTTTGCAGACACTGAAATTCTTCGAGGGGCCCTCTTATGGGTGCCCCTGCAGTGCCCATGCCATTGGCATGGGCACTGCAGGGGCCACCAGGGGCCCCGCGGCACCCCCTACCGCCATCCTGTTCCTGGCGGGAGAACCGCCAGGAACCGGATGGCGGTAGGGGGTGTCAGAATCCCCATGGCGGCGGAGCGCGCTCCGCCGCCATGGAGGAGTCTCAAGGGCAGCGGGAAGCCGTTTCTGGCCGCGGCTGAACCGCCGCGGTCAGAATGCCCAGCGGTGCACCGCCAGCCTGTTGGCGGTGCTACCGCCGACCTCCGCCATGGCGGTAATTACCGCCAGGGTCAGAATGACCCCCACAGTCCTCTACGGGACTGTTCTCGACAACACGCCTCTCCCATGTTGCTTACACTGTTTACTTTCATCGCTGTTTTGTCTTAGTTTACGCATTTTATGTCACTGCATGTCTCTACATTCACTCCATAACTTATAGCCCCTACTGTATCTGGTTTAATATTGCGCTTAGTTCGACTTCTGTCAACTGTATGCTCTTCCATACATGATAACCACTTTTGGGTGTTACTTTTTAATCAACGGAGGTCAGAGGCCTTCGACGTCTGATTTCCTAAACCATTTCCGGAAGTCTATTAGTCATTTTGACAGTCTTTCTGGTCTAGTTGGGGACAGTTATTTTTTCACTCTACGTTCCAACATCACACTTTAACATGACCGTACTTACCTTGCACTCATTTGTAGGACTTACCAAGGTCCTTCGAACCTTCGGCGTGCCTAGGATGTACTTACCTTGTACTCTTGGATGACACCATTCCTTATACAGCGTATTATAATTATGGATCAACACACGGAATCGGACTCGCTCCCTACATCTTTGTAACACAGGTAGCCATTTTCTATATTTAACATACTACCTCTACTCCTTCCTACTAATTTCAACCAGTTACTTATCTCTCAATTCCTTTTATCTTTTCGCCCCCTCTCCCTCTTTCCTCTCTCTCCTTTCTTATTTCCCCAGGTGCCACCAATATATGCCTTGTTAAGATACTCCTTCCCTATACTACCGTTATAGGTAGGCGGTTCTGCCTTCTAATTGCACTTTTTTAATATTTTACTTCAATTGCTGTAACATACACTTGGTAGCCACTTAACATTGGGACCACAGATGAACAGCACGTCTTGTTTATGTCACAATAGACTTATCTGTAGCTTCTATATACTCACTTCATTTATTTGCCGTTTTGGACTCCACCCCCCTTTTGTAACCATTGAAGTAAATTTCACCACTACTTGTTAAACATCAATACCTCACGTTTTTACACTGGTTCTGTTTGCCATGTCTATTCACATACTTTCATATACTTTTCTTTGCTCTCTCAAATTTTGCCTATTGTTCCAGCTTACATGTACATATTTAATACTTCACACTGTATATTTCCTACAGCCTTGATGAACAGTTTGTGACGAAACACGTGTTGGCTGTGCCTGTTTGACTGTACTCTGGGATTTACGAAAATTTATCTGAATAAAAGACCTACTGGAACACCAAGAGAAATACTGAATGATTTATGAACGAAACTGCTACATACAAGCTTTCACTTGTACTTCCTTAAATTGTACATTGTTGAGTGCTGTGGTCATTTTTGTTCATTATCTTCATCATCACTGTTCGTCTGTATCTTGATTCCGTCATTTGAACAGTAATCGAGCACCTGGTTTTACACAGCAAGTCTCTTCACCGTAAGGATATTGGACTTGAATCACAGACTACGAATTTGTGCAATCCCTGAAAGTTGCCAATCCTAACTTGTACTGAATCTGTAATTGGGTTGGTCAAATACTGATTTGCTACTCCTACAATCTGGACTATCTTTCCTGAAGGGGGCAAGTTTGGAACTTCTTCAGATCTTACTGTAGAGCGTGTAGCTTCTGTGTCAACCAAGAATGAAACTCTGTGACCCATGACTTTTCCTTTCACACAGGGACCTTTCTGATCTTCTTCTAAGGAAGCTGCAAGCACACATTCCTCCTCATCCGAACTCTCGCTCACTCAATCATCGTTTATTCCATTCTCATTGTGTAATGGGAATTGGTGAATGTGTTATTACTTTGGTTAAGCCTCTGACCTGTGACCTGTTGAGGAGGCATCACCTGATTCTGTTCCATTGGGGCTTGAGGTATTTGAATTTGCTGTCTAGGTACCATTGGAACCTGCTGTTGCATTGGCTGCAAACTGTGTTATTTGTACATGTGGCTTTTGCACCTGCTACATGGGTTGGAAATTCTGCATTTGATTCACATTATTTTGGAAATTCGGATTAGGACCTCTCATCCTCGGTCCTCTCATGTTTTGGAATGAGCTAATGTCATTAGTTTGCTGAATGACACCTTCCTGCACCATCATCGGACACTCCTGCTTCCAATGTCCGACCGCTCCGCAAGCATGACAAGGCAATAATTTCTTCATTCCCTGCACATCATTCTGAACCACTACAGTACCCATGTCTGGACCACGATTTACATTAGCTCTGCGACCTCTACCTCTCATCTGATTTTGAAATACCCTGGTTCCCTGCTGTTGCTGTGGTAGCTGTTGTGGAAAATGTCCCTGCAACCCTGTCTGTGCAGCCTTAATCTGCATCACCATCACCATTTCTTTCAGCTTTCTCTGCTTCAATTCAGTCTCATCACTACAGTAGTTTGCATACTGCAACACCTCAACAATCAGTTTTGCTTGCCAACAAATCAAATGACTCTTAATCACCTGGCTAATTTCAGGTCTCAACCCTTCCACAAATCTGAACACAAAATGAATCATGTCTTTTGGCTCAATTGTCTTGGTACCGCTGTAATGCTTGAACGCCTGTAACAATCTTTCATAATAGGCATATATCGACTCCTTTGCTTCCTGAGCAGTCCTGTCTATTCTCTACCAGTCAATGTTTTGGGCAAAATTCTCGTCTTCGGGAATTCAATCACCTTGAATAATATTTCATTACCTCAGGAGACTGCGCACCCGTAACCTGATCTCTCTCTGGTTCTTTTGTTGGCCAATTTATACTCCTCTTGCACTCCGTCCACAAATCTGCTGGAACTACTATCTATAATAGAGTGTTCAAGTCTTCCCGAAGGCATTTTGCAAGTTTCACAAACCTGTCTAGCTGCTGGTACCATACTACTGGCTTTTCACACAACCTGGGATAATTATTTGTAAATGACAGAATGTCACTTCTGCTCTAAGGGACATGAACACAATTATCTATGAGAATCTCCCTCATTGGTAAAATGTTCACTGGATCCTTGTCCTGCTGCACATTTGCAGTCAACTCCTCAGAATCTCTTTTTCTCTTATCTCTTTTCTTTACCCATCTGCCTTCCCATTTGTTTAATGCCCCCCACTTCTGGGTACATTGAAGCAACTCCTTAAGTTGTGCTTTCATTCTGGCAGACCTCATGTGCTCAAAATCTTTAGCCTCAAAATCTAACCTGTAACTCCTTTTCAAATGTTTTGTTTTCTCTATTTCTATGCCGTGCTTATCTGCCAGGTCTGCTAGCTTCTGATGCACATTGCTAACTTCCCTTGTGATTTTTGAGCACAGATATCCCAACTCTGCTTCTGTGTAGGATTCTAACCTGTTCATACCCATAGTTCCCTCGATGAGCTCACCTGCTTCCATGCTTAGGCTAGTGTAGTTCAAGTACTCCTCTCCCTTTAAAGCACTCTGTGGGTATTCAGGGGCACATTTATACTCTGTTTGCGCCGGAATTGCGTCGTTTTTTTTAACGCAATTTCGACGCAAAACTAACTCCATATTTATACTTTGGCGTTAGACGCGTCTAGCGCCAAAGTCCATGGAGTTTGCGTCATTTTTTAGCGTGGACACCTACTTTGCGTTAATGATATGCAAGGTAGGCGTTCCCGTCTAAAAAATTGACTCCGAGGCATGTGCGCCGTATTTACACTCCCGGGCAAAATTCACGCCCGGGAGTGGGCGGGTCAAAAAAAATGACGTACGGCCGCTTTTGCGCCGTTTTTTAGCGCCTGGACAAGGCAGGCGTTAAGGGACCTGTGGGCTCGGAAGGAGCCCAGAGGTGCCCTCCCATGCCCCCAGGGACACCCCCTGTCACCCTTGCCCACCCCAGGAGGACACCCAAGGCTGGAGGGACCCATCCCAGGGACATTAAGGTAAGTTCCGGTAAGTATTTTTTAATATTGTTTTTGTGGCATAGGGGGGCCTGATTTGTGCCCCCCTACATGCCACTATGCCCAATGACCATGCCCAGGGGACAGAAGTCCCCTGGGCATGGCCATTGGGCAAGGGGGCATAACTCCTGTCTTTGCTTAGACAGGAGTCATTTCTATGGGGGTTGGGAGTCGAAAGAAATGGCGCAAATCGGGTTGAGGCGAAAAATTTGCCTCAGCCTGACTTGCCCCATTTTTTGGCACCCAAGCTCCATATCCCCCTACGCCGGCGCTGCCTGGTGTACGTCGTTTTTTTCCATGCACACCAGGCAGTGCCGGCGGCTAACGCCGGCTAACGTCATTGATTAAATACGGCGCCCGCATGGCGCTTCAGAATGTCGTTAGCCGGCGCTAATTTTTTTGACGCAAAACTGCGTTAGCGCAGTTTTGCATCAAAAAGTATAAATATGGCCCTCAGTTTGTCCGACCATTTGGTCAATTGCTGGGCAGTCAAACCTTGCAATGAAATATTGCTGGCCTGGACAGGTGGTACCTGTTGCACAACTGCATTCGGGGTCTGCGGTGTCAGTAATTTTAGGCTCTGACTAATGTTCAACCCTATCACAGTATCCGGAGGAACTCCGAACGGACTAAGGTCTAGCAAGGACCTGGATCTGTCAAAGGTCTGTCCCACAGGAGAGGCTGCTCAAATATTCTCATTAAGTCCTCCCCTCATTAAATTCTGACTTAGGACTCCCTGTCCATTTGCACTGGATTTTTCTTGTGCAAACAGAGGTACACTTGGACCGATGGTGACAGGTACAGATACAGCATCTGTGCTTTGTCTAACACTCAAGTTCAGTGGCTGTGTAATTCCTGCATTCTGATTCATCAGTATAGACACAGCTGACTGTGTCCCAGTTAGCGGAGTATATTTCGGCATTACCTGTGGCTGCACTTGAGGCAGTAAAAGTGGAGTTGGCTCTGTCTGAACCAACAATGGTCTCGGTAAAGCCTCTCCTGTTGGCACTATTAGGTTTGTGGCAGTTCCCACAATAGTCACATCAGGGTAAATTCTCTGGACTGTGGCACCTGAGTTTGTACTCCTGGGGTAGTAGATGCTTTGAGACTACTCTGCATTGGACTCTGTGTCACGTTCAGATTAACCTGCACTGGACTCACTGTGGCAATAACCTGTGTTGGAGCTGTCAGATCAGCACTGGTACTCGGACCACTCTCATGTGCTGCATTAGGTGGTGGATGATTTCTCAATAACTGCAAAATAAACTCATCCTCCTCTGACTGTTCCTCTACCATCGAAGATCTTCTAGCCTCTCTACTCTCGGAAGGGCTTTTATTAGTCTTTCTGGTAGCTTCCCTTCCTTCCTTCTCACTGTCTTGTGAAATTGCTGGGAAGAACTTAATCCCTTGCAAAGTCTCGGTTCTCCAAAGCCTCTGAACAATATCCCACCTAGCCTCCGCTAGTCTTTTTTCTGCCTTTCTCATTCTCCTCTCACATTTCTGCTGCTGTTGCTGTCTGGCTACTAACTTCCAGATCGCTAATGCCTTGAACTGTGTTGGTCTCGGAGGGGGCTTCAAATCATACAGCACCCTCTTCAGATTCTCTAAACTTCTCAAATTGAGCATACCTTCTGGTGGTGTAATGTCCCCTATACTTGTTGTAATGTACGTATCTTCCCTTAAAGCACTCTTCAAAGCTTTGAAAAATGTCATCTTTTTGACCTTTATGTTATTCAAATCAAATCAAGAAGTGACTTTTAATCCCAGAATTCTCTTTACCCCCCCTCCTCAACCAATTGTGCTTCACGGACAACTCTTCTCACTAATCAACCCATCCCAGCGTGGCTTCAATGACATCACACTCACACGTACTGAGGCTGACAAAGTCTTGCAGTTTGTCCTCCCAAACTCAGATTCACACTAAACTAATGCAAAATTATTGCAAGCACTAAGCAAAATCAAAACCCAATTTGTCAGTTTACTACAGGTAGGGTCACACAATCGCTTCCGAAACTTTATGGATGTTTCACTGACAGCTTTCGCTTTAGCAGATACTCCCTCTTTCTCAGCTTCCCTGATTCGCAAGCAAAATTCGACCCACAAATTTCACTCTTAACTGATCAGTGGGTCTATCCTGGTGCACATAGGACTCGACAGATCTCAGTCGAAAAATTATTTCACCCACTTTGACTCACACTCTGACTTGTCGACCATGCCCGATCCACCTATTAAACCAGACAAATTACAACAAAACCCAAGTGACTCATACACTTTTCAATACACTCTGGAGTCTTAGACTGCGTAGGGTCTGTACATCAACAACCACATGGACAATTGTTTAGCACAAAGCACCACACACATGTGAAGTTCGATGATTTCCCTACTTTCACACTGCGGAGTATACACACTCCTTCTACAACTTCATTTGGAGTACGCAAACTCCCTAACCCTCACAAACATCACTGTTCACCTGTGATGTACATGAGCTGTGCAAGCGCAAAACCTACTTCATCTACACTATCACTAGAATGCCGAGAACATCCTCAAACAGCCATTGGCAAGCTCCACGATTCTGGGAAGGTCATCTTAAGAACTTAGGGAAAATGTGCCCCTATCATCTCTGGGAACACCTGTTATTTCTTGATTAGAATCTCTGAGACCAAATATTCTACTACCTCTCTCTGGGCATCTATGATGGACAAACCATGAAGCTGTCACTCTCTCTGTACTGGGCTTCTAGGATGGAGACAAACCTGCACCGGGCATCTATGATGGACTCTTAACGAGACAAACCATGTGCCTATGATGGGCTCTTAAGGAGACTAACCATCACTCTGCTACCATCTCTGTTGGCGCTTCTGACCTTAATAAGTAAACTTACAAGGGGACATGAATAGATTAATGAACCTTTTGACTGTGCTTAAGATGTTCCCACCATATTTCCTGTACATGTAAATTAATAAGCAATGACAATCAGTAGCATTAGTAATCAATAGGAGTTGGTAATTGTCACACACCATGATCTTGCAATCATGAATAACCACAACTTTTAGTAAAAGTTAGAATATTTATTTCCCTATATTAACAATGCTAATGTCACGTAAGATAATCTCAAAATCAAATGATAAACATACTGAAACAACACTGGCTGACCAAAGCAAAGAAAGAATCGCAATATAATCAAAGCGTGAGCTACTACGCATTCCAAAGTTACAGTGCAAAATAATAGCAAGAATAACTGCCCAAACGATATTACATACATTTCGATTCAGCAAAGAAAAGACATTACAGGTTACTCCATATATTGAATTTCATTATTGAAGTCCTAACTAACACCACATTAAAATAGCATGTTTGGGCTTCATGCAAAACAATTTTAGTCAACACAAATTTGGAAAAACATCTATGGCTCTATCAAAATAGTGCGGTTGGCACCTAGAAAAGAAAAGCAAATAGACATAGCAAACAGTATCATACTCAATATACTTATCCTCAGTTTGGATCAGCAAGCTGTAACAGTCTTCATCATCAGGACATTGGTCTGGTCAGCATGGCATCAGGATTCAGCATCAAAGTTCACACAAAACAAAGTCTTTAAGCATTAAAGTTAAGCGCATCTCTTCTTAAGACGGAAAATGTGATAGCCTTACCGCAAAATAGAAAATGGGCAAAAGCAGTGTCTTCCCTCAGGGCAGTCCACATAAGTTAGATTTTCTAAAACCACTTCCCAAGTCCCTATTGGTCAAGGGATCGCATGTTCACACTTTGTCCAATAAAACTAAAACTTAAAATCTACATTTTTACTTGTTCACAGTTCCATACTGTTGTCATCCATCCGGCTCGTCAGGTAACAATATTGTTGCAGCTTATACTCCAGTCAGTGTCTTCATTGTACTCTCCTGGGAAAATCAGTCTTCCACACATGTTGCATTAGTAAGAACAGCATCTTCTAGCAAGCAGATCTCATGAGAAAGACTTTTAGCTACGAGCACATTAGGTCAGCACAGTGGAAAATCACAATTTAATTCTCAAAGCAGCCATTTCATTAAACGCCTAAGAATACAGCTTGCCATGAGGCCGTGCAACTAGGACAAGACCTCTTCTAAGTTATGGCCTACAATTGATAAAGCCAATACATAACCCTCAATATGACATAATACTACATTAATCAAACATAAGCTCAATATTTCGTATTAATAAGCCATTAATAAGTACACTTCGTGAACATTGGTGGCCACTCACATGGTCACACTTTCAAATGCGTGCATCATTTTTCTCTATATAAGTACATTTTCTATGCAGATCCAACACTCAAATACATGAATAGTCATTAGTAATTTTCAGTAAATCTTCTGCAAAATTTGCCGCCCTAGTTGGGCCATAAGAGACATGCATAGTTGGGGGTGCAGTGAGTGTTTCACACTCCTGGGCCCGGTTCCACTACTCCCACGGCAATATTCAGGGGTACCCTGAGAAAAACACATGAAGATTAGAAACACAAATAACCGGCAAGTAATAGTATCAGTAAATAGGTTGAAACATTCAAAGCACTCATTCACTCAAGAAATGAAATGTACATGTGCACTGTCCTTGAAAATTCCAAACGAGTCGACAACATTAATAGCATAACAGCCATCAAGTAAGAGCGAAATGAAGGTCTCTGTCAGAGGAATTACTTTTTCACACAATTAAAAAAAAACATGCACAATGGATTATTTTTCTGCATCTGAATGTTTGCACTTCTTTTTATTCTTAGATATTTAGAAAAAAACGTTCATCAGTCTATAGGGCTAAGAGAAACTAAGGGTGGGCAGAATTTGTGGAGTTTGAGTCCCTCAGAATTACATACAAATTCTGCCAGATTGTGCTGAATTCTGCAACTGGGCTGAGTGGGCATGTTGGGCTATTTTATGAACGCAAAATGCACCCTTGCATCCAAAAAAAGACACCAGGATGCATTTTGCCTAAGAAAATAACACCCATATAAGGGCACTGAGTAGTAACTGTGTGGTTTCTAAACATAGAGTGACTGCTCATAGCAGGAAGAGGGAGCAGCTCCTCTACATTTGGAAACTGCACCCCTCAGTGCCTTCACATACTTTTTTAACAGAAGTAAATTTTATCTGCAGTGGTTTTAAAACATAGAGGAACTGCTCCCTCTTCCAATCTAGTTTAGAAATCACTGCAGTGCATATTCCTCGGCATACTTACAAATCACTGCATAGTATGTGTTGGACTTGGCCCTTTTTGCGGTGTTATCCCAAAAAGTTTTTCCTTCCTCCTCGTATATTTTTTTACCTATTTTGTTGGCTTTGAGACTCTCCGCACTTTACTACTGCTAACCAGTGCGAAAGTGCATATATGTTCCCTGTCTAAATTGTATTGGTGATTGGTTTATCCATGATTTACTGGTAAATCCCCAGTATAGTGCACCATGTGCACAGCAGCCTGTAAATCTAATGCTACTAGTGGGCCTGCAGCACTGCTTGGGCCACCCACATGAGTAGCCCTGTAAACATGTCTCAGACCTGCCACTGAAGTGTCTGTGTGTGGACCCATTTGCCAAGCCCACACTTCCCTTTTCCTACATGTAAGTCACCCCTAAAGTAGGCCCAAGGCAGCCCCAAGGACACAGTGCAGTGTATTTAAAAGGTAGGATATGTACTATTGCGCTTTACATGTCCTGATAGTGAAATACTGCTAAATGTAGTATTCACTAGTGCAAGAACTGTGGCCCTCATTACAACCCTGGCGGTTGGCGGAGAAGTGGCGGTCTTACTGCCAACACTTTTCCGAACCGACCGCCATGGCGGAGACGACCGCTGGGCTGGAGACTTGGGTCTCCAGCCCAGCGGCCATCACAAGACCACCGGCGGTATCATGACCCGGCTGACCGCCATGGATTTAATGGGGTTGGGCACCGCCATGAAATCCATGGCGGTAAGCACTATCAGTGCCAGGGAATCCCTTCCCTGGCACTGATGGGGGTCTCCCCCACCCCGAGTTCTTCCCCGACACCCCCTGCCACCCCCCAAAGGTGGCAGGACCCCCCTCCCCACCCCGACCCCCGACATCACTATACAGACATACACCCGACACGCATGCAGACACCACCAACACACATACCCGCACACACAAGAACAAACATGCCAACAGACACACACAGTCATACACACACACCCACATTCAGACATATACGCACACATCCATACAGACAGACATACAGGCAGACACGCACACATTTCCAAACACACTACACCCCCTGCATGCATACACACACTCACACATCCCCTCTTCACACTCACACGCACACCCCCATGCACGCACACAACACCCCCCTGCCCCCTTCCCCCCCTCCCCTAACGGACGTTCAACTTACCTGGTCCGTTGATCCTCCGGGAGGGGACGGGATCCATGGGGGCTGCTCTACCGCCAGCTCCCCGTCAACAGAACACCACCACACCAAATCACGTAACGTGATTTGGTGGGTGGTGTTCTGTTGACGGGGCGGTTGAGGTGGCGCAACCTCCACTTCCCGCCGACCGGCAGTATGGCTGCTGGCGGCTCTCCGTCCGGAAAAGGACGGAAGGCTGCCAGCAGTCATAATTCGGCGAGCGGAAAACCGCCCGCACTGGCGGTCTTCAGCACGGTGGTCCCTCGCCGGTCTTGTGAAAAGACCATTGAGGTTGAAATGACCCCCCTATATCTCCCAATAGGGTAACATAGGGATTGCCTTGAAATATCTTTTAAGTGTAATTTCCCATTGGGAACAGATAAAGATCTAGAGTTTGGGGTCTCTGAAATCACAATTTAAAAATGCATCTTTTGGTGAAGTTGGTTTTTGAATTGTAGGTTTGAAAATGCCACTTTTAGAAAGTGGGCATTTTCTTGCTTAACCATTCTGTGTATCTGTCTGTCTTTGGAATACACACCTGGGTCAGGATCAAATTGGGCTATTTGTGAATTCACTCTAGACAGTCACACAAAGGGAGCTAGGCTGTGCCCTACATTTCCTGATCGGTCCTCTTGAGCTAGAGTGGTGGGAAGAGTTGGAACTCGCATCTGAATAGGGCTGTGTCTGTCCTCACACATAGCAGTCTCCAACCCCCTGGAGTATGTCTGGGGTCAGGGCAGTGAAAGGCTGGGTCTGGTGAACTACAAAGACTTCTTTTTGAAGTCTGCCTACTTTAAAGACAGAAATGGGTATCAGTACTGAACCTCTGACCCCACATAGTTAGAACAATTCTGGACTGAGGACATTCTGCCAGAAAGAAGAGCTGGATGCTGTAGGAGTGACTGCCACTCTGCTTGTTGTTTTGCTGTGCTGGCCTGGTTCTTGCTGCTTCTGTCCTGGAAGTGAAAGGACTGGACTTTGCTTTCTAAATCCTGGTTTCCAAGGTTTTCCAAGGGCTTGAACTGAGCTTGCATCCTGTTAGGAAGTCTCAGGGCCATCAAAGATACAAAGGAGTGCAAGCTGGCAATGTGTATAGTTAGAGTGTTCCACAGTTTAGCTGCTGCTACCCACAAGGAGTGACAGCCCCACCTGGCTTTCCAGAATCTAGGAATGGTCATCTTCTTAACAGAAGATGATCTGAGCTGTTTTGGGGTATACCAGTGAAATGCTGTTCTCAAAGGCTCTGCCCCCTGATGGTGAAGAGCCAAGTATACCATGCAAAGTCCTTTATCTGTTGCATGCTTCCTAACAGGAAGCCAGTGAAGGTAGTGCGTGCCTTCCCTAACTGAGAACTGCTTAGGAACATTCAGGACCAGGTCGGCTGCTGCATTCTGAATGACCTGCTGTTTGTTAAGCAAGGACTTATTGATGTTTAAGTATAAAGAATTTCAATAGTCTAGGTGCGATGTAATTAGAGCGATGACCACTGCTACTTTGAGTTCCACAGAAATAAGTGGGAAGATCTTTTTCAGATGTTTGATAATAAAAAAACAGGAACTCACAATCCTATCGTAAGAGTGTTATAACAAATGACCCTAAAGGTTTTAGCATATGCCACTGGAATAGGTAAAGGGCCACACGTCTTAGGTCACCAGAGTTCTGACCACATTGAATACTGTGACCCAAATCTCAATTTTTTTCAGAGTTTAATTTGAAGCAATTCACCTTCAAACATGCGCTGGAGCTGATCACACAGAGTTTGAACTTATCTGCTACCCAAGAGAGATCATCTGATTTAGAAGCAATGATCTGGGTGTTGTCTGCATAGCACAGCACCTGTAAGCCAAATCACCACACCAGTGTAGCCAGCAACATATATGCTAAACAGAGTGGGGCTGTGGGAAGACCCTTCTGGAACCCCACAAGGGAGCTGGACTGACTCTGCCCTTAAATTCCTGCAGCTGACTATTTGAGTATTATTTGTCACAAAGGAACCCAGGAGCTCCAATGCAGTGTCTCTCAGCTGCACTTAATGCAATCTTTGAACCAAGCTGCATGAGGATATCATTCCAAATGCCGCTGACAGATCCAACATTACCAATATAACAGCACCTCCTTGGTCTGCCTGTCAACTAATGGAATCTGTGGCAACAACCAGTGCTGACTCAATGCTGTGATCACTTTAGAAACCATTCTATAAAGAATCAAAGAGGTTCTAGGCATTAATAAACTCAACCAGTTTCTGGCTGATATATTTTTAAAGAATGTTTGCTATTGTGGGTGGAAGATAAAGAGGGCACATGTCTTTGAGGTCCTCTGGATCCTCACTGGGTTTCTTTTGAAGGAGAATAACTACTGCCTTCTTCCAAGGTCGGGAAAATACCCCCGCTGTCGGTGTATGATTGAAGAATTTTACCAAGAAGGTTGCTATCTGATCTGGGGCAAGTTGCAAAACTCTAGGAGGGCATAGATTACGAGGTAAACCTGAATTAATGTTCAAAATGAGGTTTTATACTTTCAGCGGGAAGCTGGGAGGGAAAGCAGATACAACTGCAGAGGAATGTCAATCAGTAGAGTCCTCAGAAGCCGACATGGGGAGTAGGAATAGATCTTCAAGATCTTATCTTTAACACTGTTTAACAGTGGTAAAATGCACAGAGTCCTAAAGTCAACAAAAACAAATTTCAGCAGCAGACAGTAGGCAAAAGGTTTGGGGAAGAGACCACCCTAAGCATCGTCTACTCTAACACCAGTTATGTCCTTTCTGTATTTTTTGACACATTTTTCAACCTTGGATATTTCCAACTTAATGAACCTGGTCCTGTATTTCATTGTTTGCTCTCACCCAGACAATCCTTCTCTTGCAGATAATTTTGTAAATTAATCATACAGATTTGCACATGTGTATTTCTCAAGCTACTTGCAGGAGACTAAGGGCCTGATTTAGATCTCGGCGGAGGGGTTGCTCCATTGCAACAGTGACGGATATCCCAGCCACTGAAATTTAAATACCATAGAAAACAATGGTATTTAGATTTCAGCAGACGGGATATCCACCACTGTTGCAACGGAGTAACCGCTCCGCCAAGATCTAAATCAGGCCCTAAATGTTGAATGAAGTAAGAAGCATTGGAATAAAGATATGAATGCACATTTCATGGCAATCTGCAAAGCTTCTTTAAAATACACCTCATTCAAAATAAACATGTCAGTGCCACTACAGAAATGAATTAAATTATTATTAAATTATTATGGGACTGATGTACAAAGCCTTTTTGCGATTGCAAACCTGCCAATCCGTAAAATCATGTTTGCATCCGTACAAAAATTCTTGGACTTTTGTGATCCTTTCTGAATCGCAAATAGGAGTGGGCATGAAAGGGGTAACCCCTCCTGCTTCTGATAAAGAAGGAATATATCAATGGTTTACAACCCAAATGCAAATGCAAACCATTGATGAGTTACCGACCCCATAGTTGGATTGGTAACTGATTTGCTTAGAGAAAGGGGTTCCCTTGGACCCCCTTTGGTAATCATAATGGTGTTATCGGGGAGGGTACTTAGCTGTCGAGGGTACAACTGCCTGCCCCCGCCCAGATGTTTTCAAAGAGGAAAAACTTTTTTTTCACTTGTTTCTTTAAGGTACGCAGCCTACTTTTGAATAAAAAAATATTCATTTTTGTAATGCATTCAAAGGGATAAAGTATTCAGGGTGTCATTCCGACCCTGGCGGTCGGTGTTAAAGCGGCGGCCAACCCACCAACAGGCTGGCGGTCCAAAAAATGGAATTCTGACCCTGGCGGGAACCGCCAACACAGGCCGCCGCTCTAACACTCCGACCGCCATGGCGGCACAAACAAACAGCGCGGCGGTCACCGCCAACAGCCAGGCGGCAGACAATGTACTGCCCACCCTATCACGACTCACCAATCCGCCACCTTTTCCGGGGCGGGAGCCCCGCCGATAAAAACACGGCGGAAACAGACATTTCCAATGGAAAACGCTCACCTCGACACACTCCACGCGGAATCGGGACAGCATGGAACCGGAACTCCACATCCTCCCAGCCATTGCCTTCCTGCTCTTCTTCCAGGATCACGAACGTCGCCGCAGATGACAACGGTGAGTACTGCACCTACGACACAGGGGAAGGGGGAGGAGGAAAGGTTACGGGCACACACATACGCCACACACCCACCCCCACCCTCACCCCCACCGAAATACCTACACACCAACGCAGATTAAAAAGTCAGAGTGACACCCCCAAACCCCAAAAACAAAAATGCAAAGACAAAAGGCAATGATTGTAAAAATAGAACTAATAATTAAGTATAGCGAACTTAGCAATATATAAAGAATTATTACACATCTAGAACTATATATATACAAGTAGCAAAAGTCCGGCACAGTTTTGCAAAGTTCAAAGGTCCGTGGGCCAATGTGCAGCAACACATGGGCAAAGCCCACACACGAGATCGAGTCCATTGGAGAGAACACTGCTGGGGCATCACAAAAATAAAATACTGGCACCTCAGAGGGAAGGGAAGGGGGGCACCTCAGCCACATGAGTCCACGACGCCAGATCCACGAAGGGCCTCCATCCCCACTGTGCCATCCTGGGGAGTGCAAAGCCACAGTCTCTCAAGTCTCTACAGTGGGTGGATTGCCCACTGTGCCAACCTGGGGGGTGCAAAGCCACAGTCCATCAGGTGGATTACAGAGTCCACTGGTCATGGAGGAGGCATGGTGGGCAGAGTGCCTCGTG
This sequence comes from Pleurodeles waltl, assembly GCF_031143425.1. NCBI lineage: Eukaryota > Metazoa > Chordata > Amphibia > Caudata > Salamandridae > Pleurodeles > Pleurodeles waltl. The sequence continues at coordinate 802,579,612 of NC_090436.1, forward strand.
AAGCCCTGCCCGACACAGAACCGGGCCTGCCAATGGGCCAGCGGTGCTTGACAGGAGGGCCCAGCAGAGCGGTGCTTGAGATGAGGGCCCAGCCGAGCGGTGCTTGACAGGAGGGCCCAGCGGAGCGGTGCTTGAGATGAGGGCCCAGCGGAGCGTTGCTTGACAGGAGGGCCCAGCGGAGCGGTGCTTGAGATGAGGGCCCAGCGGAGCGGTGCTTGAGATGATGGCCCAGCGGAGCGGTGCTTGACAGGAGGGCCCAGCGGAGCGGTGCTTGACAGGAGGGCCCTGTTCAGCGGTGCCTGTCTTGGCGGGCCCTGTTCAGCGGTGCTTCTCACGGCGGGGCCCTGTTCAGCGGTGCTTCTCACGGCGGGGCCCTGTTCAGCGGTGCTCCTCACGGCGGGGCCCTGTTCAGCGGTGCCTGTCTTGTGTTTTGAGTGAACCACACCTGGCCAATACTTCCCGCTCAGTCAGCATCGGACCTTTCCGTTGCGGGGCCCTCCTGTGGTGGAGTCCTGGGGCCCTGGGTCTCCTCCGATACCCCCGGAATGGGGCTGGTGGGGCCCTCATGGCCAGGTCGGCTGCTCCCTGCCTTTTGCACTTTGCTGCCCTTGCCCTCCTTGGCAGACTCTCCGTGGCCCTGCTCCCTTACCCGATGTGGCAGGTGACGGTGCAAGGCTACCCTCCTTGGGGGCAGGCGTATCAGGCCTGTCGCGCCTGCCCTTCAGTTTTTTGCTCCTCTTCCCAGGGGGGGGGGCTGGCTGTGCCTTTGCTGCTGGCCAATGTCCCTGCCCAAGGAAAGGGCGGACTCCAAAAACCAGGCACAACGTTCTTGGGAGTTGCTGGGCTGGTGGTGGCTGAGGTGTTTTTGGAACTCTTACGAGATGGAGGGGGTGGGTCAGGTGAGGAAAAGAGGTCCACTTTAGAGAGGAATAGTTTCTTAGGAGCAATGGGAAGGGTAGCTGGAGTGGGTATGGGAGTGGAGGAAGAGGATGTGGTTGTAGGAGAGTCAAGTCTGGTGTCTTTGGGTGCAGGTGCTTGGGCTGGAGGCTGACGTGAGGTGGATGGCTGTTGCTTGGGTGCCTGCCTGCGTTTGTGTGGGTTGGAAGCGGGGGTGACAGACACACTGGGAGAGGACACAGGGGACGTGTACATGGCAGTGGGGGTGGTGACTGCACGTGTGCGGACTGGTCTGGAGGGTGTGCTGGTGATGGGTGTACTGGCTGATGGTGGTGTGCATGCAGGTGTGAGTGTAGACGTCACAGGGAGGGAGGAGGGAGACGAGGAGGTGGGGGACACAGAGGAGGTAGTGGCTGTTGGCATGTCTGCATCTGTATGTTGCTTGTGTGAATGCTTGTGTGTTCTGTGGTGCTTATGTCTGGATGAGCTTCCCTTGGGTGTTGAGGTGTGTGCAGGCTGGTCTGTAGGTGTGGATGGGATAGGCAGAGGAACAGGGGAGTGGGACTGGGTGGAGGGAGTTAGAAGAGGGAGGCTGGAGACAGGGACAATCGCTGCCATCAGTGCTGAGGCCAGAGCGTTGAACGATCGCTGATGGGCAGCCTGACCCGAATGAAGGCCCTCCAGGTATGCATTGCTTTGATGCACCTCTCTCTCCACACCCTGGATGGCATTCAAAAGGGTAGACTGCCCAACAATGATGGTCCTCAGGAGGTCAATGACCTCCTCACTGAGGGCAGCAAGGGTGACTGGGGCAGGGCCTGAGGTGCCTGGGGCGAAGGAGATGCCCACCTTCCTGGGTGAGCGGGCACGGGGTAAACGCTGAGGGGCTGCTGGGGGGGCGGAGCTGGTGCGCTGGGTGGCGGCTGTACCTGTAGTATCGGTGGGCATGGATGTTGCCGCCACCGCAAGGGAGCTCCCATCCGAGGACGTGTCGGTGTCACTGACGTCTGCACGGGTCCCCGTGGTGGAGCCCCCCTCACCCTCCGTCTCACTGGTCATGTCGGAGTCCGTTGCATGGCCCTCCGGGGCCATGTGAGATGCAGCTCCCTCTTGCGCCGATGCCACTTCTCCTCCGCCTGATGATGCTAATGCACACATTCACAGAAAAACAAAGAAAATGGGGGGGGGGGTGGAGAAATAAAGACAAGTTGAGTGCATGCATTGGGGACACCGTTGGCGGAGAGGACAGACACAGAAGCCCCCTGCACTACGCTGCGCACTTGGGGTACACTACTCATTCACTGGGACATGCCCTACAAGCCTATGGGCGACAACTGCCCACACAGAATACACAGGTCCATGAATAGCGTTACTAGGCACCCTACAGAGGTGGGGGGCGGGGCACAGGACCATACCTCACGGAGGGGCCTAGCCTACAGAAATCGCCCTGGCCTAGGGATACCCACAGCCCTCCTCCCCCACCCAGGCACCTCCACTGCGCGCAAATATAGCTGAATGTGCTGGTACTCACCCCCTTGTGTCTGCTGTGATGTCCTCAAGCGCCCATCTAAATCGGGGTAGGCCACCGCCAGGATCCGGGACAACAGGGGGGTCAAGGTACGACTGGCACCCCTCCTAGGTTGGGAGGCCATCCCCAGCAGAGCCTCGGCGGTCTTCCTGCTCCAGCGGCGGATGTCCTCCCACCTCTTGCGGCAGTGGGTGCCCCGTCTGTTGTGGACCCCCAGGGCCCGGACGTCCTTGGCGATGGCACGCCAAATATTGATCTTCTGATGGGCGCTGACCTATGTGACATGTACAGGGGGGGAAAAGAAACATCATCACCTTTCTGCATGCTCGATGGGAGTGGCCCCCCCTCCCCAAACTTGCCATGTGGCACATGCTCTCATCTGTCGTGCCATGCATTCGTAATTCGCTCCCCTCCCCTCCATCGTACATCCACCCCACTCATCACAGGCGTTGCCCACTATGCATTGGCCCCCGTGTACTCACCTGTTGGTCTGGAGGACCGTAGAGTAGCGCATACTGGGGGAGGACCCCGTCCACGAGCTTCTCCAACTCTTCGGAACTGAAGGCGGGGGCCCTTTCCCCAGTCGCAGCAGCCATTGTCACTTCCAGACCGAGGTCACAGCAGCACTTGCAGTATAGGTCCTCTCCTGTGGATGCTCAGGTCTCGTGTGATTAAACAGAGAGAAAATGGCGGTCACTGGCTCCTGAAACCCATAGGGTTCAATGTTAACCAATGCTGCTGTGCGCCGCGGTCTTCGACCGCCTACCGCCACGGCGTGCCACGCCAGCGCAATGACCTCACTTCACATTGTCACACTTCACAGGTCAGGCAGCCGCCATTTCAAGGGCCCACATGGCTTAATTCCTACTGCGTCACACATGGCTAGGCCTTGCATCGACACTCATACAAGCCATTCAATCCAGAGAGATTCGTGTACTGTGCAGGCTGTGGGAACTTACCTGTGGGTTGATTGACTCTGTGCTCCATGTTGTCCTTCCTAGGCACCGTTTGCTGGGACTTGCGAGGAGACGGAGGAATGTTTCCGTGTACAGACCGCTGGTGGACCTGTCGACAGTGGAAGAACAACATGTCATACTCACCTATAGACTCAATAGTGCCACTATACAGGAACTGTGTGCCCAGCTGGACCCAGACCTGATGTCACCCATCCGCCAACCCACAGGGATTCCGCCTCTAGTACAGGTGCTGTCAGTACTCCATTTTTTGGCTAGTGGATCATTTCAAACTACAGTGGCCATTTCATCTGTGATGTCTCAGCCTATGTTTTCAAGGGTATTGTCCAGAGTGTTGTCTGCCCTGATGAAATACATGCGGAGCTACATCATTTTCCCTGAGGTGGGTGACTTGCCTACAGTGAAGGGTGATTTCTATGCCCTTGGACACATTCCCAATATCATTGGTGCCATTGATGGTACCCATGTGGCTTTGGTCCCCCCAAAAGACAATGAACAGGTGTACAGGAACCGAAAAAGTTATCATTCGATGAATGTCCAGGTGGTCTGTTTGGCTGACAAGTACATCTCCCATTTAAATGCCAAGTTCCCAGGGTCAGTGCATGACGCGTACGTCATGCGAAATAACAGCATCCCTTATGTGATGGAACAGCTACAGAGACAGCGTGTGTGGCTAATTGGTGACTCTGGTTACCCCAACCTGCCTTGGCTATTGACCCCAGTGAGGAATCCCAGGACAAGGGCAGAGGAACGGTACAATGAGGCCCATGGGCGTACTAGGAGGGTGATCGAGCGGACCTTCGGCCTCCTGAAGGCCAGGTTTAGGTGCCTGCATATGACAGGTGGATCCCTAATGTACTCACCAAAGAAGGTGTGTCATATCATCGTGGCCTGCTGCATGCTTCACAACCTGGCTTTGCGACGCCAGGTTCCTTTCCTGCAGGAGGATGGTCCAGATGGTGGTGTTGTGGCCGCTGTGGAGCCTGCGGAGAGTGAAGAGGAGGAAGACGAAGAGGACGACACAGAAAACAGGGACAGAGTGATACTGCAGTATTTCCAGTAACACACAGGTAAGAATCTACTCCTGCATTTCATTATATCTGTAACAGTACTGGCTCTCTACTGTCTGACCTTTCACCCCAATGTATGGTAACTTAGTTGTGAATTTGCCTTCCTATTTCAGTGATCTGGTCCCCACGGAGTGCCCTCTGGTTTATTTCCCCATGGACTACTGCTGTGTGACACTGGTATGTTGTCATCACAATGTAATTGGACATTTTTGGTTGGTTATATCGAATACATTTGGTTTAAAAAAATAAATAGCAGACTCCAGATGTTTTTTGTGCAATAATTGTGTTTATTGAAGTGCAAAAATTGGTGTATAGTTCAAAAAGGGTGATGGGTGATGGTGGAGGCATGTCCATGGCAGAATCCAGACTCTCGTTCGCACAGGTGCATTGTCCATATGCCTGTGGAAGGTGGAGCAGGGGCAGTTCAAGGTTGGACAGGGTGAACAAGTGGGACAGTGGGATGACATCTGGGGGGATCCGTGCATGGCGGGGGTCTTGACATCCTACTCTGTCTTCTTCCTAGGTCTCAGGCCTTTCTTGCGGGGTGGTTCATGTTCTGCAGGGGGTGGGGTCTGGGTGGCCCGTTGCTGTTGTGTCGGGTCCTCCTGACCACTAGCGCCGGCGGAGGTGGTGGGCTGTTCTTCCTCCATGCTAGTGGCAGGGGCCCTTTGGGGGGCCACATGGTCCCGCAATGTGGTGACAATCTGGTTGAGTGCCACCACGATTGTACCCATTGCGGAACTGATGCTGCGCAGTTCTTCCTGGAACCCCATGTACTGGCCCTCCTGCATGGCCTGGATCTCCTGGAACCTGGCCAGGACTGTCGCCATCGTCTCTTGGGAGTGGTGGTACGCTCCCATGATGGTGGTGAGGGCCTCTTGGACAGTGGGTTCCCTAGGCCTGTCCTCCCTCTGTCGCACAGCAGCCCTCCCAGTTCCCCTTTGTTCCTGGGCCTCTGTCCCCTGGACGGTGTGCCCACTACCACTGCCCCCAGGTCCCTGTTGTTGTTGGGGTGGTGGGTTGCCCTGGGTGCCCTGTAGTGGTAGACACACCGCTGCTTGACCTGTCCTGGAGACAGAGGCATGGGCCCGCTGGGTGGGTGCTGTGCTGGGGTTTCCAGAGGGGGGTAGGTCTGCTGTGGCCTGTGGCTGCCTGAGGGGAACCGACTGTCTAGAGGTCCCCGATGGTCCGGGCTGGTCATCAGGTTCTAGGTCGACAGAGCTGCTGTCATCACTGGGGGCCTGTTCTGGGGGTGGGATGGACATTTCTGGACCCTCCGGGCCGGTGTGTTGGCGTTCGGGCCCTGCAGGGGTAAAAGAGTATGGTTATTGCTTCTGTGTGTGCCATGGCGTGCGATTTGTGGGTGCCCTTGTCCCCCAGTGCTGGCATTCCCTTGTGGGAGGAGTTGTGAGGGTGGTTTTGGGGGGGGGATGGGTATGTGCAGTGGTCATGCTTAGGTGATGGGTGTCCATGGTTTGTGTTGGCATTCAGGGGTTGGTGTTGGTTTGGGTGGGTTGTGCTGGTGAGACATTAGCATGGAGGATATGTGCTGGGGGGTTGGGGGTGAGGGTGGGGGTGTGGGTTGGCATGCTGGTGGTTGGGGGGGGTGAAGTAGTTGAGATTAGACTTACCAGAGTCCATTCCTCCGCCTACTCCAGCGAGGCCCTCAGGATGCAGGATGTTCAAGACCTCTTGCTCCCATGCTGTGAATTCGGGTGGAGTGGGTGGGGGTCCGCCGCCAGTCTTCTGCACAGCGATGTTGTGTCTTGACACCATCGTCCGCACCTTCCCCCGTAGGTCGTTCCAGCGCTTTCGGATGTCTTCCCGATTTCTGGGATGCTGTCCCACAGCGTTGACCCTGTCGACGATCCTTTGCCATAGCTCCGCCTTCCTGGCTATTGTGGTGTGCTGCACCTGTGTGCCGAAGAGCTGGGTCTCTACCCTAATTATTTCCTCCACCATGACCCTGAATTCTTGGTCCGAGAACCTGGGGTGTCTTTGGGGTGCCATGGGGTGGTGTGGATGAGGTGTGGGGTGGTGTTTGTGGTGATGAGTGTAGTGGTGTGTGGTGTTTTGTGCGTAGATGTAGTGTGGGGGATGATGTTGGGTTCCTGTGTGTGTTGTGGTTTGCGTTCCCTGTGCTCTCTCTCTGTGTATTGCGCCTTGTCTCTGAATTTCGATTTGTGGGGGTTTGTGGGTGATGTGGGTGTGTGTTTTATATCGTATTGATTGTGTGGGAGTGGTGTTTGTATGTGTATCAGGTGTGTGTATTTGTAATTGTCCAATGTGGCAGTGTTTTGTAGATGTGTGTGTATTTTGAGTGCAGCGGTGTGTACCGCCAATGGGATACCGCGGTTGGAAGACCGCCGCGTGGATTCGTGGGTCGTAATGGCATGGGCGTATTTCTGTTGGCGTGACGGTGGAAGTTTGGTCATCTCCAGTTTATCGCTGACCGCTGATGTGGCGGCCTGCAGTCGAGGACGGGTTTTTGGCGGTTTGGCAGTTGTGGGTCAGAATGACCCTGGCGGGATACTGCGGCCGCGTCGGTGTTCTGGCGGTCTTCTGACCGGCGGTAACTGCCTTTTACCGCCAGGGTCAGAATGACCCCCTCAGTCTGTTATAGACCAATCATTCCTGTGATTACAGCCAATCACGGTGAGTTACAGTTTGCGACCTGTCTAATCAATATTGATTAGGCAGGCCATTCAGCAGCCCCCTTCAATTTGGCATTTTTTTTAACCGACCTATTAGTTCATAGTCGATGAGCAAAATGCTATTACATTTCCAAACTTTAATGGGAAAATTGTGACCGCATTTACGAATGGAATAACAATACATTAGGCCTCAAGTGTGCTGTTTATGAAAAATCTGTTATTGTGTTTCTGAGGGCATGTCCACTGATTTATATTGTGACATATTGTATGAAATGCAAACATGAAAGGAGAAACTGAGTGGGATGTATGTCACTACATCAGCCATCACATCATCTGTGTAAAGCTGTCTTGCTGCCACTGCATTTACTTCCACTACATCGTCAAGAGATGTTTTGCATGCATTAAACATCAGCTTCCACTTTACCCACCTTATCACTTCCCTACATTAAAAGTGGCGTTCAAAAACATTGCAATATGCAATAATTTTCTTTTAAATGTAGTTGTGATCCCTTTCCTTTTCGGGTATTTTAAATGTTTTTTTATTTATGATTTTGGCCTAATTGCAATCATTGGAAAATATTAATACAGTTTTATTGAATATCATGTATTCATAATTCTGAACCTAAATCTTAATACCATTGTAAGACCTAAATCTAAATGTATTTTGTTCATTTAAATTTAGAAGTGCCCTTAATTTTCAAGAATTGCCCTCAACCTTAGGCCCATATTTATACTTCTTGACGCAAAACTGTACCGACGCAGTTTTGCGTCAAAAAGTTTAACGACGGCTAACACCATTTCCTTTCACCACCCGTGCATAAAATGTATACTTTGACGCTCGGCGGCGCATACCACTGGTTAGAGTAATTTTTTTTTACTCAAACCAATGCGCCATGTTGAAAAGAAAAACGACATTAACGCGGGAAAAAATTACTTTAATCCGGTTTATGACGGCGCAAACTGGATACGCGCCATGTTTCGCCGCAATAGCGTCAAAAAGTGGTGCAGACACAGCAAAATATGCAAAGGAGCCCCAAAATGGATCCCAGAAGCCAGGAGAGACCTCAGGAAGATGACAACCGACCAGGAACCAGCCAGGAGCACCCACACAAGAACCAGGAGAGGGAGAAGAAGAAAAGGAAGTGTCGGTTCAGTGCACAGGAGCATGAAATACTGGTGAAAGAGGTGACGGAACACCAGTATCAACTTTTTGTCACCTCTAAATTGCCAATTGGGAGGAGAGAGGCAATTTGGCAACAAATTGTCGATAAGATCAACAGTGTGGCAGAAGTACGGAGAACAGTCACCGAGAGCAAGAAACGCTGGCATGACTGTAAGCGCAGGACCAAGGAAAAGATGGCAAGGAACAGGAAGGCAGCACTGCAGACTGGAGGTGGGAGTCCAGCACCGCAGGAGGCCCTGGACCACATTGAGGAGATGGTGGCAGCCATCATCCCTGAGGAGATCATCACAGGGATTTAAGGACAGGACAGCGTAGACTACCAGGATACAACACAGATGCAGGGTAAGTGGCATGGGGAACAAAAATGTCTAATTGTTAACTGCAAGCGGGGGGGAACATACCTACTACACAATGCATGCAGCCATGATAATCAGGTAGTGGAAAGGACAAAGGGGCACGGCACGGGTGCATGGGCTGTGCAGGGGAAACCTGTGGCACACCACAACAGTACACCAACAACCTTCACATGGGGGTACTCTGCCATGCCAAGTATGTTGGAAAGGCAAAGCCAGTCCAGGAGGGTAGGGTACAACGTAACACTGGCCTGCTGTCACACGACAGCTGGGATTGTCGCTACATGAACTATGGCTCAATTTCCAGTCTCAGACCATATCTGCAAGTTGTATTTACCAGTGACAACAGCTGCCTCAACCACCTCTGCTGTGTGTGCAGGTCAAGTAGCTAATGGCAGTTACGTGCCCATGGATCAAACACACCCCAATTAGAGTGTACAGGATGACAACGTTATCAATCCCCTGTAATTAATATAAATGTGCAGATCCTGTCAAATGCTCATGTCTATGGGTGCTAAAAACATCAGGTATTGTATTTAACATTATGAGGTACACAGCAGTAATGGCATACCCATGCTGCACATGTCAGGGTCTACTCTGTGCCCGTGTCACAATAGCTGCAATGCCACCATGCAACATCTCAAGTGTCATAGTGCTAAGAGAACAGCATTGAGGGGGAGGACATATGTTTCCAGCTAGTGAAACACACCTGCACAGTCATAAGAGGAAATGGAACACTGCTAGGACCATCAGTGCAATCAAATGTAGCACACATTCCCCAACATCAGAAGTACACACTACCAAAGCTGACACCTTTATCACGCCATCCCAATGCTATACATAGTATATGGTAGGTCTCAGCAACATATAGGTGGTGTGAAATATCAGAGACTGGGTCAGTTCCAGATTGTTAAAGCCATCAGAACACTCACAGCCAGTGCAAGGCCACACCATGATAATGGAAGTAGAAGCAGGGTTGAGTAGGACAATAAGGTGGCCACATACAATTTGGCAAGAACCTACACCTAGAGGATGTGACACAGACAATCCTACAAACTGCCCACTCTACATGTGACATGCAGGTGGCGCATAGGCCTGGGAGAATGCTAATCGTTATGACAGTAACAATGAACAGGAACCAAGATCACAATGTGCAACTAATAGGAAGTCAGGCACGTCACATTACAAATGCCACAACACAGACACACTAATTGTACAACATCTCATTGCAGAGGACGATGGCTCTACTGTGGATATGCCTGTCCTGGACTTCCCAGATGACATGGATGACGACTTGACGAACATTAGCCAGCAGACCCTCCAAGATGTCCTTGGAACCCTCCAGACCCCACCTTAAGTCACAAGGAGGAGCACAGAAGTAGCAGCCATCACAGAGGACCCACCCACCATCCCAATTGTACGACCTGCCAGCTCCAACCCAACTGAGGACTCAGAGGACACAGGCATCACCTTTGAGAGGACTGTAGTTGGAGTACAGCGGGAGCTGGCCAAGGAGGTGAGTGTGGGGATGCAAAATATGGTAGCCAGCCTTGAGGGGATGCGTTCATGCATGATGTCATCTGCAGAACAGGCAGCAGCCATGAAAGCGCGAACATCTGTCCTGCAAGGACTTCAACAAAGTGTAAAGGAAATAACCACTGCAGTAAGGGAGTTGCCACAACACCTCGCAAACCAAACCTTTCACTGCATGCACGAATGCAATCATGACCCCCTCAGGGCCGACCTGGCTGACTACCACAGTGATGTAGCTACTATACTTAAGAACCAGCAGCTCCTCCTTTCTGCAGTACTGCCCTTAATAGCCCCACAGTTGGCAGCTACCGGGATTTCTGAATCCACGTCTTCAAACACTAAAGTGTGTGTTGCCCCTTCAAACCCACCACCACCAAGGGCAGAGTTGACGACACACACATCAGAAGATGAAGACATGGAATAGATCACTTTCACCTGTAAGAGTACCCGGTAGCACAAGTCCATACCAAATGGGCACTTATATCCTAGGTCCTGTGCTTTTTAACATGCTAGTCTAGCAACATCTGCTCACATGCACTGTTCTTCAGCGCACTGTTTACCATGACACTATGCTCTGTGATTGTCTCTCACTACCTCATTGGCAATTCATGCATGTATGACACTTCACCCCAGCATGTCCAATGACATGTCCCATTGCACCTGTGTAGTATCACAATAGAAGGCGTCACACTAATGGACTCACAATTCTGGACTATGCAAATATTGCACTACAGCACTTTAAAATAAATAGCACTTACACAACCACTTGGTCTCTGTGTAATGTGACATATCAACTGTGTAGGAGATTCGTGATGTATGTCACATGTCAATGGCCATGGAATGTACAATACAACTGCCTTGAAAGATTGTGGGTTATTAACTATGCATTGGTGTCTGGATTGTATCATCATCTGCACTTCCTGAGGGTTTTTTCTGAAGTAACTAGAAAACTAACAGTACAATGCTGTGTTGGACTGAAAAAGTCCACATCAAGGTATGTTTTAGCAGAAAATCAATGTGTTCAAAATTCCCTTCAAGACAATCTATATGTATGTGACATGTGACTATAAACATTCATCACACGCACACACCATACAGCAGGAATGGATGTGTATGAGTGTATGGACAAATATGTAACCTGGGAGTACAATGTAAGAAATGATAGGTGTGAGGTATGTATACAATACTGCATAAGATTATACCATCACTCACCTTATCAGGGTTCACATGAACATCAGGCTGCAGGCAGACGTACCACTGTGCCCAAGATTCCAAATCAGGTCTCAAACGATGACAGATTTAAAACACACATCCAAACTTAACAACACATTGGGAACCGAAGTAACCTTGAGTGGTGGGTGCAATGGATGGCAGATGCATAGATAAGTAGCTTTGGTGTAGCTGCCAATGTGACAGCTCATTTGGAATTGGGAATAACCATGTCAATAATGGGATTTGGATGCAAGATGGAACACAAATGCAAATAATAAATTGACACTGTTCCCCCATGCGAAGGCCCTGATCCCCAAGCATATGACACATACTGTAAAGGAGTACCTAAATATTTATTTAACAGTAAAAAAGGATACTAAAACTAGGGGAAACACCTTAACTAACCTAACCTATCCTAACTACACATTACCCACAACTGGCCCTTACTACCCTAATCTAAACTTACTTATCACATTTAACTAAACACTGTAAAAATCAACCTCCCAGCCCCCCCTTATCTGACGGGACACATGTAGGACAACATATACTAACCTAAACACATACTATCTTATCCTAAACAAATATATATTTTTGGGGTATTTTTTTTTGTTATTGTATTTTTTATTTTTTTTATACACATAAACCCCAACATCAATCCCCACCCACCCACCCACGAATAAAACACATGTAAAAATATAATCCCCTCCACCCCCCAACCCACTTATACTAACTAAACTAACAGCCTATTCTAACCTAACACTAAGCTCCCTAAACCCACTAAATAAAAGAACCAGGAAAGAGGAGGGAGGGGAGGAAACCATGGCTGAGGGTCCGAATGTCACAAGATTGCCCTCCGCAGAATCTTCTTTATCCCACGCAGGGTCCTGCTATTGCAGGACACCTCCTGCTGCAGCCTGTACATCCTGTGCAACATCCGTTGCATGTCACGTCTCATGTTCATAAATTCGGCCTTGTCTATCACTGCAGCAGGAGTTGTCTGTGTGCCACTAGTGGATGGTTGTACTGGTGCCTGTGCTGTGCTTGGAGGGGGAGGTGCAGGAGCTGCTATCTGTGGGCCTGGAGCTGATGATGTAGAGGGACCTGCAACAGTGGCTGTCATCCTTGGTGCGACTGTGGTCGGAGTAGTTGTGCTGGTGGTGGTGGCTGTTGTGGCAAGGTTCGCCTCCCTTGGGCAAATGCCCTCCAGGCCCCTGTGGCTCTCTCATGGCGATAACGCCGTGCCATGTTGCGGAACCCAGACTCCACATCTAGAATGTGGCGGTAACGCATCGCCCTCCTCTGGGATTCCCTGATCTGATTAGCATCCATGTTGGCAGCTGTAAAAATAGAGAAAGCCAAACATTAGTTACATCATTGTGTGATACATCTACTGATGATATTCTAACACTTCCACAAAATAAGCTTAAACTGTCCAAATCACAGTACAGATCATAGATTGTCCCTGAGGAATTAAATACCAACGCAGCCTACACATCTCTTATCTAACAGCACAGCAATGCTCAAAAAGGTGTGTACCTACTTAAATGATCTGTGCATCATTGTTCTGCCATTAGTCACATAACAAATGCTGCAAGTACTCCACATGCGAGAGGCCAACTAATGACTATCTTCTGGATGACAATCAGGGGCCACAAGATCTGTGATTTGTATATGGAATTGGCAGGAAGGTATGCAGTTGCTAATCATAAGGGGGTATCCTAGGTTGGAACAAAGGAATGTTGGAATTACATGTCTGTCTTCTACACTGGGATCCTCACATCTAGGTACACATATTTCATAAACCTAACCCTGTGCCTCAGGGGGTGATGGACATGCAACGCATACTTTCAAACATCAAGGACAGCCAGGAAGCTTTGAGCAGCTGTCCATGGGGTTAGTCAGTCCACCATAGGTAAGGAGGGCTGCCAACTAGGATAGACACAAACATTGGACAATCACATCCACATTTATGTTCCTAATTGCGGACAATTGTCAACATCATTCGATCTCACTAATATCTTTCCAAAAACAATCACATAGATGCAAGCAGCCATCTGGGCTTGAGCTGCATGCATACCTATGACATTCTACTCAAGTGCCACATAAACGTAGCACAACATGTGGAGCTAGATGCTGCTAGGAAGTCAAACATACAGTCCAACATGTTCATTAGTTAACAGGGAGGCTCAAGTCTGTGGGTAATACTTCGGCATCACTGGTCTGTGTGAATCAGAGTATGACATGCTGACTAAATCATGAAAATGGCAACCTCCAAATTTTTCATTGGCATAAATGTAGCAACAAATGTAACCCTGTTCACCTGCCCATGCCTACAGCGCAGCACTAGATTCCCAAAATATGACTCCCTGCCCCTGATTGTCCAACTTAAAAATGGAACAAAATGTCAAACTCCAGTCAAGTCACATGTCAGATCACATCATACCTTGCTATATGTCCAACACACAGGAGTCAATCACAGCTGCAAATACAACACAGAACTAACATATCAACACTTACTGGATATGACTGGGTCCGCAAATCAAGCCACTTCTCCAATTGTGTAGGGGGCTGGTCCACCTGTAAAACATGGAAGGGTGAAATGTGCTCAATGTCTGCTCACTATACAAAACTTGGAACAAAAACTGACTGTGTGTGACATTTTATATGATAGACCATCACCTTACGGCATGTAGACACCCCAACAGACATACCAGTGCAAACATGTATTGACCCTGTCACTCCAGTGAGTGATAGACACACGTATGCACACGTGCACTGGCCCTAACAATCATGTGGTGACAAACATGATTACTCAATTTGGTGCAGAATTACTTCTAGAGGGTACTCCATTTCTTCATTTGTTGTTATGAGAGACTTCAAAGCCACATTCCTGGTGCACTGCAATACCAGTCACTCAGGTATTGTGGCTTGTGCATCAAGGGACAATCAGTTACTGTGTGATGCTCATGTGGGTTGAGTTTAGCGCATGCCAATGTACCCAGAGCCGTATATGCCCCCTATGACACCATAATGGCAGGGATCCTGTGTGTTACTTGATGACAATGTTACGCTAAACATGGATTGGCCATTTATCTAAATCTAAACAACAAACAATATATGCTGACAGTGTCTAAATTGATCATCCGTGACAGAATGCATGGGCACAGGTGTAGTCATTGCACCTGAAATGTATTACTCAGGGCCCTGTGTACCTATATCAGGTATTGTAAATCACAGTTAGTCACATGCATCATCTTACATTTGCCAAGTTGTGTGATCTGTGGTTATACAATGAGCTGACACTGTCCCCTAATTGAAACATGGTTTAGCAAATGTCCTACTGTGGCAATCTTGATGAGGTAGATCTCAATTTGTATGCACCTTGGGAATTGCAGCAGTCACAGGAATGCTGGTCTGCCGACCTTAGCATACACCCATGTCTGTGATAGCCTTCATACTGAGAAGTTAACTATTGTACATATGTTGCACTAGATCAGCAGGGGTGTACCAAACGTAAACTAGCAAAAAAATTCCTCACTTTAAATGTATGATGGAAGCAGTCAGGGGTCAGTTGCACAACATCATGCAAATAAATAATTTGTGACCATGCATTCACCAAGTTCAGGGATCCCATGATGACCCATTAACTTATGAAAATTGCTTTGCTATAATGTGACACAGATGGCAAATGCATCAGCTCTGTACCAGCAATTGTGCCCAAGGCAAATTAAAACACACAAGAACAATGAACATAGGGCCAGATATTCTTTTTTTTTAATGTGTAGCATTTGCTTCATGTTTTTATGCTACAGCTATGGAAAGTAGCACCAAACATTTAGATATTATCCCGTGTGCATTACTTTGGCATGCATTTCTAATTTAAATGCTGCACAAACCAAGTCAAAGTATCAGCCTAAGATATTACCAAAGAACTTTGTACGTATGGCCATGAATACAGTTCAGATATGTATTCCAAATAATTGGAGACTACATTCATTCTTTGCCTTAGCATGTGAAATACATCTCATTCCTGGTACACTCACAGACTATGAATAAAACATATGTTTGAGCCTCATTACCATCATCTATTGACCTCAAAGCAGCACTAATTTACAAGATCCAGTTTTATTTTGTAAGTTTGTGCAGCTTTTGGGTCAACAAATGACGGTAATGTGCAACAAATATTGTATAAATCAGGGCCACTGTATATTTAACTTGCATTCCACATGTACACAAACATTGCATGCAGCATCTCAACAAATCTGCTACTGTCACTATAGAGCATTTAAATGTGCACATTAGTCTGATTTGTACTCACCAACAGGGCCACCAATCACCACACCCAGGTGGTCCAGCAGGTCTTGCTCTCTGGCCACAAGGTCAGCCCAGCGATGCTTGAGTTGGTGGTCGTTGTGCTGGCTGTTGAATACTCTCTTCAGATGGAACAGCACCTTGGACCACCTGAGCCTCCTTGCCTCGGTGTGATACCTCTGTATCACCCTGCCACCAGCCTCTAACATCAGTGGGAGGAAGTGGCACACCAGCCAAATGAAAGCCCCCAGCTCCTCCTCGCCTTCCCAAAATGACAAAATTGATAGGGATAGGAAAGGGAAAATAGGAAAATACAGGGAAAGGAGGTAGGAAAATGAAAATTAAAGAACCCACAAACAGCCCAACAACACCCCAACTAACAATACCCACTACACACTCCCAACAGTACAAAGACAATATTAGACACAAAAAATGACAAAAACACACTTACACTGATTTACTGAGACAATTACAAAAACAACAGATGACAATTGGAATGGCACACAGGAGACAAAAGCACAATTTGCACAGACACAACTCTCAAAACAGCCACACAGTCTAGAAGGATCACAGACGGCAAAGTGAAAGTGAAAGTACACCCACTGTACCATTTCTGGAAACAGGATATCCTATTACATCACTTCCTGTCTCAAATGAGGTGCATTTATATTATGATGCGTGAACATTTTATGACGCTTATGGGCTTTGCATAAAAAAATGTTGACGCAATGCTTAAAAATTACCCCGCATTCAAAGATCAATATATTTTTCATGGATAACCAATTTAATGGGGTGCATTGTTGGAATTACCGCTAGGGACCAATGGATGTAGAATGGCTGTGAGCGTCATTTTTCAACGCATATGCAGCTAAATTTGACGCATATGTGTCTTTTTGACGCGTTTGCGTCAAAATATCTGTCTTTAACTGTGTTTCTGTCATTTTTCTCATTTCTAACATACATGAAAGCTGTAACTATACAGAGATAGGCTGTTAGGGACTGCTGTGTGTGTTCCAGTGTTTGGGCAAATGTGGCAGACCACACTACTGCGGACCATAATACTCATGTTGTTGTGCCGGATTAGCACTCTTAACTGTCATAACAGCAACCCAAACATTTGGAATAAAAATTGGTATTCCCTAGTTTGAGCAGGTGGTGCATCAATAGAGGATAGCAAGGCTACGCAACTTAATACATTCACTCATGGCCTGTGTGTATATGTCTGTGAATTGGCTATTTTTGTTGTGCCTCTGTGTGAACGTCACAAGACGTGTTTTGTATAATGTGCTTGTATGCATGTGTTGTAAATGTGGATAACCAGCAGATGCCATTCATTGTGCTACATCAGTCAGGATATGTGTTTGTCATACCCGTAGTGTCTAATGCTGTGTGAACTTCCCTGACTTTGGGGACAAAACATCTCCCATGACAAACTGTGCACAGGATAGATAGAGGATGGTTGATAATGGCAATGCTACAAGGGTAAGCCATCACATGTACTGAAATGTTGGATACCACTTCCTGGCCACTTCTTTGTATACTACCCATGAGTCAGGCATTTGAACATGCTAGGTCGGTACAGGGTTTGTGACACAGAGTCCCAAAACCAATCCAAAAAAGTTATGTTACACCACAGTTTCAGTCATATAAATGACGTATGTTTCTCCTGTGGCAGTGAAGGACCAGCAGCCCATGCTGCATGTGTTCACATATTTCCAATGGTTCATTGCACAAAGGTGTCTAGTTCAAGTGTGTGGCCATGTGTACCCTGCGTCAGTATTGGCCTCCATGTTGTCACGGTTACATGCAGGTCTAGTCATGAGTCTGTGGAGCCATTCCCTGCATTAACAGAGTATCCTTCAAAGCAGAATTGACCTGAAGCCAAAGATAAATTGACGACACACATGGGGATAGTCCAGCTTTGGCACTGCAGAACTTTTATAAGGCTGACAGCAGGGCAACCTTGGTGTGCTCAAAAACTTTATGGATCAGTAATAGGAAGCAGGCAGGTTTCATCACAACATTTGTACACAGGGTGGCCTCTAAACTTCCCACTGCAACAGGGAACATCAGTGCCTCTGTGCTGATTAATCTCACAGCTAGTCACCACGCAAGCCCCATCAATAGGTTGCAGCCGATGTGAATCTGTGTGTGGACCGTCAGGGCACAAACATGTTTTGTCCTTTCATACACATTAGCAAACATTGTTTGTTGTGCTGGAGGCACCGTACCAAATCCATGCATACAGCCATAGTACACTGTCACTGTATGTCACTCATAAATACATGAAACCCAGACAAGGTATGGGGGCTGGATTTGGCAATTTGAATACATGTCCCAGACCATTATACGATAAGTAAACTGATTAAACTATACTATACATTTGAGGATTCATCGTAGACCTACCAGACACAATACCCCATGAGGAAAGAGAGGGCATGGAAAGCAACTATGAGACAAATGTAGCGACAGGGAAACTCTATGGTTAACGCAAAGACAGGAACCAGTCAGGCTAACAGGATGCAAGCTCTGTCAGGAACAAACATGAACAAGGCAAATACACAGTGAGCAGACTCAAACTGGGAAAAGCTGGAACAACACTGTGGGAACTAATAACTGTATTTGTGCTGGGGGCTGCAACCTTGCACAATCCCCCAAGGGCTCTGTTGCACAAGTGATTTATACGGCAATGCACAACAAGGATATTCAGAAAATGGCAGCTTCTAAGCAGTTCCAGGCAGCAGCAATGGCAGTGCAGGTGCAAATGGCTGGTCTGCATGGAAGTGTGTGCAGCTTCAGTCTCTCACAAGTCCTGTAGTTGACAATCAAGTTTAAAGGGCCAACTGGACCTTTCACATGGGAAGCAATGGACAGCTGATTACAGGTCCTACCGACTACCAGGCAGTGCAATATCGGACCTGATGTTCATGCAGACTGATGAACTATGACTATGGCATGCCATCCTGAAGAGGGAAGCACACAGGAGTCAAAATGGGAATCTGGGTGTGTGTAGATGAAGGTTATCAGGGTACAGGTTGTCAATTTACAGGGACCCCTAGAGAAGGGTGGGCAGAGACTGAAAACATGGCAGTGGCATGTCTTATTTCCTGGAATGGACTGCAGAGGGCATGTCTTCTGAGCAATGCTTGTCATACCTGGGGCACTCGTGCTATCCATTTTCAGCATAGTTGGAGTCCTTGTCAAACATGCTCCTTGCAAAGATAGCTGATGTCACACTTACTGCTGTCAAGGGTCCGGTCATACATTCCTGTTACCAATGCAATAGCACATCCACTGCCTCATGTCTGAAACACTTTTTTACCTTATGATTGATGGTGTCTTAGTTGTGTGTCATGTGCTGCAATGAACCATGTTGGCAACATGGATGTGTGTCATAGCTGTGGTCCTCTGATTTTGCCCTTCACATGTGAAATAGACAGGACATATGTCATTTACACTGTGTGTCATGTTGGGTGTACATTCATACCCATCAAATGTGATGTGGCTTTTTCAGTATCCTTATCTGTATTACTGCAATGATCCATGAGGCTAAACTCTTACTATGATTCCTAGGGATCATGTGATGCATAAAAATTACCCAGAGCATGATTCAGTGATGAAGTGAGGTGTTTAATGACATATGGTAACAAAGTGGTGATGGTGACTATAGTTCAAAGAAGTTTTGTACAATGTGTTGTCTCCGATGCAATCCTGCTGCAGTGTTTGGATGATCCCTCTCATGCTGAGGAACAGCATCCTCCTCTTCCTCCTCTTCAGGCATTTGTGGGTCTGGTTCATAGAGGGGAATGTTCCTCCTTACACAAATGTTGTGCAGGATGGCACAGGTCAAAATTATCTTGCAGACCATTTCAGGTGAATATAAGAGGCTGCCTCCGGTGATGTCGAGGCACCTGAATCTTGACTTCAGGATGCCAAAGGTCCTCTCTACTATGGTGCGTGTCCTCCGATGTGCCTCATTATAGGCACGCTCTGATGCTGTGCTTGGTTTGGCCAATGGGGTCATGATCCATGGCTGGATCCCATAACCCTGATCAGCTGAAAGAAAAAATGAGTGTAAATATTTGGATGTTGGTTGCACTTTGATTATCACTTTGCATGGCAGTTGTTATCTTGGGTCGTCTGTGACTCATCTGTGTTTGTGTTATTGTGTGGGATCCTAGGGTTCTAGGTTGTTTTTTCAGCATTGGGTTGTTTATTTATCTAAATTGGTGTTTGCCTGATTTACCGAATATCGTATATTTGTAAACTTGCAGTTCATTGTGTATCTCCCATGCATTATGTAATGTGAAAGAAGTGTCTATGTGCCTTCACTGGAGGTGACATGATACTTCCACATACAGAATCGATTCCACTGTGGTGGTAACACAGTTGCATTATATGGCCTGAACATCCCATCCATTCAACATATGTAATAGCATGTGAAAAACAACAGTGAGGCCCTTTGATTTGGCTAGGTGACAATGTACAACACATCTCCATAAGTTTGCAGCACTGAAGTGTTCACAATTGACAATGTAACAAGTTCTATGCAAACCTATTTTTGTGCCCTCACCGAGTTGGCTCATGTGCAAATGTGTACCTACACTACTGAACCTGGTCCAGGTAAGCTGGCTAACTTAGTTGTGGGGGTGAAGGTTTAAGTGTCAGAAGGTCCATGTGCCTGTACATCTGTTGTGTATATGTGTAATTGTCTCAATCCATATGTGTAGCAATGTGCACTTTACAATATTGTCACATCAATGTGTGTTCTTTGCACAGTCCACTTGCTTATTGGTAGCGGCAATGTCACCCCAGGAGTAATGTAAGATGTTGGTACTGCCTCAATGATTCCATGTCACCATCATTAGAGTCAGCATCATCATGCTATGTGTCTCATGGTGTTTGACCTGCAGCGAAACACATTACACAGCCCTTACACAGTACGTATTGCTTGGAAGGGTGTGTGATTGAGTGTTATTGATGTGATATTGTAAGATTCATCTTTCATGTTTTACTGCCAGTTAAGGCCATGTCATTGTCACTGTGTGGTTTTAAATTGGTCCCTTGTGGCTCTGAAGTGGCATCTGTTGTCATTTACATCTGTCATGTGTCCATAGGTGTGTTTCCCATTGGCTCAGGATTTCAACATGACTAGCAGTGTCACAACCTCAGTGTCTTCCTGGCCACGTGCCCGTGTAGTGGTGAATGTGTTGTATGTCCTACAAGGTTGCTATGCTGTGTGTATATAACTAAGTTTTTGTACTTCCCAACAAGTACGCCATTTCCATATTGTCCATCCTGGAAGTGTTGATTGATGGTGCAGTGGCAGAAGATGAATGAATCATGTACACTCCCAGGATACTTTGCCACGATGTTGGTGATCAATCCCCGGTGATCCACAATGGCCTGCACAGTGTTGTGTGTTGGGGAAGCTGATGTGGCGGGGTGTGAGGGAGATGATGGCATCCAATACCTTGGGTAGGAAGGCAGAGAATGAGGGCTGTGAGATCCCGGCAACCAGGGCACTAGTTGTTCGAAAAAAGCCACATGCCAACATGTGCAGGACAGCTAGCAGCTTGGTCTCTGGTGGAATGATGTGGGGTGTCTGCAAGCTGGGTGCCAACTGTGGCTCAATGGGGCGCAGCAGCTGCTGTATGGCTTCCAGTTTAGTCTGTACCTCTGGATGATGTCATGTTCCCTGAGGCCCTGAAGGGTTGTCCTGGTCCGGAATATCCTCTCCTGCCTTCTGCGTTGCCTTTGGGGTCCCTGCTGGTGTGGTGGAAGCTGCTGCTGTTGGTCCTGTGCTCTGCGTCTTCATGCATGCTGGATGAATAGCACCTCCATGTCTTCCTTTTGGAGCTCTGATGTTGCTTCTGTGGGTTTTCCTTAAGTACTGGTGTGTTTGCGCCATGTTAACGCCTGCCTTGACCCAGGTATTAATTTTTTACGCAAATCGGGCTGTGCATCATTTTTCGACTCATTTTTGCGCGGCTGGATAAATATGCCGCATGGGTGTTTAAGTCATTTTTGGACGGGAACGCCTACCTTGCATGTCATTCACACAAGGCAGTTTCACACATCCAGAAAATGACGCACACTGAGATACTTTGACGTTAGCGGGGTCTAGCGTCAAAGTATTAATATGGTGTTAGTTTTGTGCCAATTTGCATTAAAAAAAATGACGCTAATCTGGCGCAAACAGAGTATAAATATGCCCATTAGTTTGCTCCCTTTTAATATTTTTCCGTTTGTAATTGTACATATACTTCCCCATACACTACCCCATTTTCAGTTTATTTATATAATTAAACTAAAAATACAATTGTAAATAATATCTTGTTGGTGAGGAGACTCCCCCAGACTGTTTTTTATGTTTAAATATGTTTTCATCCCCTTTTATGCATCTGTTTTTCTTTTTTGGTAGACCATTACCATTACTAATCAAAGAGTTTATTCATTTTAACTTGATTTAAATTAAACTTAAATAAAATATAAAATATGATGTAAATGTTATGAAATATTTTAATCAAAAACATTTTATATATTTTAGTGACCTTTGCACCCACTGTGACTATGTAGCTTCCTTTATTTGCAGTGGTCAGCAGTGTGTTGTTTAGAGATGTAGTTGCTATATGCATGTAACTGAGTTAATGTACGAGCTGACACCATCTATGGGGCGTGTACCATGAGGCAAGAGGGAGTATATGTGACAAATTTAACATGTGATTTTACTGTAATAAATGTGGGGATTGGGGCAGGGGAATGGGGGTCTGAACGGACCGACTGTGACCGATTGCTCCTTCCAGTAGCTGGTACAGACCTTACAGCCTTGGCCACGTATCTGTTTTGCTGTTGGAAAAAGTGTTTCTCCCACGATGTAGGACTGTAACAGGCCCACACAACATGCATGCATAGTCCATGCACCCTGGGTGCCATAAGGACTGTAGTGACTTGTTTCTGAAAGAGCCTCATTATACTGGGAATGAAGCACAGGTGAAAGACCAAGAGGTGCCCCTGGGGAACTGTCCAGTAAAGTTGATGCAAAGGGAATGAAGGGTTCCTGAGAGGCATCTGACAAGGTGGGTGGAGGGAACAGGTAAGCCTTTGGTATACGGGCCTGGGACCTATGTCGTGGCTGCCAGAACTTGTTAAGTTTTTTATTTGGAGAAGATTCCCATGAGAACTGTTGACCAAAACAGACTGCTTAGGACACCTTGAATTTTGGATAATTCTTTGTTGTTAGTATCATCTCCATCAATGGCCTTTAAAGAGGGAATAATCTCTTTGACATACTGGCTGATATGTGTGCTGATGGTGATATGCAGCATAAATGGATACTCTTTGTAAATTGCATACAAACCCTGGTGATAGAAGGTGTCTGTGGGTTATGCATTTCTATCATACATCCTGTTAACAAAGAGAAGCAACATATAATCAATATGCATACATTGTTGATGTGCGTACAGATATGTGGGTGTCGCATGCTGCACTGGATGGCACATTACACATGGAGACTGGGTTGATATGGCCTGTAAAAATGTCATGAGATTGAAAGGGAAGAGCAATGGAGACATGACATGTCATAACACCAACAACAGCTACCTGGCTCAACAGTGTGTAAGCAGGTCAAGTTGCACTACAATAACACTACTACTAGTAGAGGAGGCAGGAATGGGTAGTCATCGTAAGAGCAGAGCTGAAATATAAGCTCCACAAAGAGGATATGTAGCATTGAAAATGGTGATAATAATACAAATGTGTGTCCTACACAGGCACCACAAGGGTGCCATACATTTCAAGGAGAATTGTCATTGGAGAATACATATGGGTCATAGAGAGAGGAGACTGAATGAGTTTCAGGGGAAATGCCTTGACTAGAACACCAGGCTGTGCATCACTGGTTCCTTGACTAGAACACCAGGCTGTGCATAACTGGTTGACTCTAGGGTCAATACCGATGTCAGTGAAACCACAGCGATTGCCATGGCTGATGGATGTCTGCAGAATTAATGGGTCTTCAATGTTCCTAAACACTGCTTAACAACAACAAAGTGTAGGAGGGTGTTACTACATATGTATTGGCTGACAGTACATCACATCACAGATTAACTGGGTTTGTATTTTTTCAAGATTAGATGTAGACAGAGCTATGATAGCCTGCTTTATGATGCATTTCTATTGTGAGGGAGAAATAGAGGGAGTTACAAGTGTAAACTGGTGTGGTCACTACTTTTCCATATGGCTATGATCTTAGCTACAGAGAAAACCTACAGCATACAGGGAACCTGATGCTGTTGACTGGCTGCATAGCTGGCAAAGAGATACTGTGTTCTTATGCATGGCAGTACAGCATTCGAGGCATAGTACAATAGTTGACTCCCTCCCCAAGCCTTATTGGACCCTGGAAACCCATCCACCTGGACAATTTCTTTGAAGGGAAGATGGGGGAGGAAGGTGACCTCCCTTCTTCAGTCTCATTAGGCCCTGTGTACCCTATCTCACAGGCCGTTATGCTTTTAAAGGGATGGGAACCAAGTGGTCCCCTCCCTGAACCTTATTAGGCCCTGGAGACCCCACCCCCAAGAGTGTTTCCTTTTTGAGGAGAGGGGATCCACACTGCCCCCCTAACCAAGCCTTTAAAAGACCCTAGTGACCCCATCCCCAGAGCTGTGCTTTTTTAAGTGGAGGGGGCTGCACGCCCCCCCTCCTTGAGCAGGGTCATATCTCTTTTAAAGGAGAGGGGGCAGCGTGGCCCTCCTCCCTGAGCCTCATTAGGGCCTGGAGATCCCATTCCGCATGGCGCTATGTGTTTTCAGGGGGAGGGAGCAATGGTTCAATTCCCCAAGGCATTTTAGGTACAGGGGAGCGAAACCCAGGGCCAAAGCATACAAACAAATGAAGGGGATCATATAGCCCTCCTCTCTATGTCTCCTTAAGCCCTAAGGACCCTATCCTCCAGGGCCTTTTTTAGTTAAAGGAGGAGGAGCCATGTGGACCCCACCCTGAGCCTTTATTAGGCCCTGGGAACCCCAGGGCCATTTGTTTTAAATCAAAGGGGAGGGGCGCATGTGCCCCCTCCAGAGCATTATTAGGTCCTGGGGCCCCTATCAGCAGGGCCTTTTTGTTTTATTAATGGGGGGGGAGGGGGCACATGCCCTTTTGCCTGAGCCTTATTAGGCCCTGGGAACCCCATTTCGCAGGGACTTTTTTATGAAAGGGGGGTGAGGCTGCATGGTCATCCTCCCCGAGACTTTTTAGGCCCTGGGGACCCCATCCCCAGGGCCACTACTAAAATTGAAAAGGAGAGAGGCCACAGGCCCTTCTCCCCAAGCCTTTTCTGGTTGTGGGAACCCCATTCCCCAGGGCCCGCATCATTAAAGGTGGGTGCCTGTTGCCCACCTTGGATACCTACCATATATTTGTTGGGGCTGCCCCAATTACCCTGCAGCCCCAGCCGGCTTACCGCATGCAGCAGGAGCTGGTGTTGCTCCTGCCTCGAGGGAACAGCTACTAATGCTGCTTTGCTCCCTCCAGACAGGGACATTATTTTGATCTGTTTCCCTACTTGCATCAGTGCGGGCAGCGAAACAGAGCAAAAGTCTGCTCCCAGCCGATGGGAACATTTTAAATGCTCTCCCCGGCTAGGAGCAGACTTAGGGGCATATTTATACTTTTTGGTGCAAAACTGCACAAACGCAGTTTTGCACCGTCTTGCACCATTTCTGAGCACCAGCCGGGCACCATACTTAGTGAAGGTGCAAGCCGGTGCAAAGGGTAGGCTACCATTGAAAAAAAAATTATTTTAGCCAGGTGGGGCCGGTGGTATGGGAGAAGGGGGTTTTGCACCAAAAAATTATGTTAGGCAGGTTAGAGTAAAAAAAAAATACTCTAACCAGCCTAGAGTAATTTTCTGACGTAAAACCATCCATAACACATGACTCCTGTCTTAGAAAAGAGTCATGCCCACCACCGCAATGGCCAGCACAGGGGAACAGGGGACCAGGGTCCCCTGGGAATGGCCATTGCACCCAGTGCCATGTAGGGGGGCCCATTTCAGGGCCCCCAATGGCACTTTAAAAAAAAAAATATATATATATATATATATATATATATATATATATATATATATATATATATATATATATACTAACCTGAATGTACCTATACTTACCTGGGATGGGGTCCCCCATCCTCCGCTGTGCCTCTGGTGTGGGTGGGGGTGTTCCTCGGGCCTAGAGAGGGCACCTGTGGGCTTATTCCATGGTGTTCCACAATGGAAATAGGCCCACAGGTCCCCTAACACCTGCCCTGACCCAGGCGTTACATAATGGTGCAAAGCAAGCGGTGCACCATTATTTGACTCCTCCTCCCCCGTGCCTGATTTTAGAACGGGGAATAAATATGGTGCTAAGGCCATAGAGTTCTTGCACGGGGACACCTACCTTGCATCTCATTAACGCAAGGTAGGTTTCCAAATCCAAAAAATGACTTCAACTCCATAAATTTGGTGCTAGATGGGTCTAGCGCCAAAGTATAAATATGGAGTTAGTTTTGCACTGAATTTGCTTAAAAATAAATAATGCAAATTAGGGGCAAAACAACTATAAATAAGCCCCTTAGTGTATACTCCCGCATGGTGGGAGATTCGAAAATGCTTCTGCCAAGCAGGAGCAAACACAGAAGTCCCTGCCTGCGCCTGTGTGGGCAGGGAAAACGCTATGTCCCAGGTGTGGACTCCCTAGGATATTACTATAGAGAGCCGTCCCCAAGGGATGGGGTCCCCGGGCCATTAATGGCTCAGAGAGGGCATTGTGTGGCTACTCCCCCATTTTGAGTAATTTCGGGCCAGGGTGGGCTCCCCAGTTTCTTTAGAGGCTCAGGGAGGGGCGTGCTGTGTGGCCGCCTCCCCATATTGAGTAATTTCAGCCCCAGGGGTGGGCTCCCCGAAGCCTGTGATTGCCTAAGTGTGGGAGCTGTGAGGACCATTCCCATACTGATTCATTTCGCCCTTGGGTGTGGGCTCCCCGGGGCCTGTAAAGGCTGGGGGAGGGGGGCCACGCATCCCCTCTCCCAATATACATTAATTTCTGTCCTGGGGATGGGCTCACTAGGGTCTGTATAGGCTAGAAGAAGGGGTGTGTGCACCTCCTACCATTAATAAAACAAAGCTGCCACGGTCGCCTTTCATTTTTTTATGATCCTGCGGGTGTCCCGTGCAATCTTTTTTTATTTATGGCCCTGGTGGGGGACCCTCTGGATCTGCCCCTTTTTTTTTTACTTGCTCAAGACAGTGGACTAAGGGGCTGAATTTAAAAAAGTGGCACTGCACTTAGTGCAGTGCCACTTTCTTTGCGCCCCTTAGGACCCCTACCGCCACCATGTGCACCATGGTGCAGAGTAGGGGGCAATAGCGTCAGTTTTCCTATTGCTTTCGATGTACTCTGCAGGAGTAGCACCACAATTTTGGCACTACTCCTATAGAGTACATAGGGGCCCATTGTATTCAATGGCATGCCCCCTTTTAATGCCTGTTCTGGGCAGGCGTTACAAGTGCCGAAATAAATGACGCAAAGTAATCTTTTAGCTATCTTGTGCCAGTTTTTCGCCGCCCCACAGGGGAACACCCCTTTCCATACATTAAGCCTCACACAGGCATAATGTAGTGCAAAGGGTTACAAAGTGGTGCAATGCATGCCTTGTGCCACTTTGAAAATTTGGTGCTGCGATTTTGGCCTCGTTGGGCCACATTAGTGTAAATAATGATGCTAATTTGGCTCAGGAGGTGCTAGGGGCTCTTAAATCAGCCCCTAAGACCCCGAGCTCTGTAATGTATGTAAAGGTCAATCAAAGTGCTCACTCCTGTGGGAGTCAGCAAATTGGCCCAAGGGGAAAAAGCTCCCTGGGCCAATCAGAACTTTCCATTTTTAAACTGGCACCCCCGCAAGCCTCTCCCAAACCTAACCGTCCAGATATACAAATATCTTTGACCCTTAGGCCCATATTTATACTTTTTTAGCGCCGCATTTGTGTCGCTTTTTGACACAAAATCGGCGCAAACGTACAAAATACAATTGTAGTTTGTAAGTTTGTGCCGATTTTGCATCAAAAAGTGACGCAAATGCAGCGCTAAAAAAGTATAAATAT
Organism: Pleurodeles waltl; assembly: GCF_031143425.1. Lineage (NCBI taxonomy): Eukaryota > Metazoa > Chordata > Amphibia > Caudata > Salamandridae > Pleurodeles > Pleurodeles waltl. The sequence goes on from NC_090436.1 coordinate 802,607,471, forward strand.
GCGCCGTAATTTCTAAAAAACTACTGAACGGATTACCACCAAATCACAAAGCACAATCTACATACCAAGGTTGAGTTTCCTGCAAATTTGGTGTAATTCTGGTCTACAGTTTTTGGTGTAGCCCTTCCTAAAGAAGTCTAAGGAAAATGCATTAAGATTTTGCATTTGGGACCCCCTTTTTTCTTCGCCCCCGTTTGATGGATCATTCTAGAACTTTCCATGCAAAAGCTAATCAAAATCTAGGCCCTTTTTGGAAAGTTTTGCGGAGATTCATCAAACGGGGCTAGGTTATTAGCAATGCAAAAACGCTTTTTCTACGGAATAGATGACCTAACTATAACTACCCAGTAGCGACTATATATATATCAGAACAACACCCTATCAGGGTTAGAGTTAGTGCATAAATTATGCTAAACAAAAGAAGGAGGTTGGGAACTACTCAGAGTTCTCAACGCCCAAAGGTAGTCGAAGAAACAGAATTGTGCGGAGTTCTGAAAGAAATCGGAAGTTGGGAATCCGATGACTTTCTCAAATCTTTAGTTTTTGAAATATATTCTCTTAAACAACTTCAAACACATCATTTTGCTTGCTCAGGAAAATAAGGATGAAACACATACATTCAATTTGTTTTAGTTCTAAGACAAGATATGGTGCTGTATAGAAAATTGCTTTTCTGTTCCATGCTTGTAGATGATCTAGCCACCACTGGAGTTCTGAACGAGAGTCTTGATCTAGAGGAATAGTGTGTCCATAACTGAGACCCTTTTGAAGATGGCGAATATTGAGCCTTTGTAGTGCTTGATAATGTAAGGGGCCTGGAAAATGGCTTGAATTGAGGAAGTCTGAAGACCTATAATCCAAGCTAAAAGTCTGACAATTAGATTGGAGTGATTCAAAACTTCTCTCTTATGATATGAGAAACCGTCTCCCCTGGACGTTGATGAATTTAATTGTCTGACTCTATTACAACACCTATAACCTAGAGACTCCATCTGTCAACATAGATTTAATGCGACTTGTCCATAAGCTTTAAAGAAGAGATATGAAGTTTGTTAGGTGTGTCATTAATACAGCCTTGTCATCATGCAATAAAAGGAAGTAATCTAGATAAGCTAGTAATCTGAGAGTTATAACTGGTTTCAAAACCTTGGTGAAACACCAAGGAGCTGGGGACAGCCTGAAGGGAAGGCTTTAGAACTCATAAAACGTGTCTTTCTATTGAAACTGAAGGAACTTCCTGGAGGAGTGGTGAATCAGAATTGAAAGATATGCATCCTGAAGATCTAGACACATCATCCAGCCTTTCTCCAACAAAGAATCTCTGAGATGAAGAACTGCCTCAGTTCTGAAATGATGAGAATCTACATAATTGTTGAATTACCTTAGATTTGTTACTAGATGACATTTTGTGTTTTTCTTCTGAACCAAAATATAGTGCTTACAAAACCTGAAGGATGAGGGGATGAAATCTCTATAGCTTGTTTATGAAGAAGGGATTTGATTTCTTGAGACAATAGAACTTCTTGTTCTTTCAAGAAGAAAAGGGGGTTTGGTATCATTTCTTGGACTGGTGTAGCATAAAGCTTTATACCATGGGTACTCATAAACATTTTCCTGGAGGGCAAAATGTTTTGCCTGTGATGTGACGAGGGTCGCATTAATGCCAGCAGTGTGGCACTCAGGAGGAGAAAGTTCCACAGGGTGGTGGCAGTAAGGTGGGTGTATTGGAAGCAAAACACATAAAGCTGCTGAATTGCACAATGTGAAACCAGAACACCTGGAATTAATCCCAGCTGCCCCACTTTAAAAAACTGTGTGATCCTAGGAAATTGTTTTGCTCCACTTTCCCTTATTTTCTTCATTGTCACATAAAAAAAGATGTTGAAAAACACGACTTCAAGATGTGCAAAACCTTTTCCTGTGTTTGATTTAATAAGCTATTGCTAACGCGTCCCTTTATGACTAATTTTCTCACTCTGGGACTCGTTTTAGGCCAATGAATCTTTTGACCCTGATTGAAGACACCTTAGGAGGAGATAACTAATCAACATGTCAATCAATATGTCAATAACGTCATCAATATTTACCATAATAAGACAATTCAGATTAGTCAAAGACATTAATAAAACTCAGAAACCACCATGACCTTGCAGTCATGAATAACCACACCAGTTTAGTACTATTATATGAAGTTTATTCCCTATTGATTACAATTCTACTAGTAAGTTTATTAGTCTCAAAACCAAGAAACACATTAGCACAGTCACAATATGGCAACTCTGATAAGATTTCATCAAAGCAAGGATTCCGAATATTAGACTATAGCACTTTGTCAACATAGGTTATCCTTAGCAGAGTATCATTATCACATTATTCAACAAAGCACAGATTCAGACATTTGTCTATTTGCGTCTGTTTAGTGTACCCCTCATCTAACCTCGAATTAGCATTGGCATGTTGGGCTTCATGCAAAACAATTTAGCAACACCAATTTAGAAAACATCTAACTATGGTCTCTGTCAAAAGAAACAGTTGGTACCTAGAAAGGAAAAGCAAACAGACAATTACAATTCCATTGTCATATAGTTACCCTCCGTATTGGGTCAGCATACAGATTCAGTCTTCGTCCTCAGGACATTAGTTGATTTGCCATCAGCCAGGAATTCAGCAAAGTTTGGTAGGGCAGGGTAAAGGTACTCCCCTCATAAGGAGGTAAAGTACAAACGGGCAATGTAAGGACAAAGTTGATTTTGAAGAACCAAACAGCAAAGTCTCTATGCAGACTGACAAAGTGTCTGGGTCATAGCAAAAGTCGCAAACGGCATCTCCCGTGTCTCCTATCCCCTAGTCTCCTAGCCTAATTTACTTCCTTGTGTCAAGGGTTTTTATCTTTTTTCTGTTGTATAGTTCCCTAAATTTTAATTGGTTGGGGTGGCACCCCACTATCTCCCTCCAATAGGGTTTCGATGGCTTCATTAAAATTGTCACCCCATAACAGTTCTCACATAGTTTATTGGTCCTTATGATTGACGTCTCCAGCGGGTAGAATGTCCGGTATGATTTCATACTCTCGTGGTCCTCTTTGCATCTTCAGTCAGTGGTTCCATTGTCTGTACCGGTTCAGGCGACCTTGTACCTGCGATTAGTCTACACTGTTGCATTCAGCAAGAATGTTTCACTAAGCAAGTCGAATTTCATGAGAACGGATCTACTACAGTTACATTCATCTTCTCGCTTTGGAAAAATACGAGTTCATGTCCTTCAGCAAGTCAGCACACTGCACGTTAGAAAAACACATTTAATATGAAACCGGGCAGCTAGGCCTCGACTCATGCTAACTAAGGCCTAATGATTATTAGCCGAACTTTAAGATATAACCTTTTATATTAGTGCAAAATCATACCTTAACATAACATTTCATCATTATTAATCAGCTTCATTAGTCATTGTATAAATTGGCGAACACTCCCCGTGGGCACATTTCAAGCGCACGTTTAGCAAAATACATTAATGCATTTTCTATGCGGCATTATTATACATTAGTTCATAAACATTTTATATTGATTTCTAAGTATATATGCTGCGCTCTCTCAGTCCCTCCTCTGATGACACTTGTCATCACACAAAACCTTTCCCTTCACAACCTTTCATTTTTCTTAATATACGCATTTCAACTTCTTCCCCCGTGTGATTTTTCCCAATTTTCTTGGAACATTTTCTCCTTTTCCTTCTCTTCTTTTCTTTTATTGCGTTTTGCCAAATCTCTTTTAATTCTTTTACTAATTTTGCATGATAACCATAGTCTGAATAAACAAGTTAGGACAATTAATATACCCCCTAATATTTTTGCAAGAACCCCATTCCAAATACTACCAAACCAATTCCCTACTTCGGTAATTCCTTTCCCAACCTTTTCCCAAACTCCAGGTTACTTCAGCTCCTTCAAATCTGCACTATCTCTTGTTAGGTTAGTAAGCATACCTCTAATCTTTTTACTATTATCAGGAATGAATGCACAACAATGGCGCTCATTAAGCATCTTACAGACTCCGCCACTCTTAGCTAAAAGAATGTCTAAAGCAAGCCGGTTTTGAAGAGTCATAGCTCTTTCCGCAGCAAGTTCAGTATCCATCAGGAGTATAGCCCCTGTGAAGTTTGTCAGCATGTTATCCACAATAGTAGACAACTTTCGAATCTTTATGGAGTTTAAGATAACCCTTGCTGAAGGAGTTATGGCTCCAAATATGTCACCAACGACAGCAGCCCCTGTCTCTCTCTTTTGTCTAGTATGCTGTAATTCAGACGTTTTAGGAATTTGCTTTGAGTCATCAATCTGGTAGATCTTGGGAAAAACTATTCCCCAATAACATGTCCCATACCATCCCTTTGGAAGACGGTAATAAGCATTAAGTCCACATATACTGTATAATAGATCCCAGGGATCGCTGGATCCTGTCCATTTAACATGAACGTCCATTTACTCTGAAACAAAAACACATGCCTGCATTCACTCGTTCCCATAAATAAAGTGTCATGCTCAGATTTCGGCCTATGTATCATCTATAGCTAATTTGCCCTGTGTCTTTATTGCAGTGTAAGCATAATCATTTGCAAGCATGCGTTTTTCTAATCGCTTTTCTAGCCTTTCCTTTAATGCTTTCCGTCTATCATCAGTGTGATCTCAGAAGCTCTTTTCTACAGGGGATAGTAAGCAGGTTAGATGACTGCAGTGCGCATAAGCTGTCCCAATGTCAGTGTCGGCTCAAAGAAACCCCTAACTAATTTTATGCTATGTTCTTTAGCTAATTTATTTAGAAACTCAATCACAGGCACAAAGGAAAACACTACATCTAAGTAAGAATAGAAGTATTGGACATGTTCTTGATCATAGAATCTTGTTAGCAGCAAACTACAGCTTATCCCGTAGGTAAGTGGCAGATTATGATAAGTAACCCCTTCTTGTACTGATGAAGGAATCTTTGTGCACACATAGCAATTCTTCGCATCCATTGTGTCAACATACTCATTCAGCAAGCGATAGAAGACACTAGTAGATAGTTCCCCTTTTGAATAATTCCCTCATGCAAATGTTTTGCATCCTGCTTAAACTTCTCCCAATGTGTTAGTGTAGCAGTCTCAGGATTTGAAGCACTGTTAGTCTCTTTCTTATCCAGCAATGGCATTTCCACAATCACAGCTATTATCACTACTACACACATAACTCCCACACCAACAACCAAACATGCACAAGTCCTACCCCTATCACTATTATCTCTAGTGTAACTCATGATCTGTAAAGAATCAGAAAGCAGAATAATGCAAAGCAAACAATCAATTTGAGGACGATATAAAAGCTCTCTTTTTTTTTTTTTTCTTCTGTGCAAAGTCTCTCTCTCTTTCTCTGCGAGTATTTACAGCGTTTCACTCACTCCAGGACCCCTTTGTCAAATCAGGTTAACAGCTTGTCATAATCGGTTTTTCAGAATCAATTCAGGTTAACAGTGTCACATCCGGTAATTTATCAGTCTCTTTTCTCAGCTTTTCAGCTTTCAATTTCAATGTAACACAGTCTCTTTCTAAAGTTTAATTCAGGTGCCGTAATATTGACCTGGAACCTCTCGGTAAAAACAGAATGCCATTCAGCTGATGTTGCATACGCCCATTGAGGACTTGCGTACCTTCTGTTTGCAACTCTCTTTCTTTTCAGTTTGCGATCACCCTGCAACTCTCCTTCACTAAGATCTTCTTTCCTGGTTGTGTCAACTTCTTCCTCTATTGTTTCATTAGGGATCACTTTCTCTCCTGCGGCTTGTGGCTCCGGCCAATTATCTCCTTTAAGTGTTTTCTTTCTGCTTGGCCTTTCAGGATGTTGAACAGCGCCCTCCTCTTGTGCTATGGTGTTTTCTCTTGATCGCTCTGCAAGTGGCTCAGGATGAGTCAGAACACCTCGACTCACTTCTGCCTCGCTCCCTTCGCCTTCAGGGTCAGTTATGGGCTCAACTTCAAACCTGTATCCTCCTGCTTCTGGGAGAACCTCTCTTTGTGTCGGTTCCCCTGTTGCCCCAGCTGAGATAGGCACACTGTCACTCCTCTGGATCTCGTTTACGGTTTGAGTGAGTAAGCCGTCCTCCGCTGGCTCTCCTTCAGTCTCAGTTCCCCTTTGAATACTCTCCGGCCCTGAGACTTCCTTCACTGCAGCTGTTGTTTTGGACACTTCAAGTTCCTCATCAGTTGGACACGTCACCTTCTTTGTGTGACTGGCATGTATCCAATTGGGAAGACCTGTACATTTCACAGCAGGAGTAGTTGTCAGTATTACTTGATACGGCCCCTTCCAACGTGGCTCCAAACACGACTTCCTCAGATGTTTCTTGACAACAACCCAGTCACCGGCTTTCAGGGTGGGACCTGGATTACTTATCGGTGGCAATGTGGTAGCCTCCACCTGGTAAGAGAGAGAGCGGACCACGTCAGCCCGACCCTAGCAGTAGTCCAACACCATATCATCCATGATATTCACAAGAGCATTTGCAGGCACTGTAGGCAATCGCATAGCTCGGCCCATGAGAATTTCATGAGGAGACAGTCCTGTTTTCTTGTCAGGTGTGTTTCTCATTGACATCAACACTAAAGGCAATGCATCTGGCCACTTCAACTTGGTAGCTGCGCACATTTTTGCCATTCTCGATTTCAAGGTACCATTCATCAGCTCCACTAGTCCTGATGTTTCAGGGCGATAGCTACAATGCAACTTCTGCTCAATGTTTAATGCAGCACACAAGAGCTTAATCACCTCATTGTCGAAGTGTCTGCCCCTATCTGATTCTAAAGAGATCGGAAACCCGAAATGTGGTATTAGCTCCCTAAGCAGCAGCTTTGCTACTGTGAGACTGTCATCCCTACGTGTAGGGTAAGCTTCAATCCAGTGGCTAAAAATGCACACAATCACCAACACGTACCTCAATCCTCCACACACAGGCATTTCAATAAAATCCATCTGTCTTCTGCTAAATGGACCTCCTGCTCTCCAAACGTGGCTCAAATTCACCACAGTCCCTTTTCCTGCATTCATCTGCTGACAGATGATGCACCTGTGACAGATAACCTCTGCAGCTTGTCTGAATTTTGGATTGAACCAATCGATTTTGAACAACCTGATCATTGCGTCTCTCCCAACATGTGCTTGACCATGGTAAAACCTTGCAAACTGTGACAAAAGACTGTTTGTCAAAACCATTTTTCCCTCCTTTGAAACCCATAAGTAATCAGATCTCTGTACGCATTGCATTCTCTGCCAGGAACGTTTCTCCTCTTTGCTGGCACGTCCCTGCAATGATTTTAGCTCATCTAATGTGTCAACCACCCTTAATGCATACCCGGTGCATGCTTCATTTTCAGTTTCAGGTAACAATTCCCACTGATCTCGAAACGATATACAGTTCAATGCACAAAACCTTGCGACTTGATCTGCATATCCGTTTCCCATTGACACAAAATCTTGTGACTTAACATGAGCATTGCATTTCACCACGGCAATTTCAAGAGGTAACTGAATCGCGTGCAACAAATCCTTAATCTTTTCGCCATTTTTCACTGGTGAACCAGAAGAGGTCATGAAACCCCTTTGTGACAACAACTGGCCAAAATCATGTACAATTCCGAATCCATATCTGCTGTCAGTATAGATAGTGACTTTTAGGTTTTCAGCTGCGTGGCATGCCTAGTAAGAGCAATTAATTCAGCCACTTGAGCAGAGTACACTCTTTCGAGCCAGGAAGCTTCTAAGATACCAGTGATTGTACACACGGTATATCCAGCTCTCAGTACTCCTACTGCATCTCTCAGGCATGAACCATCAACAAAAATAATGTAATCATTTTCTTCCAGTTGGGTATCTTTAAGATCAGGTCTTGGTTTGGTGCACAGATCTGTTACCTCAAGACAATCATGTTCTACCTCCTCGGCATCATCAATGTCTGCATTTTCATTAGGAAGTAAAGTTGCTGGGTTCAATACAGAACATCTTTTAAGGGATACATTAGGTGACCCCAGTATAATTGTTTTCGTATTTTGTCAATCTTGCATTTGCCATGTGCTGCCTCTTGGTTGGGGTTAACAAGATTTCAACTGAATGGGGGACCATTACTGTTAAAGGATGTCCCATCACTATTCCTTCACACTGGGTGAGGCTTTGACCAACTGCTGCAACTGCACGCAAACAACCTGGTAAGGCTGCTGCGACTGGGTCCAAAGTAGCTGAAAAATATGCTACTGGGCGGTTTGCACCTCCATGGACCTGTGTCAGGGCAGACAAAGAACAAGCATCACGTTCATGAGAAAACAGTACAAAAGGCTTTGTGTAATCAGGCATAACTAAAGCTGGTGCCCTGCAGATACTTTCCCTCAATTCCCGGGCCATCTTGAACTTCTTTAACAGTCAGTTTCACCAATGGTTTAGAGATAATCGAGAATATGGGAATCCACTGGCGACAGTAGCCCACCATTCCCAAAAACATTCTGACGTCTCTTTTTGTCGTTGGGGGATTCATCTGCAGTATGGCTGTCACCCTTTCCTTGGATATTTTTCTTGATCCTTTCTCAATCAGGTGACCTAAGTATTTCACCTCTTTCTGACAGTATTGTAGCTTCTTTGGGGACACTTTATGTCTGTACTTTCCCAAATGGTTCAGTAAGGCAATTGTGTCATACCTACAGTCATCTTTTGTTCTGGACGCAATCAACAAATCATCAATGTATTGTACTAAAGTCGAACTGAAAGGCAGTTCTAATTATTCCAAATCCTTCTTTAATATCTGATTGAAGATGGAAGGTGACTCAGAAAACCCTTGAGGAATTCTGCACCAACTGTAAACCTTATCCAGGAATTTGAAACTGAAGATAAATTGGCTGTCCTTATGAAGAGGCACCGAAAAGAATGCTTGAGACAAGTCCACAACTGTGAACCACTCTGCATCACACGGAACTTGAAACATAATCACAGCTGAATTTGGCACTATGGGGCAACATTTTACTACAATCTTGTTTATTTTCCTCAAATCTTGCACAATTCAAACCTTCCCACAAGGCTTTTTCAGACCCATTATTGGTGAATTGCACGGGCTACTCAGCACTTCTTTTAGAACCCCTTGTTTCACAAAGTTCGCAATTATCTGTGCTACTTGAATGAGGACGTCTTGTGCCATGTGGTACTGCGCTACCTGGGGAAACACTGCATTTGGCTTTACCTCTACTTTAACCGGTTCTACTCCTTATATTAGTCCCACTTCCTTTCCTGTCAGGTCCCACACTTTCTCTGTCACTGTTCCCTGCAACTCAGGTGGTAAGTCAGTCACTGTAAGCATCGGGAATAGGGTGATCAAAGGGTATTCCTCATTTGCGGTCTCAGTCTCTAACTCTGGAAACTGACCATCCTCTCCTTCATTATCACTGTTTGTTTGCACCTCAATCCCTTCATTGAAACAGGTAATCGAACACCTTGTTTTGCACAGTAAGTCTCTTCCCAGTAAGGATACGGGACTCGAGTCACAGACTACAAAGTTGTGTAATCCCTGGAAGTTACCAATCTCAACTTGGACGGGATCTGTAATCGGATTTGTCAGGAACTGATTTGCTACTCCTACCACCCTTATGGTACGCCCCGAAAGTGGTAATTTCTGAACCTCTGCACTTCTGACTGTAGAGCGTGTAGCTCCTGTATCAACTAGGAACGAAACCTTATGACCCATGACCTTTCCCTCTACATAGGGTCCCCTCTGATCTACTTCTAGGGATGCTGCAAGCCTGCACTCCTCACTGTCTGAACAATCATCCGACCATTCATCGTTTATTCCATCCTCACCACGCAATGGGAACTGTTGTACTGAGTTATTTTGACTTATCGTTTGACCTGTGACCTGTTGAGGAAGCATCACCTGTTGCTCTCCCATTGGAGCTAAGGGTATCTGCATTTGCTGTCTGGGTACCATGGGAATCTGCTGTTGTGCCTGCTGCATTTGTGCTGGTTGTACACGTGGCATTTGCATCTGTTGCACAGGTTGGAGACCCTGCATCTGCACCATGTTATTCTGAAAATTTGGATTTTGGCCCCTCATTTTTGGACCACTCACATTTTGAAATGTACCAACATCATTGCTTTGTTGAACAACACCATCCTGCACCACCATTGGGCATTCCCGCTTCCAGTGCCCCACGCCCCCGCGCGCGTGACATGGTGACACCTGTTTCACCCCCTGCACATCATTTTGAACCACAACAGTATTCATATCTGGACCACGGTTCACAAAACCTCCTCGTCCTCGACCTCTTGGTTGTGCCTGAAACATTCCATTCCCCTGCGGTTGCTGCTGTACCATCTGCTGTATTCCATTTCCCTGCATCCATGCTTGTGCTGCCTTAATCTGCATCACCATTACCTTCTCTTTCAACTTTCTCTGTTTCAACTCAATCTCGTCACTACAGTATTTCGCATACTGCAACACCTCATCAATCGGCTTCGCTTGCCAACAGATCAAATGATTCTTAATCATCTGGCTAATTTCTGGTCTCAGCCCTTCAAAAAACCTGAACACAAGATGATTCATGTCTTTTGGCTCAATGACCTCAGTGCCACTGTAGTGTTTGAATGCTTTCAACAATCTCTCATAGTAAGCATGAATCGACTCTTTGGCCTCCTGTGATGTTCGATCAATTTTCTGCCAATCAGTTACTTTCGGCGACACTTTATGCTTCAAAAACTCAATCACTTTATGATAATTCCTCCTCACTTCTGCAGACAGTGCTCCAGTAATCTTATCCTTTGACGGCTCCTCTGTCGGCCAATCTACGCACCTCTTGCACTCAAGCCATAAGTCAGGTGGAACTATAATTTCAAACAGGGTATTCAAGTCCTCCCAGAGACATTTCGCAAGCTTCACAAATCTGTCCGTCTGCTGGTACCATTCTATTGGCTTCTCCCTCAACCTGGGATAATCATTCGTGAATGACAGGATGTCACCCCTAGACCACGGTACATGGACTAGAACCCCTCCGGCTGTTTCTTTCATTGGTAACATTTTTATTGTCCCCATGTCCGGTGCAGCTTTTGCCTGCTTTGGTTCCGGACCATCACCTTTCTCTTTATCTCTCTTCTTTGCCCATCTGCCTTCTCATTTCACTGAGGCTCCCCAAATTTGAGCACTCTGCAGTATTTCTTTAAGATGTGCTTTCATTCCGGTAGATCTCATGTGATCAAAATCTTTCGACTCGAAGTCTAATCTGTAGCTTCTTTTCAAATGTTTAGTACTTTCAATGTATATGCCGCATTTATCTGCCAGGTTTGGCAACCTCTGATGCACCTTGCTCACTTCTTTAATTATTTTGGGGCACAGATACCTCAATTCTGCTTCAGTGTATGACTCTAGTCTGTTCACCCCCATTGTTCCTTCCACTAGTTCCATGGCTTCTACACCCAGTCTCACAAAATTCAGGTATTCTTCCCTTTCTGACCTTTCTACGGTCACTGTAGTAGTCTGTGGAGTGTTGAGTTTGTCTAACCATTCGTTCAATTTTTGCGCTGTTAAGCCTTGCAACAAAATACTTCCAGACTGCACCATTGGTGTCTGTGTCGTATTTGTACTCAGTACCTGTGGGGTTAGTGTTCCCAACCCTGCTTGCCTCATCGTCTCCAAAGGAACCCCAATCGGACTAAAGTCTAACAAGGATCTGGATCTTTCAGCTGTCTGTTCTCCCTGCAAGTGTCCTGTGGACCCTCCTCTTATTGCCTCTTGGGTCATTACTCCCTGATCACATACGCCAGACTTACCTTGCGCATACAGCGGTTCTGGTGGACCAACAGTAATTGGCAATGGTATAGCAGCTGGTGACTGTCCAATTCCCAAACCCTGTGGAGCATTAACTCCCATAGCTTGATTCATCATAGGTGCTGTAGCTACTGACTGCGGTCCTGCAACTGAAGTGTAACTCGGAACCACAAGTTGCTGCGGCCGGGGCAGCAATTTGCGGAGTTGGCTCAATCTGCACTAACTTTGACCTCGTGTATATCGGATCAGGCGGCACCATCAGACTCGTAGTTGCCTCTCATACTGGAACATCAGGATAAATCCTCTGAATCTGTGGTGGCTGCAACTGTATCTGTGTCTCTGGCGCAGTGGGTACACTGACACCATTCTATATCAAAACTGGATCACTTGTCTGCACTATACTTGTGATGCCCTTATTTTGTGCAAGGTCTTCAGAACCCACACTAGTGCTCTGTACGTTATCATTTATGGCATATGGTGGCAGGTGATCATGTAACAACTGATTTAGAAACTCTTTATCGTCTGAATCATCTGCGTCTACCCAAGACCTCTGAGTCTCCTTTGGCTTACTAGAGCCCTGGTCTGTCTTACAAGTGGCTTTCTTTCCCTGTGTCTCATTTTCTTGTGTTATTGCTGGAAACATCTTAAGTCCGTCAACTATTCCCCTTCTCCACATCTTGGTCTCATTATCCCATCTAGCCTCAGCTAAAGTATTTTATGCTCTTTTCATCCTCCTTTCAAATTTCTGCTGAGTCTGTCGTATGGCCATCAAATCCCAGATTGATAATGCTTCATACTGAGCTGGTCTCAGAGGTGGTTTTTGCACACTTAACATCATTTGCAAATTTTCCAAAATTCTCACATTAAACGTTCTGTGTTCCGGAAACGCCAAACATACCTCCTTCTCTGTCAATTCGCACCACTGTTCTAACCAAAGACATGGCGCAACTCCCTTCTCCTCCATTACAATATAAGCTGGAGTACCCTCAGGCGGTGAAGGCTCCCCAACACTCGCTGTAATGTGTGTATGTCCCCTTAAAGCACTCTTCAGAGTCTTGAAAAACTTCATTTTTGCGTCTTTTATTTTGCTTTAGAATCTAATCACGAAGTGACTTTAATTCCCAGAACACTCTTCACCCACATTTCTCAACCAATTGCCTCTCACGGACGGCTGCCAATCCTTGCGCGACTCCTTTCAGCAACTGACCTATCCCAGCGCGGCTCAAATGACGTCACACACACTGCAGCTGACAATGTCTTGCGGCTTGTCTTCTTCACACAAACGAATGCAATATATTGCGAGCACCTTTAACAACAAAAACCCAAATTTGCCGGTTTACTAAAGGAAGGGTAACACAATCGCTTCAGAACTTTACAGAGATTTCACTTGAAGCCTCAGCTGCTACTCTCTCCTTCTCAGCTCCCGCACTCGCAAGCAGAATTCGACCTGCAAATCCTACTCTCGACTTGTCAATGGTTTGTTCTAGTTCACTTTAGAACTTGCCAAATCTCCATCGAAGGTTTCACTCACAAAATTTGACTCAAACTCGACTTGTCAACCACGCCCGATTGACCTATTAAACTGCACAAATTACAACATAAACCCAAGTGTCTCCTACACTTGTCAATATACTCCGGAGTCTTAGACCACGACGGGTCCGTACATCACCAACAACCATGTGGATGATTTTTTAGCACAAAGCACCACACTCATATGAAGTTCGCCGACTTCCCTACTCTCATACTACGGAGTATGCCCACTCCTACTAAAACAACATTACCTGACCTAAATCCACACAAACTTCACAAATCACCTGCAATATGCATAAGCTGAGCAAGTGCAAATTCTACACCACACATACTAAAACACCGAGAACATACCCAACTCTCTTAGGCGAGCTCCGAGATTCCAGGAAAAAGTCATGGGGGATTTACAAACACATCATACCTCCAATTTGCATTATTTCGAAAAACACTTTTAAACAATGGTCCCTCATCCTAGGGCCCCGAAGGGCCAGAACCGTCGCTCTGCTACCAGAACTGCTAACGCGTCCCTTTATGACAAATTTTCTCACTCTGGGACTCGTTTTAGGCCAATGAATCTTTTGACCCTGATTGAAGACACCTTAGGAGGAGATAACTAATCAACATGTCAATCAATATGTCAATAACGTCATCAATATTTACCATAATAAGACAATTCAGATTAGTCAAAGACATTAATAAAACTCAGAAACCACCATGACCTTGCAGTCACGAATAACCACACCAGTTTATTACTATTATATGAAGTTTATTCCCTATTGATTACAATTCTACTAGTAAGTTTATTAGTCTCAAAACCAAGAAACACATTAGCATAGTCACAATATGGCAACTCTGATAAGATTTCATCAAAGCAAGTATCACGAATATTAGAATATAGCACGTTGTCAACATAGGTTATCCTTAGCAGAGTATCATTATCACATTGTTCAACAAAGCACAGATTCAGTCATTTGTCTATTTGCGTCTGTTTAGTGTACCCCTCATCTAACCTCGAATTAGCATTGGCATGTTGGGCTTCATGCAAAACAATTTAGCAACACCAATTTAGAAAACATCTAACTATGGTCTCTGTCAAAAGAAGCAGTTGGTACCTAGAAAGGAAAAGCAAACAGACAATTACAATTCCATTGTCATATAGTTACCCTCCGTATTGGGTCAGCATACAGATTCAGTCTTCGTCCTCAGGACATCAGTTGATTTGCCATCAGCCAGGAATTCAGCAAAGTTTGGTAGGGCAGGGTAAAGGTACTCCCCTCATAAGGAGGTAAAGTACAAACGGGCAATGTAAGGACAAAGTTGATTTTGAAGAACCAAACAGCAAAGTCTCTATGCAGACTGACGAAGTGTCTGGGTCATAGCAAAAGTCGCAAACGGCATCTCCCGTGTCTCCTATCCCCTAGTCTCCTAGCCTAATTTACTTCCTTGTGTCAAGGGTTTTTATCTTTTTTCTGTTGTATAGTTCCCTAAATTTTAATTGGTTGGGGTGGCACCCCACTATCTCCCTCCAAAAGGGTTTCGATGGCTTCATTAAAATTGTCACCCCATAACAGTTCTCACATAGGTTATTGGTCCTTATGATTGACGTCTCCAGCGGGTAGAATGTCCGGTATGATTTCATACTCTCGTGGTCCTCTTTGCATCTTCAGTCAGTGGTTCCATTGTCTGTACCGGTTCAGGCGACCTTGTACCTGCGACTAGTCTACACTGTTGCATTCAGCAAGAATGTTTCACTAAGCAAGTCGAATTTCATGAGAACGGATCTACTACAGTTACATTCATCTTCTAGCTTTGGAAAAATACGAGTTCATGTCCTTCAGCAAGTCAGCACACTGCACGTTAGAAAAACACATTTAATATGAAACCGGGCAGCTAGGCCTCGACTCATGCTAACTAAGGCCTAATGATTATTAGCTGAACTTTAAGATATAACCTTTTATATTAGTGCAAAATCATACCTTAACATAACATTTCATCATTATTAATCAGCTTCATTAGTCATTGTATAAATTGGCGGCCACTCCCCGTGGGCACATTTCAAGCGCACGTTTAGCAAAATACATTAATGCATTTTTTATGCGCCATTATTATACATTAGTTCATAAACATTTTATATTGATTTCTAAGTATATATGCTGCGCTCTCTCAGTCCCTCCTCTGATGACACTTGTCATCACACAAAACCTTTCCCTTCACAACCTTTCATTTTTCTTAATATACGCATTTCAACTTCTTCCCCCGTGTGATTTTTCCCAATTTTCTTGGAACATTTTCTCCTTTTCCTTCTCTTCTTTTCTTTTATTGCGTTTTGCCAAATCTCTTTTAATTCTTTTACTAATTTTGCATGATAACCATAGTCTGAATAAACAAGTTAGGACAATTAATATACCCCCTATTATTTTTGCAAGAACCCCATTCCAAATACTACCAAACCAATTCCCTACTTCGGTAATTCCTTTCCCAACCTTTTCCCAAACTCCAGGTTACTTCAGCTCCTTCAAATCTGCACTATCTCTTGTTAGGTTAGTAAGCATACCTCTAATCTTTTTACTATTATCAGGAATGAATGCACAACAATGGCGCTCATTAAGCATCTTACAGACTCCGCCACTCTTAGCTAAAAGAATGTCTAAAGCAAGCCGGTTTTGAAGAGTCATAGCTCTTTCCGCAGCAAGTTCAGTATCCATCAGGAGTATAGCCCCTGTGAAGTTTGTCAGCATGTTATCCACAATAGTAGACAACTTTCGAATCTTTATGGAGTTTAAGATAACCCTTGCTGAAGGAGTTATGGCTCCAAATATGTCACCAACGACAGCAGCCCCTGTCTCTCTCTTTTGTCTAGTATGCTGTAATACAGACGTTTTAGGAATTTGCTTTGAGTCATCAATCTGGTAGATCTTGGGAAAAACTATTCCCCAATAACATGTCCCATACCATCCCTTTGGAAGACGGTAATAAGCATTAAGTCCACATATACTGTATAATAGATCCCAGGGATCGCTGGATCCTGTCCATTTAACATGAACGTCCATTTACTCTGAAACAAAAACACATGCCTGCATTCACTCGTTCCCATAAATAAAGTGTCATGCTCAGATTTCGGCCTATGTATCATCTATAGCTAATTTGCCCTGTGTCTTTATTGCAGTGTAAGCATAATCATTTGCAAGCATGCGTTTTTCTAATCCCTTTTCTAGCCTTTCCTTTAATGCTTTCCGTCTATCATCAGTGTGATCTAAGAAGCTCTTTTCTACAGGGGATAGTAAGCAGGTTAGATTATTGCAGTGCGCATAAGCTGTCCCAATGTCAGTGTCGGCTCAAAGAAACCCCTAACTAATTTTATGCTTTGTTCTTTAGCTAATTTATTTAGAAACTCAATCACAGGCACAAAGGAAAACACTACATCTAAGTAAGAATAGAAGTATTGAACATGTTCTTGATCATAGAATCTTGTTAGCAGCAAACTACAGCTTATCCCGTAGGTAAGTGGCAGATTATGATAAGTAACCCCTTCTTGTATTGATGAAGGAATCTTTGTGCACACATAGCAATTCTTCGCATCCATTGTGTCAACATACTCATTCAGCAAGCGATAGAAGACATTAGTAGATAGTTCCCCTTTTGAATAATTCCCTCATGCAAATGGTTTGCATCCTGCTTAAACTTCTCCCAATGTGTTAGTGTAGCAGTCTCAGGATTTGAAGCACTGTTAGTCTCTTTCTTATCCACCAATGGCATTTCCACAATCACAGCTATTATCACTACTACACACATAACTCCCACACCAAGAACCAAACATGCACAAGTCCTACCCCTATTACTATTATCTCTAGTGTAACTCATGATCTGTAAAGAATCAGAAAGCAGAATAATGCAAAGCAAACAATCAATTTGAGGACGATATAAAAGCTCTCTTTTTTTTTTTTCTTCTGTGCAAAGTCTCTCTCTCTTTCCCTGCGAGTATTTACAGCGTTTCACTCACTCCAGGACCCCTTTGTCAAATCAGGTTAACAGCTTGTCATAATCGTTTTTTCAGAATCAATTCAGGTTAACAGTGTCACATCCGGTAATTTATCAGTCTCTTTTCTCAGCTTTTCAGCTTTCAATTTCAATGTAACACAGTCTCTTTCTAAAGTTTAATTCAGGTGCCGTAATATTGACCTGGAACCTCTCGGTAAAAACAGAATGCCATTCAGCTGATGTTGCATACGCCCATTCAGGACTTGCGTACCTTCTGTTTGCAACTCTCTTTCTTTTCAGTTTGCGATCACCCTGCAACTCTCCTTCACTAAGATCTTCTTTCCTGGTTGTGTCAACTTCTTCCTCTATTGTTTCATTAGGGATCACTTTCTCTCCTGCGGCTTGTGGCTCCGGCCAATTATCTCCTTTAAGTGTTTTCTTTCTGCTTGGCCTTTCAGGATGTTGAACAGCGCCCTCCTCTTGTGCTATGGTGTTTTCTCTTGATGGCTCTGCAAGTGGCTCAGGAGGAGTCAGAACACCTCGACTTACTTCTGCCTCGCTCCCTTCGCCTTCAGGGTCAGTTATGGGCTCAACTTCAAACCTGTATCCTTCTGCTTCTGGGAGAACCTCTCTTTGTGTTGGTTCCCCTGTTGCCCCAGCTGAGATAGGCTCACTGTCACTCCTCTGGATCTCGTTTACGGTTTGAGTGAGTAAGCCGTCCTCAGCTGGCTCTCCTTCAGTCTCAATTCCCCTTTGAATACTCTCCGGCCCTGAGACTTCCTTCACTGCAGCTGTTGTTTTGGACACTTCAAGTTCCTGATCAGTTGGACACGTCACCTTCTTTGTGTGACTGGCATGTATCCAATTGGGAAGACCTGTACATTTCACAGCAGGAGTAGTTGTCAGTATTACTTGATACAGCCCCTTCCAACGTGGCTCCAAACACAACTTCCTCAGATGTTTCTTGACAACAACCCAGTCACCGGCTTTCAGGGTGGGACCTGGATTACTTATCGGTGGCAATGTGGTAGCCTCCACCTGGTAAGAGAGAGAGCGGACCACGTCAGCCAGACCCTAGCAGTAGTCCAACACCATATCATCCATGATATTCACAAGAGCATTTGCAGGCACTGTGGACAATCGCATAGCTCGGCCCATGAGAATTTCATGAGGAGACAGTCCTGTTTTCTTGTCAGGTGTGTTTCTCATTGACATCAACACTAAAGGCAATGCATCTGGCCACTTCAAATTGGTAGCTGCGCACATTTTTGCCATTCTCGACTTCAAGGTACCATTCATCAGCTCCACTAGTCCTGATGCTTCAGGGCGATAGCTACAATGCAACTTCTGCTCAATGTTTAATGCAGCACACAAGAGCTTAATCACCTCATTGTCGAAGTGTCTGCCCCTATCTGATTCTAAAGAGATCGGAAACCCGAAATGTGGTATTAACTCCCTAAGCAGCAGCTTTGCTACTGTGAGACTGTCATTCCTACGTGTAGGGTAAGCTTCAATCCAGTGGCTAAAAATGCACACAATCACCAACACGTACCTCAATCCTCCACACACAGGCATTTCAATAAAATCCATCTGTCTTCTGCTAAATGGACCTCCTGCTCTCCAAACGTGGCTCAAATTCACCACAGTCCCTTTTCCTGCATTCATCTGCTGACAGATGATGCACCTGTGACAGATAACCTCTGCAGCTTGTCTGAATTTTGGATTGAACCAATCGATTTTGAACAACCTGATAATTGCGTCTCTCCCAACATGTGCTTGACCATGGTAAAACCTTGCAAACTGTGACAAAAGACTGTTTGTCAAAACCATTTTTCCCTCCTCTGAAACCCATAAGTAATCAGATCTCTGTACGCATTGCATTCTCTGCCAGGAACGTTTCTCCTCTTTGCTGGCACGTCCCTGCAATGATTTTAGCTCATTTAATGTGTCAACCACCCTTAATGCATACCTGGTGCATGCTTCATTTTCAGTTTCAGGTAACAATTCCCACTGATCTCGAAACGATATACAGTTCAATGCACAAAACCTTGCGACTTGATCTGCATATCCGTTTCCCATTGACACAAAATCTTGTGACTTAACATGAGCATTGCATTTCACCACTGCAATTTCAAGAAGTAACTGAATCGCGTGCAACAAATCCTTAATCTTTTCACCATTTTTCACTGGTGAACCAGAAGAGGTCATGAAACCCCTTTGTGACAACAACTGGCCAAAATCATGTACAATTCCGAATCCATATCTGCTGTCAGTATAGATAGTGACTTTTAGGTTTTCAGCTGCGTGGCATGCCTAGTAAGAGCAATTAATTCAGCCACTTGAGCAGAGTACACTCTTTCGAGCCAGGAAGCTTCTAAGATACCAGTGATTGTACACACGGTATATCCAGCTCTCAGTACTCCTACTGCATCTCTCAGGCATGAACCATCAACAACAATAATGTAATCATTTTCTTCCAGTTGGGTATCTTTAAGATCAGGTCTTGGTTTGGTGCACAGATCTGTTACCTCAAGACAATCATGTTCTACCTCCTCGGCATCATCAATGTCTGCATTTTCAATAGGAAGTAAAGTTGCTGGGTTCAATACAGAACATCTTTTAAGGGATACATTAGGTGACCCCAGTATAATTGTTTTCGTATTTTGTCAATCTTGCATTTGCCATGTGCTGCCTCTTGGTTGGGGTTAACAAGATTTCAACTGAATGGGGGACCATTACTGTTAAAGGATGTCCCATCACTATTCCTTCACACTGGGTGAGGCTTTGACCAACTGCTGCAACTGCACGCAAACAACCTGGTAAGGCTGCTGCGACTGGGTCCAAAGTAGCTGAAAAATATGCTACTGGGCGGTTTGCACCTCCATGGACCTGTGTCAGGGCAGACAAAGAACAAGCATCACGTTCATGAGAAAACAGTACAAAAGGCTTTGTGTAATCAGGCATAACTAAAGCTGGTGCCCTGCAGATACTTTCCCTCAATTCCCGGGCCATCTTGAACTTCTTTAACAGTCAGTTTCACCAATGGTTTAGAGATAATCGAGAATATGGGAATCCACTGGCGACAGTAGCCCACCATTCCCAAAAACATTCTGACGTCTCTTTTTGTTGTTGGGGGATTCATCTGCAGTATGGCTGTCACCCTTTCCTTGGATATTTTTCTTGATCCTTTCTCAATCAGGTGACCTAAGTATTTCACCTCTTTCTGACAGTATTGTAGCTTCTTTGGGGACACTTTATGTCTGTACTTTCCCAAATGGTTCAGTAAGGCAATTGTGTCATACCTACAGTCATCTTTTGTTCTGGACGCAATCAACAAATCATCAATGTATTGTACTAAAGTCGAACTGAAAGGCAGTTCTAATTATTCCAAATCCTTCTTCAATATCTGATTGAAGATGGAAGGTGACTCAGAAAACCCTTGAGGAATTCTGCACCAACTGTAAACCTTATCCAGGAATTTGAAACTGAAGAGAAATTGGCTGTCCTTATGAAGAGGCACCGAAAAGAATGCTTGAGACAAGTCCACAACTGTGAACCACTCTGCATCACACGGAACTTGAAACATAATCACAGCTGGATTTGGCACTATGGGGCAACATTTTACTACAATCTTGTTTATTTTCCTCAAATCTTGCACAATTCAAACCTTCCCACAAGGCTTTTTCAGACCCATTATTGGTGAATTGCACGGGCTACTCAGCACTTCTTTTAGAACCCCTTGTTTCACAAAGTTCGCAATTATCTGTGCTACTTGAATGAGGACGTCTTGTGCCATGTGGTACTGCGCTACCTGGGGAAACACCGCATTTGGCTTTACCTCTACTTTAACCGGTTCTACTCCTTATATTAGTCCCACTTCCTTTCCTGTCAGGTCCCACACTTTCTCTGTCACTGTTCCCTGCAACTCAGGTGGTAAGTCAGTCACTGTAAGCATCGGGAATAGGGTTATCAAAGGGTATTCCTCATTTGCGGTCTCCGTCTCTAACTCTGGAAACTGACCATCCTCTCCTTCATTATCACTGTTTGTTTGCACCTCAATCCTTTCATTGAAACAGGTAATCGAACACCTTGTTTTGCACAGTAAGTCTCTTCCCAGTAAGGATACGGGACTCGAGTCACAGACTACAAATTTGTGTAATCCCTGTAAGTTACCAATCTCAACTTGGACCGGATCTGTAATCGGATTTGTCAGGAACTGATTTGCTACTCCTACCACCCTTATGGTATGCCCCGAAAGTGGTAATTTCTGAACCTCTGCACTTCTGACTGTAGAGCGTGTAGCTCCTGTATCAACTAGGAACAAAACCTTATGACCCATCACCTTTCCCTCTACATAGTGTCCCCTCTGATCTACTTCTAGGGATGCTGCAAGCCTGCACTCCTCACTGTCTGAACAATCATCCGACCATTCATCGTTTATTCCATCCTCACCACGCAATGGGAACTGTGGTACTGAGTTATTTTGACTTATCGTTTGACCTGTGACCTGTTGAGGAAGCATCACCTGTTGCTCTCCCATTGGAGCTAAGGGTATCTGCATTTGCTGTCTGGGTACCATGGGAATCTGCTGTTGTGCCTGCTGCATTTGTGCTGGTTGTACACGTGGCATTTGCATCTGTTGCACAGGTTGGAGACCCTGTATCTGCACCATGTTATTCTGAAAATTTTGATTTTGGCCCCTCATTTTTGGACCCCTCACATTTTGAAATGTACCAACATCATTGCTTTGTTGAACAACACCATCCTGCACCACCATTGGGCATTTCCGCTTCCAGTGCCCCACGCCCCGCGCGCGTGACATGGTGACACCTGTTTCATCCCCTGCACATCATTTTGAACCACAACAGTATTCATATCTGGACCACGGTTCACAAAACCTCCTCGTCCTCGACCTCTTGGTTGTGCCTGAAACATTCCATTCCCCTGCGGTTGCTGCTGTACCATCTGCTGTATTCCATTTCCCTGCATCCCTGCTTGTGCTGCCTTAATCTGCATCACCATTACCTTCTCTTTCAACTTTCTCTGTTTCAACTCAATCTCGTCACTACAGTATTTCGCATACTGCAACACCTCATCAATCGGCTTCGCTTGCCAACAGATCAGATGATTCTTAATCATCTGGCTAATTTCTGGTCTCAGCCCTTCAAAAAACCTGAACACAAGATGATTCATGTCTTTTGGCTCAATGACCTCAGTGCCACTGTAGTGTTTGAATGCTTTCAACAATCTCTCATAGTAAGCATGAATCGACTCTTTGGCCTCCTGTGATGTTCGATCAATTTTCTGCCAATCAGTTACTTTCGGCGACACTTTCTGCTTCAAAAACTCAATCACTTTATGATAATACCTCCTCACTTCTGCAGACAGTGCTCCAGTAATCTTATCCTTTGACGGCTCCTCTGTCGGCCAATCTACGCACCTCTTGCACTCAAGCCATAAGTCAGGTGGAACTATAATTTCAAACAGGGTATTCAAGTCCTCCCAGAGACATTTCGCAAGCTTCACAAATCTGTCTGTCTGCTGGTACCATTCTATTGGCTTCTCCCTCACCTGGGATAATCATTCGTGAATGACAGGATGTCACTCCTAGACCACGGTACATGGACTAGAACCCCTCCGGCTGTTTCTCTCATTGGTAACATTTTTATTGTCCCCATGTCCGGTGCAGCTTTTGCCTGCTTTGGTTCCGGACCATCACCTTTCTCTTTATCTCTCTTCTTTGCCCATCTGCCTTCTCATTTCACTGAGGCTCCCCAAATTTGAGCACTCTGCAGTATTTCTTTAAGATGTGCTTTCATTCCGGTAGATCTCATGTGATCAAAATCTTTCGACTCGAAGTCTAATCTGTAGCTTCTTTTCAAATGTTTAGTACTTTCAATGTATATGCCGCATTTATCTGCCAGGTTTGGCAACCTCTGATGCACCTTGCTCACTTCTTTAATTATTTTGGGGCACAGATACCTCAATTCTGCTTCCGTGTATGACTCTAGTCTGTTCACCCCCATTGTTCCTTCCACTAGTTCCATGGCTTCTACACCCAGTCTCACAAAATTCAGGTATTCTTCCCTTTCTGACCTTTCTACGGTCACTGTAGTAGTCTGTGGAGTGTTGAGTTTGTCTAACCATTCGTTCAATTGTTGCGCTGTTAAGCCTTGCAACAAAATACTTCCAGACTGCACCATTGGTGTCTGTGTCGTATTTGTACTCAGTACCTGTGGGGTTAGTGTTCCCAACCCTGCTTGCCTCATCGTCTCCAAAGGAACCCCAATCGGACTAAAGTCTAACAAGGATCTGGATCTTTCAGCTGTCTGTTCTCCCTGCAAGTGTCCTGTGGACCCTCCTCTTATTGCCTCTTGGGTCATTACTCCCTGATCACATACACCAGGCTTACCTTGCGCATACAGCGGTTCTGGTGGACCAACAGTAATTGGCAATGGTATAGCAGCTGGTGACTGTCCAATTCCCAAACCCTGTGGAGCATTAACTCCCATAGCTTGATTCATCATAGGTGCTGTAGCTACTGACTGCGGTCCTGCAACTGAAGTGTAACTCGGAACCACAAGTTGCTGCGGCCGGGGCAGCAATTTGCGGAGTTGGCTCAATCTGCACTAACTTTGACCTCGTGTATATCGGATCAGGCGGCACCATCAGACTCGTAGTTGTCTCTAATACTGGAACATCAGGATAAATCCTCTGAATCTGTGGTGGCTGCAACTGTATCTGTGTCTCTGGCGCAGTGGGTACACTGACACCATTCTATATCAAAACTGGATCACTTGTCTGCACTATACTTGTGATGCCCTTATTTTGTGCCGGGTCTTCAGAACCCACACTAGTGCTCTGTACGTTATCATTTATGGCATATGGTGGCAGGTGATCATGTAACAACTGATTTAGAAACTCTTTATCGTCTGAATCATCTGCGTCTACCCAAGACCTCTGAGTCTCCTTTGGCTTACTAGAGCCCTGGTCTGTCTTACAAGTGGCTTTCTTTCCCTGTGTCTCATCTTCTTGTGTTATTGCTGGAAACATCTTAAGTCCGTCAACTATTCCCCTTCTCCACATCTTGGTCTCATTATCCCATCTAGCCTCAGCTAAAGTATTTTATGCTCTTTTCATCCTCCTTTCAAATTTCTGCTGAGTCTGTCGTATGGCCATCAAATCCCAGATTGATAATGCTTCATACTGAGCTGGTCTCAGAGGTGGTTTTTGCACACTTAACATCATTTGCAAATTTTCCAAAATTCTCACATTAAACGTTCTGTGTTCCGGAAACGCCAAACATACCTCCTTCTCTGTCAATTTGCACCACTGTTCTAACCAAAGACATGGCGCAACTCCCTTCTCCTCCATTACAATATAAGCTGGAGTACCCTCAGGCGGTGAAGGCTTCCCCACACTTGCTGTAATGTATGTATCTCCCCTTAAAGCACTCTTCAGAGTCTTGAAAAACTTCATTTTTGCGTCTTTTATTTTGCTTTAGAATCTAATCAGGAAGTGACTTTAATTCCCAGAACACTCTTCACCCACATTTCTCAACCAATTGCCTCTCACGGACGGCTGCCAATCCTTGCGCGGCTCCTTTCAGCAACTGACCTATCCCAGCGCGGCTCAAATGACGTCACACACACTGCAGCTGACAATGTCTTGCGGCTTGTCTTCTTCACACAAACGAATGCAATATATTGCGAGCACCTTTAACAACAAAAACCCAAATTTGCCGGTTTACTAAAGGAAGGGTAACACAATCGCTTCAGAACTTTACAGAGATTTCACTTGAAGCCTCAGTTGCTACTCTCTCCTTCTCAGCTCCCGCACTCGCAAGCAGAATTCGACCTGCAAATCCTACTCTCGACTTGTCAATGGTTTGTTCTAGTGCACTTTAGAACTTGCCAAATCTCCATCGAAGGTTTCACTCACAAAATTTGACTCAAACTCGACTTGTCAACCACGCCCGATTGACCTATTAAACTGCACAAATTACAACATAAACCCAAGTGTCTCCTACACTTGTCAATATACTCCGGAGTCTTAG
Source organism: Pleurodeles waltl (assembly GCF_031143425.1). NCBI lineage: Eukaryota > Metazoa > Chordata > Amphibia > Caudata > Salamandridae > Pleurodeles > Pleurodeles waltl. The sequence goes on from NC_090436.1 coordinate 802,632,851, forward strand.
ACCACGACGGGTCCGTACATCACCAACAACCATGTGGATGATTTTTTAGCACAAAGCACCACACTCATATGAAGTTCGCCGACTTCCCTACTCTCATACTACGGAGTATGCCCACTCCTACTAAAACAACATTACCTGACCTAAATCCACACAAACTTCACAAATCACCTGCAATATGCATAAGCTGAGCAAGTGCAAATTCTACACCACACATACTAAAACACCAAGAACATACCCAACTCTCTTAGGCGAGCTCCGAAACCCATAAGTAATCAGATCTCTGTACGCATTGCATTCTCTGCCAGGAACGTTTCTCCTCTTTGCTGGCACGTCCCTGCAATGATTTTAGCTCATTTAATGTGTCAACCACCCTTAATGCATACCCGGTGCATGCTTCATTTTCAGTTTCAGGTAATAATTCCCACTGATCTCGAAACGATATACAGTTCAATGCACAAAACCTTGCGACTTGATCTGCATATCCGTTTCCCATTGACACAAAGGGGGTCATTCTGACCCTGGCGGTCGGTGATAAAGCGGCGGCCAACCTGCCAACAGGCCGGCGGTCAAAAAAATGCAATTCTGACCCCGGCGGGAACCGCCAACACAGCCCGCCGCATTAACACTCCGACCGCCACGGCGGAACAAACAAACAGCGCGGCGGTCACCGCCAACAGCCAGGCGGCAGACAATGTACCGCCCACCCTATCACGACCCACCAATCCGCCACCTTTTCCGGGGCAGGAGCCCCGCCGATAAAAACACGGCGGAAACAGACATTTTCAATGGAAAACGCTCACCTCGACACACTCCACGCGGAATCCGGACAGCATGGAACCCGAATTGAACATCATACCTGCTCTCGTCTACCTGCTCATCTACCACGAGTACGAACTCCGGCGCAGACGTCAACGGTGAGTACTGCACCTACGACACACGGGAGGGGGGAGGAAGAAAGGTTATGGGCATACACATATGCGACCCCCCCACCCCCCCAATATGTACACACCAATGCAGAGCAGGAAGTCACAGTGACACCACACAAAGACCCTTTAAAAATACAATGACACAACCAAATTTTGAAGAAATTTTCATGTACAAAAAAAGCACCTGGAAATAATTGAGCAACCGTGAAAAACATTTACAAAAACCAAAAAGATATACACATCAGTGTATCACTGAAGTAACAAGTCCTGCACATCCTACGAATCTAACATGTCCATGGGCCAAGGTTCTGCGAAACAAGGGCAAAGCCCACACACGAGACCTGAGTCCTTTGGAGAGAACACTGCAGGGGCATCCGATGTCAAAACTACAGGCACCTCAGGGGGAAGGGAAGGGGGGGCCACCACAGCCACATGAGTCCACGACGCCAGATCCACGAGGAGCCACCATGCCCACTGTACCATCCTGGGGAGTGCAAAGCCACAGTCTCTCAAGTCTCTGCAGTGGGTGGCTTGCCCACTGGACCATCCTGGGGAGTGCAAAGCCACAGTCTCTCAAGTCTCTGCAGTGGGTGGGTTGCCCACTGGACCATCCTGGGGAGTGCAAAGCCACAGTCTCTCAAGTCTCTACAGTGGGTGGATTGCCCACTGGACCATCCTGGGGAGTGCAAAGCCACAGTCTCTCAGGTGGATTACAGAGTCCACTGGTCAAGGAGGAGGCATGGTGGGCACAGTGAACCATAAACAGTGCCTGAGACGGCGGGACCCAGCGCAGCGGTGCTTGACAGGAAGGGCCCAGCGGAGCGGTGCTTGAGACGGCGGGGCCCAGCGGAGCGGTGCTTGACAGGAAGGGCCCAGCGGAGCGGTGCTTGAGACGGCGGGGCCCAGCGGAGCGGTGCTTGACAGGAAGGGCCCAGCGGAGCGGTGCTTGAGACGGCGGGGCCCAGCGGAGCGGTGCTTGAGACGGCGGGGCCCAGCGGAGCGGTGCTTGACAGGAAGGGCCCAGCGGAGCGGTGCTTGAGACGGCGGGGCCCAGCAGAGCGGTGCTTGACAGGAAGGGCCCAGCGGAGCGGTGCTTGACAGGAAGGGCCCAGCGGAGCGGTGCTTGACAGGAAGGGCCCAGCAGAGCGGTGCTTGAGACGGCGGGGCCCAGCGGAGCGGTGCTTGACAGGAAGGGCCCAGCGGAGCGGTGCTTGAGACGGCGGGGCCCAGCGGAGCGGTGCTTGAGACGGCGGGGCCCAGCGGAGCGGTGCTTGACAGGAAGGGCCCAGCGGAGCGGTGCTTGAGACGGCGGGGCCCAGCGGAGCGGTGCTTGACAGGAAGGGCCCAGCGGAGCGGTGCTTGACAGGAAGGGCCCAGCGGAGCGGTGCTTGAGATGGCGGGGCCCAGCGGAGCGGTGCTTGAGATGGCGGGGCCCAGCGGAGCGGTGCTTGACAGGAAGGGCCCAGCGGAGCGGTGCTTGAGACGGCGGGGCCCTGTTCAGCGGTACCTGTCTTCACGGCGGGCCCTGTTCAGTGGTGCTCTTCTGCACGGCGGGGCCCTGTTCAGCGGTACCTGTCTTCACGGCAGGGCCTTGTTCAGCGGTGCTCCTCTGCACGGCGGGGCCCTGTTCAGCGGTGCTCTTCTGCACGGCGGGGCCCTGTTCAGCGGTACCTGTCTTCACGGCGGGGCCCTGTTCAGCGGTACCTGTCTTCACGGCGGGGCCCTGTTCAGCGGTACCTGTCTTCACGGCGGGGCCCTGTTCAGCGGTGCTCCTCTGCACGGCGGGGCCCTGTTCAGCGGTGCTCTTCTGCACGGCGGGGCCCTGTTCAGCGGTACCTGTCTTCACGGCGGGCCCTGTTCAGCGGTGCTCCTCTGCACGGCGGGGCCCTGTTCAGCGGTGCTCTTCTGCACGGCGGGGCCCTGTTCAGCGGTACCTGTCTTCACGGCGGGGCCCTGTTCAGCGGTGCTCCTCTGCACGGCGGGGCCCTGTTCAGCGGTACCTGTCTTCACGGCGGGGCCCTGTTCAGCGGTGCTCCTCTGCACGGCGGGGCCCTGTTCAGCGGTGCTCTTCTGCACGGCGGGGCCCTGTTCAGCGGTACCTGTCTTCACGGCGGGGCCCTGTTCAGCGGTGCTCCTCTGCACGGCGGGGCCCTGTTCAGCGGTGCTCTTCTGCACGGCGGGGCCCTGTTCAGCGGTACCTGTCTTCACGGCGGGGCCCTGTTCAGCGGTGCTCTTGCAGTATGTCAAGGGAGTCATACCTGGCCTGGACACCCTGCTCAGTCGCCCTCCGACCGTGCTGTGTCAGGCCCCTTCGGGGAGCGAGTCCTGGGCCCTTTGGTGTCGTCCCTTGCAGCCGGGATGGGGCTTGTGGGGCCCTCCTGCTCCGCGCTCCTGGTGGTTGTCCTCTCCGCCCTGCTGTCCTTCCACTCCTTAGATGGGGCTCTCGGGCCCTTGCCTCCCCTGGCTGCTGTGGCCGGTGAAGTGGCCGGAGTCACCTCCTTGGGGGCAGCCGTCTCTGTCCCCTCACGGCGGCCCTTCAATTTCCGGGTCCTCTTGCCTGGGGGGGGGGGGCTGGCTGTCCCCTTGCTGCTCACCGAAGTGTTACTGCCGCCAAAGGGTGGACTCCACATGCCATGCACCACTTGCACTGTAGTAGTTGGGCTGGTGGTGGCTGAGGTGCCCTTGGGACTTTTCCCAGTTGGAGGGGGTGGGTCGGGGGAGGGAAAGAGGTCAAAACTGGAGAGGTAATTTTTCTTGGGACCAAGGTAAGGGGTAGGAGTAGTGGTGAGAGAAGTGGAGGAAGAGGATGTGGTTGTATGAGAGCCAGGTGTGCTGTCCTTGGGTGCAGGTGACTGGGACGTAGGCTGTGGTGAGGTGGTTGGCTGTTGTTTGGGTGTCTGCCTGCGTTTATGTGTCTTGGAAGAGGGGGTGACAGACACAGTGGGAGAGGACACAGGGGACGTGTAAATGCCAGTGGGGGTGGTGACTGCAGGTGTGCGGACTGTAGTGGAGGGTTTGCTGATGGTGGAAGAACTAGCTGATGTTGGGGTGCATGCAGGTGTGAGTGTAGACGTCACAGGGAGGGAGGAGGGAGACGAGGAGGACGGGGACACAGAGGTGGTAGTGACTGTTGATATGTCTGCATCTGTGTGTTGCTTGGGTGAATGCTTGTGTTTTCTGTGGTGCTTATGTTTGGATGAGCTGGCCTTGGGTGTTGAGGTGTGTGCAGGCTGGTCTGATGGTGTGGATGGGATAGGTTGAGGTACAGGAGACAGAGAAAGGGTGGAGGCAGATAGAAGAGGGAGACTGGAGACAGGGACTATGGCTGCCGTCAGTGCTGAGGCCAGAGCAGTGAACGCTCGTTGATGGGCAGCCTGACCCGAATGAATGCCCTCCAGGTAGGCATTGCTCTGATGCACCTCCCTTTCCACCCCCTGGATGGCATTCAGAAGGGTAGTCTGCCCAACAATGAGCGTCCTCACCAGGTCAATGAGCTCCGCACTGAGGGCAGCAGGGGTAACAGAGGCAGGGGCTGAGGTGCGTGGGGCGAAGGAGACGCGCGCCTTCCTGGCCGAGCGGCCACGGAGCGAAGACTGAGGGGCTGCTGGGAGGGCGGTGCTGGTGCGCTGGGTGGCGGCTGTACCTGTTGTTGCGGGGGGCACAGATGGTGCCGCCCCCGCTAGGGAGCTCCCAAACGAGGACGTGTCCGTGTCGCTGGTGTCTCCACCGGCCCCCGTTGTGGTGCTCCCCTCGCCCTCCGGATCACTGGTGCCCTCGGTGTCTGTGTCAGTGCCCACCGGGGCCTGGTGACCTGCAGCTCCCTCCTGCTCCGACGCCAAATCTCCTCCGCCTGATGATGCTAAAACACAAGAAGACAAAGATTTAGGGTGGGGGGAGAAATTCAACAAAGTTGAGTGCATGCCTTAGCAATACCCTTTGCGGAGAGGACAGACACAGGTGCCTCGTGCACTAAGTCGCGAACTTGGGGTACACTACTCAGTACTTCTGACTAGGCAAACTGGTCTAGGGACAACACACGCGCACATGTGTGATGCTGGAGCATGGGTAGCTGCACTTGGCACCCTACAGAGGTGGGGGGCGGGGGCACAGGGCCATGCCTAAGGGAGCGGACTACACTACAGAGAGCGCCCGGGCCCAATGTCACCCACAGCCCTCCTCCCCCACCCAGACGCCTCCAATGCGCATACAGATAGGAGAATGTGCGGATACTCACCCCCTTGTGTCTGCTGTGCTGTCCTCAAGCGCCCATCCAAATTAGGGAAGGCCACCGCCAGGATCCGGGACATCAGGGGGGTCATAGTGCGACTGGCACCCCTCCTAGGTCGGGAGGCCATCCCCAGCAGTGTTTCTGCGGACTTCCTCGTTCCGCGGCGGATGTCCTCCCACCTCTTGCGGCAGTGGGTACCCCGTCTGTTGTGGATCCCCAAGTTCCGGACTTCCTCGGCGATGGCACGCCAAATATCGATTTTCTGGTGGGCGCTCACCTGTTTGACATGTACAGGGTGGGAAAGAGAAACCGTCACATATCTGCATGTTTGGAGTACATGCCCCCCCCTCCCCAACCTTGTCATGGTTCCCATTCTCTCATCTGTCGTGCGTTGCACTCCCCATTCCCTCCACACCCCACCAACTTACATCCCCCCCCCTCCACACAGGCATAACCCATTCAATGTGCACTGAGTGTACTCACCTGTTGGTCTGGAGGACCGTAGAGTTGCGCATACTGGGGGAGGACCCCGTCCACAAGCTTCTCCAACTCTTCTGAACTGAAGGCGGGGGCCCTTTCACCAGTAGCAGCAGCCATTGTCACTTCCAGACCGAGTTCACAGCAGCACTTGCAGTATAGGTCCTCTCCTGTGGATGATCAGGTCTCGAATGATTAAGCAGATAGAAAATGGCGGTCACGCCCGCGGCGGTGCGTACCGCGACGGTGCGTCCCGCGACCGCCGGCGCACATCGTCATTGGCTCCTGAAACCCATAGGCTTCAATGTTAACCAATGCGTCTTCGTACAGCGGTCTTCGACCGCCTACCGCCACGGTGCACCCCGCCAGCGCAGTGACCTCACATCCCATTGTCCCACTTCACAGGTCAGGCATCGGCCATTTCAAGGGCCCACATGGCTTAATTTCTAATGCGTCACACAGGCCTAGGCCTTGCAATGGCACACATACAAACATATCAAACCATACATTTACCTGTACTGTGCAAGCTGTGTTGTACGTACCTGTGAGTGGATTGACTCTGTACTCCATATTCTCCTTCCTAGGCACCGTCCGCTGGGACTAGCGATGAGAAGGAGGAATCCTCGCGTGTACCGGCCGCTGGTGGACCTGTCCACAATGGAAGAACGCAACATAATACTACGATACCGACTTGACCGAGCCTCCATCCATGAACTGTGTGCCCAGCTGGAGCCAGCCCTGATGTCCCCCATCCGCCAACCCACAGGAATTCCCCCTCTAGTGCAGGTTCTGTCTGTCCTCCATTTCTTTGCAACTGGCTCATTCCAGACAACAGTGGCCATGTCATCTGGGATGTCTCAGGCTATGTTTTCCAAGATCTTATCCAGAGTGTTGTCTGCCCTGATGAAACTCATGCGGAGCTACATCATTTTCCCAGAGGAGGGTGATTTGCCTACAGTGAAAGTTGATTTCTATGCCCTTGGACACATCCCCAACATCATTGGTGCAATTGATGGGACCCATGTGGCTTTAGTCCCCCCAAATGACGATGAACAGGTGTACAGGAACAGGAAGAATTACCATTCAATGAATATCCAGGTGGTCTGTTTGGCTGACCAGTACATCTCCCATGTAAATGCCAAGTTCCCAGGGTCAGTGCATGACGCGTATGTTATGCGAAATAGCAGCATTCCCTATATGATGGACCAGCTACAGAGACAGCGTGTGTGGCTAATAGGTGACTCTGGTTACCCCAACCTGCCGTGGCTATTGACCCCAGTGAGGAATCCCAGGACCAGGGCAGAGGAACGGTACAATGAGGCCCATGGGCGTACTAGGAGGGTGATTGAGCGAACCTTTGGGCTCCTGAAGGCCAGGTTTAGGTGCCTGCATATGACAGGTGGATCCCTAATGTACTCACCAAAGAAGGTGTGCCATATCATCGTGGCGTGCTGCATGCTCCACAACCTGGCTTTGCGACGCCAGGTGCCTTTTCCTGCAGGAGGATGGTCCAGATGGTGGTGTTGTAGAAGCCGTGGAGCCTGTGGAGAGTGAAGAGGAGGAAGACTCTGAGGACGACACAGACAATAGGGACAGAGTGATACAACAGTATTTCCAGTAACACACAGGTAAGAATCACCCACGCCATTTCACAATTGCTTATAGCCTCCTGCATCTGTACTTTCTGTAGTTCCCCACAGATGTTTTTCATTAATTTTTGCCTTTCCCTTCCCTTCTCAGTGCTGTCTGACTCAGTACCTGACTTCTGCTTGGTTCGCCCATGAAATACAGCGTATTGACATTGGTATGTTGTCATGACTAATTGACAGAACAGAAATCGAACAGTAATATGTAATACATTTGTCAATAATACAGCATGACTCAAAACAGATTTGTGTGCAAAATGTGATTTATTTACAGTGCTAGATATCGGTACATGTGATTCTAAGGGTGATGGGTGGGGGTGGAGGAATATCCATGGCAGAGTCCAGTTCTCAGTCTCACAGGTGCATTGTCCTTTTGCCTGTGGAAGGATGGAGCATAGGCAGTTCATGGTTGGACAGGGTGGCAATGTGGGACAGTGGGAAGACTTGAGGGGGTATGTCCTGCTGGCGGGGGTCTTGACATCCTACTCTGTCTTTTTTTTTGGTCTCAGGCTCCTCTTACGGGGTGGTTGTTCTTCAGCAGGAGGTGGGGTTCTGGGGGGCTGTCGAGGTGTTGGGACCTCCTGTCCACTAGCGCCGGCGGAGGTGGTAGGCTGTTCCTGGTCCGGGCTAGTGACAGGGGCCCTGTGTGGTGCACCATGGTCCCGCAACGCGTCCTCTATCCTGTGGAGGGCCAGGACGATGGTCCCCATTGCGGTCCCGATGATTCTCAGCTCCTCCCTGAACCCCATGTAGCGTTCCTCCTGCTGTGCCTGGATCTCAGTGAACCTGGCCAGTACCGTCGCCATCGTTTCTTGGGAGTGGTGGTATGCCCCCATGATGGTGGTGAGGGCCTCTTGGAGAGTGGGTTCCCTGGGCCTCTCCTCCCCCCCCTGTCGCACAGCAGCCCTCCGAGCTGCCCGGTTTCCCCCGGCCTCTGTCCCTTGGACGGTGTGCCCGCTACCACTGCCCCCAGGTCCCTGTTGTTGTTGGGGTGTTGGGTTAGCCTGGGTGCCCTGTAGTGGCAGACACACCGCTGATTGAGCTGTCCTAGAGACAGAGGCATGGGCCCGCTGGGTGGGAGCTGTGCTGGTGTTGGCAGAGGGGGTCGGGTCTGGTGTGGCCTGTGGCTGCCTGAGGGGAACCGACTGCCCAGAGGTCCCCGATGGTCCAGGCTGGTCATCAGGTTCACTGTCGACAGAGCTGCTATCCTCAGTGTGGGCCTGTTCCGGTGGTGGGATGGACACTTCTGGACCCTCCTGGCTGGTGTGTTGTCGTTCGGGTCCTGCATGGGGTAAGAGAGTTTGGTTATTGTTTCTGTGTGTACAATAGCGTGCGTGTTATGGGTGCCCTTGTCCCCCAGTGCAGGCATTCCCTTGAGGGAGGTGTTGTGAGGGTAGTTAGTGGGGGGGGGGTTAGTGCAGTGGTCATGCTTAGGTGATGGGTGCCCATGATTTGTGTTGGTATGCAGGAGTTGGTGTTGGGATGGGTGGGTTGTGCTGGTGAGACATTGTCAGGGAGGATGTGTGCTGGGGGGTTGGGGTGAGGGTGGGGGTGTGGGTTGGCATGCTGGTGGGGTGGGGGGGATATAGTAGTTGAGATTGGACTTACCAGAGTCCATTCCTCCAGCTACTCCTGCGAGGCCCTGAGGATGCAGGATGTTCAAGACGTCTTGCTCCCACGATGTGAATTCGGGAGGGGTGGGTGGGGGTCCGCCGCCAGTCTTCTGGACCGCGATGTTGTGCCTGGAGACCATCGATCGGACCTTCCCCCGTAGGTCGTTCCATCTTTTGCGTATGTCCTCCCTATTCCTGGGATGCTGTCCCACCGCGTTGACCCTGTCCACGATCCGCTGCCATAGCTCCGCCTTCCTAGCTATACTGGTGTGCTGCACCTGCGAGCCGAAGAGCCGGGGTTCCACTCTTAGGATTTCCTCCACCATGACCCGGAGTTCTTGGTCCGAAAAGCGTGGGTGCCTTTGGGGTGCCATGGGGTGGTGTGGGTGAGGTGTGGGGTGGTGTATGTGATGATGAGTATGTTGGTGAGTGGTGCTTTGTGCTACTATGTGGTGTGTGTGATGGTGTAGTGTGCCTCAGTGTGTCTTGCTTTGGATTGTCTGCTGTGTCTCTCTCTCCTTCTCTCAGTAATTATGGTCGCAGGGGTTTGTGGGTGATGTGGGTGTGTGTTTTATAGTTGGTTGATTGTGTGGGAGTGGTGTGTGTATGTGTATCAGGTGTGTGTATTTCAAATTGTCCAATGTGGCTGTGTTTTGGTGATGTGTGTGTATTCTGACCGCCGCGGTGTGTACCGCCAATGGAATACCGCGTTTGAATGACCGCCGTGTGGATTCGTGGGTCGTAATGGCATGGGCGTATTTCTGTTGGCGTGACGGTGGAGGTTTGGTCATCTCCAGTTTATCGCTGCCCGCTGATGTGGCGGGCTGCAGTGGAGGACGGAATTTTGGAGGTTTGGCCGTTGTGGGTCAGAATTACCGTGTCGGTTAACCGCGGCCGCGGCGGTGTTATGTCGGTCTTCTGACCGGCGGTAAGGGCCTTTTACCGCCGAGGTCAGAATGACCCCCAAAATCTTGTGACTTAACATGAGCATTGCATTTCACCACGGCAATTTCAAGAGGTAACTGAATCGCGTGCAACAAATCCTTAATCTTTTCGCCATTTTTCACTGGTGAACCAGAAGAGGTCATGAAACCCATTTGTGACAACAACTGGCCAAAATCATGTACAATTCCGAATCCATATCTGCTGTCAGTATAGATAGTGACTTTTAGGTTTTCAGCTGCGTGGCATGCCTAGTAAGAGCAATTAATTCAGCCACTTGAGCAGAGTACACTCTTTCGAGCCAGGAAGCTTCTAAGATACCAGTGATTGTACACACGGTATATCCAGCTCTCAGTACTCCTACTGCATCTCTCAGGCATGAACCATCAACAAAAATAATGTCATCATTTTCTTCCAGTTGGGTATCTTTAATATCAGGTCTTGGTTTGGTGCACAGATCTGTTACCTCAAGACAATCATGTTCTACCTCCTCGGCATCATCAATGTCTGCATTTTCATTAGGAAGTAAAGTTGCTGGGTTCAATACAGAACATCTTTTAAGGGATACATTAGGTGACCCCAGTATAATTGTTTTCGTATTTTGTCAATCTTGCATTTGCCATGTGCTGCCTCTTGGTTCGGGTTAACAAGATTTCAACTGAATTGGGGACCATTACTGTTAAAGGATGTCCCATCACTATTCCTTCACACTGGGTGAGGCTTTGACCAACTGCTGCAACTGCACGCAAACAACCTGGCAAGGCTGCTGCGACTGGGTCCAAAGTAGCTGAAAAATATGCTACTGGGCGGTTTGCACCTCCATGGACCTGTGTCAGGGCAGACAAAGAACAAGCATCACGTTCATGAGAAAACAGTACAAAAGGCTTTGTGTAATCAGGCATAACTAAAGCTGGTGCCCTGCAGATACTTTCCCTCAATTCCCGGGCCATCTTGAACTTCTTTAACAGTCAGTTTCACCAATGGTTTAGAGATAATCGAGAATATGGGAATCCACTGGCGACAGTAGCCCACCATTCCCAAAAACATTCTGACGTCTCTTTTTGTTGTTGGGGGATTCATCTGCAGTATGGCTGTCACCCTTTCCTTGGATATTTTTCTTGATCCTTTCTCAATCAGGTGACCTAAGTATTTCACCTCTTTCTGACAGTATTGTAGCTTCTTTGGGGACACTTTATGTCTGTACTTTCCCAAATGGTTCAGTAAGGCAATTGTGTCATACCTACAGTCATCTTTTGTTCTGGACGCAATCAACAAATCATCAATGTATTGTACTAAAGTCGAACTGAAAGGCAGTTCTAATTATTCCAAATCCTTCTTCAATATCTGATTGAAGATGGAAGGTGACTCAGAAAACCCTTGAGGAATTCTGCACCAACTGTAAACCTTATCCAGGAATTTGAAACTGAAGAGAAATTGGCTGTCCTTATGAAGAGGCACCGAAAAGAATGCTTGAGACAAGTCCACAACTGTGAACCACTCTGCATCACACGGAACTTGAAACATAATCACAGCTGGATTTGGCACTATGGGGCAACATTTTACTACAATCTTGTTTATTTTCCTCAAATCTTGCACAATTCAAACCTTCCCACAAGGCTTTTTCAGACCCATTATTGGTGAATTGCACGGGCTACTCAGCACTTCTTTTAGAACCCCTTGTTTCACAAAGTTCGCAATTATCTGTGCTACTTGAATGAGGACGTCTTGTGCCATGTGGTACTGCGCTACCTGGGGAAACACTGCATTTGGCTTTACCTCTACTTTAACCGGTTCTACTCCTTATATTAGTCCCACTTCCTTTCCTGTCAGGTCCCACACTTTCTCTGTCACTGTTCCCTGCAACTCAGGTGGTAAGTCAGTCACTGTAAGCATCGGGAATAGGGTTATCAAAGGGTATTCCTCATTTGCGGTCTCCGTCTCTAACTCTGGAAACTGACCATCCTCTCCTTCATTATCACTGTTTGTTTGCACCTCAATCCCTTCATTGAAACAGGTAATCGAACACCTTGTTTTGCACAGTAAGTCTCTTCCCAGTAAGGATACGGGACTCGAGTCACAGACTACAAATTTGTGTAATCCCTGGAAGTTACCAATCTCAACTTGGACCGGATCTGTTATCGGATTTGTCAGGAACTGATTTGCTACTCCTACCACCCTTATGGTACGCCCCGAAAGTGGTAATTTCTGAACCTCTGCACTTCTGACTGTAGAGCGTGTAGCTCCTGTATCAACTAGGAAGGAAACCTTATGACCCATCACCTTTCCCTCTACATAAGGTCCCCTCTGATCTACTTCTAGGGATGCTGCAAGCCTGCACTCCTCACTGTCTGAACAATCATCCGACCATTCATCGTTTATTCCATCCTCACCACGCAATGGGAACTGTTGTACTGAGTTATTTTGACTTATCGTTTGACCTGTGACCTGTTGAGGAAGCATCACCTGTTGCTCTCCCATTGGAGCTAAGGGTATCTGCATTTGCTGTCTGGGTACCATGGGAATCTGCTGTTGTGCCTGCTGCATTTGTGCTGGTTGTACACGTGGCATTTGCATCTGTTGCACAGGTTGGAGACCCTGCATCTGCACCATGTTATTCTGAAAATTTTGATTTTGGCCCCTCATTTTTGGACCCCTCACATTTTGAAATGTACCAACATCATTGCTTTGTTGAACAACACCATCCTGCACCACCATTGGGCATTTCCGCTTCCAGTGCCCCACGCCCCCGCGCGCGTGACATGGTGACACCTGTTTCATCCCCTGCACATCATTTTGAACCACAACAGTATTCATATCTGGACCACGGTTCACAAAACCTCCTCGTCCTCGACCTCTTGGTTGTGCCTGAAACATTCCATTCCCCTGCGGTTGCTGCTGTACCATCTGCTGTATTCCATTTCCCTGCATCCCTGCTTGTGCTGCCTTAATCTGCATCACCATTACCTTCTCTTTCAACTTTCTCTGTTTCAACTCAATCTCGTCACTACAGTATTTCGCATACTGCAACACCTCATCAATCGGCTTCGCTTGCCAACAGATCAAATGATTCTTAATCATCTGGCTAATTTCTGGTCTTAGCCCTTCAAAAAACCTGAACACAAGATGATTCATGTCTTTTGGCTCAATGACCTCAGTGCCACTGTAGTGTTTGAATGCTTTCAACAATCTCTCATAGTAAGCATGAATCGACTCTTTGGCCTCCTGTGATGTTCGATCAATTTTCTGCCAATCAGTTACTTTCGGCGACACTTTCTGCTTCAAAAACTCAATCACTTTATGATAATACCTCCTCACTTCTGCAGACAGTGCTCCAGTAATCTTATCCTTTGACGGCTCCTCTGTCGGCCAATCTACGCACCTCTAGCACTCAAGCCATAAGTCAGGTGGAACTATAATTTCAAACAGGGTATTCAAGTCCTCCCACAGACATTTCGCAAGCTTCACAAATCTGTCCGTCTGCTGGTACCATTCTATTGGCTTCTCCCTCAACCTGGGATAATAATTTGTGAATGACAGGATGTCACCCCTAGACCACGGTACATGGACTAGAACCCCTCCGGCTGTTTCTCTCATTGGTAACATTTTTATTGTCCCCATGTCCAGTGCAGCTTTTGCCTGCTTTGATTCCGGACCATCACCTTTCTCTTCATCTCTCTTCTTTGCCCATCTGCCTTCTCATTTCACTGAGGCTCCCCAAATTTGAGCACTCTGCAGTATTTCTTTAAGATGTGCTTTCATTCCGGTAGATCTCATGTGATCAAAATCTTTCGACTCGAAGTCTAATCTGTAGCTTCTTTTCAAATGTTTAGTACTTTCAATGTATATGCCGCATTTATCTGCCAGGTTTGGCAACCTCTGATGCACCTTGCTCACTTCTTTAATTATTTTGGGGCACAGATACCTCAATTCTGCTTCCGTGTATGACTCTAGTCTGTTCACCCCCATTGTTCCTTCCACTAGTTCCATGGCTTCTACACCCAGTCTTGTAAAATTCAGGTATTCTTCCCTTTCTGACCTTTCTACGGTCACTGTAGTAGTCTGTGGAGTGTTGAGTTTGTCTAACCATTCGTTCAATTGTTGCGCTGTTAAACCTTGCAACAAAATACTTCCAGACTGCACCATTGGTGTCTGTATCGTATTTGTACTCAGTACCTGTGGGGTTAGTGTTCCCAACCCTGCTTGCCTCATCGTCTCCAAAGGAACCCCAATCGGACTAAAGTCTAACAAGGATCTGGATCTTTCAGCTGTCTGTTCTCCCTGCAAGTGTCCTGTGGACCCTCCTCTTATTGCCTCTTGGGTCATTACTCCCTGATCACATACACCAGGCTTACCTTGCGCATACAGCGGTTCTGGTGGACCAACAGTAATTGGCAATGGTATAGCAGCTGGTGACTGTCCAATTCCCAAACCCTGTGGAGCATTAACTCCCATAGCTTGATTCATCATAGGTGCTGTAGCTACTGACTGCGGTCCTGCAATTGAAGTGTAACTCGGAACCACAAGTTGCTGCGGCCGGGGCAGCAATTTGCGGAGTTGGCTCAATCTGCACTAACTTTGACCTCGTGTATATCGGATCAGGCGGCACCATCAGACTCGTAGTTGTCTCTAATACTGGAACATCAGGATAAATCCTCTGAATCTGTGGTGGCTGCAACTGTATCTGTGTCTCTGGCGCAGTGGGTACACTGACACCATTCTATATCAAAACTGGATCACTTGTCTGCACTATACTTGTGATGCCCTTATTTTGTGCCGGGTCTTCAAAACCCACACTAGTGCTCTGTACGTTATCATTTATGGCATATGGTGGCAGGTGATCATGTAACAACTGATTTAGAAACTCTTTATCGTCTGAATCATCTGCGTCTACCCAAGACCTCTGAGTCTCCTTTGGCTTACTAGAGCCCTGGTCTGTCTTACAAGTGGCTTTCTTTCCCTGTGTCTCATCTTCTTGTGTTATTGCTGGAAACATCTTAAGTCTGTCAACTATTCCCCTTCTCCACATCTTGGTCTCATTATCCCATCTAGCCTCAGCTAAAGTATTTTATGCTCTTTTCATCCTCCTTTCAAATTTCTGCTGAGTCTGTCGTATGGCCATCAAATCCCAGATTGATAATGCTTCATACTGAGCTGGTCTCAGAGGTGGTTTTTGCACACTTAACATCATTTGCAAATTTTCCAAAATTCTCACATTAAACGTTCTGTGTTCCGGAAACGCCAAACATACCTCCTTCTCTGTCAATTTGCACCACTGTTCTAACCAAAGACATGGCGCAACTCCCTTCTCCTTCATTACAATATAAGCTGGAGTACCCTCAGGTGGTGAAGGCTCCCCCACACTCGCTGTAATGTATGTATCTCCCCTTAAAGCACTCTTCAGAGTCTTGAAAAACTTCATTTTTGCGTCTTTTATTTTGCTTTAGAATCTAATCAGGAAGTGACTTTAATTCCCAGAACACTCTTCAACCACATTTCTCAACCAATTGCCTCTCACGGACGGCTGCCAATCCTTGCGCGACTCCTTTCAGCAACTGACCTATCCCAGCGCGGCTCAAATGACGTCACACACACTGCAGCTGACAATGTCTTGCGGCTTGTCTTCTTCACACAAACGAATGCAATATATTGCGAGCACCTTTAACAACAAAAACCCAAATTTGCCGGTTTACTAAAGGAAGGGTAACACAATCGCTTCAGAACTTTACAGAGATTTCACTTGAAGCCTCAGCTGCTACTCTCTCCTTCTCAGCTCCCGCACTCGCAAGCAGAATTCGACCTGCAAATCCTACTCTCGACTTGTCAATGGTTTGTTCTAGTGCACTTTAGAACTTGCCAAATCTCCATCGAAGGTTTCACTCACAAAATTTGACTCAAACTCGACTTGTCAACCACGCCCGATTGACCTATTAAACTGCACAAATTACAACATAAACCCAAGTGTCTCCTAAACTTGTCAATATACTCCGGAGTCTTAGACCACGACGGGTCCGTACATCACCAACAACCATGTGGATGATTTTTTAGCACAAAGCACCACACTCATATGAAGTTCGCCGACTTCCCTACTCTCATACTACGGAGTATGCCCACTCCTACTAAAACAACATTACCTGACCTAAATCCACACAAACTTCACAAATCACCTGCAATATGCATAAGCTGAGCAAGTGCAAATTCTACACCACACATACTAAAACACCGAGAACATACCCAACTCTCTTAGGCGAGCTCCGAGATTCCAGGAAAAAGTCATGGGGGATTTAGAAACACATCATACCTCCAATTTGCATTATTTCGAAAAACACTTTTAAACAATGGTCCCTCATCCTAGGGCCCCGAAGGGCCAGAACCGTCGCTCTGCTACCAGAACTGCTAACGCGTCCCTTTATGACTAATTTTCTCACTCTGGGACTCGTTTTTGGCCAATGAATCTTTTGACCCTGATTGAAGACACCTTAGGAGGAGATAACTAATCAACATGTCAATCAATATGTCAATAACGTCATCAATATTTACCATAATAAGACAATTCAGATTAGTCAAAGACATTAATAAAACTCAGAAACCACCATGACCTTGCAGTCACGAATAACCACACCAGTTTATTACTATTATATGAAGTTTATTCCCTATTGATTACAATTCTACTAGTAAGTTTATTAGTCTCAAAACTAAGAAACACATTAGCATAGTCACAATATGGCAACTCTGATAAGATTTCATCAAAGCAAGTATCACAAATATTAGAATATAGCACGTTGTCAACATAGGTTATCCTTAGCAGAGTATCATTATCACATTGTTCAACAAAGCATAGATTCAGTCATTTGTCTATTTGCGTCTGTTTAGTGTACCCCCCATCTAACCTCGAATTAGCATTGGCATGTTGGGCTTCATGCAAAACAATTTAGCAACACCAATTTAGAAAACATCTAACTATGGTCTCTGTCAAAAGAAGCAGTTGGTACCTAGAAAGGAAAAGCAAACAGACAAATACAATTCCACTGTCATATAGTTACCCTCCGTATTCGGTCAGCATACAGATTCAGTCTTCGTCCCCAGGACATCAGTTGATTCGCCATCAGCCAGGAATTCAGCAAAGTTCGGTAGGGCAGGGTAAAGGTACTCCCCTCATAAGGAGGTAAAGTACAAATGGGCAAGGTAAGGACAAAGTTTATTTTGAAGAACCAAACAGCAAAGTCTCTATGCAGAGTGACGAAGTGTCTAGGTCATAGCAAAAGTCGCAAACGGCATCTCCCCTCTCTCCTATCCCCTAGTGCCCTAGTCTAATTTACTTCCTTGTGTCAAGGGTTTTTATCCTTTTTCTGTTGTATAGTCCCCTAAATTTTAATTGGTTGGGGTTGGCACCCCACTATCTCCCTCCAATAGGGTTTCGATGACTTCATTAAAATTGTCACCCCATAACGGTTCTCACGTAGTTTATTGGTCCTTATGATTGACGTCTCCAGCGGGTAGAATGTCCGGTATGATTTCATACTCTTGTGGTCCTCTTTGCATCTTCAGTCAGTGGTTCCATTGTCTGTACCGGTTCAGGCGACCTTGTACCTGCGACTAGTCTACACTGTTGCATTCAGCAAGAGTGTTTCACTAAGCAAGTCGAATTTCATGAGAACGGATCTACTACAGTTACATTCATCTTCTAGCTTTGGAAAAATGTGAGTTGATGTCCATCAGCAAGTCAGCACACTGCACGTTAGAAAAACACATTTAATATGAAACCGGGCAGCTAGGCCTTGACTCATGCTAACTAAGGTCTAATGATTTATTAGCCGAACTTTAACATATAACATTTCATATTAGCGCAAAAGCCTACCTTAACATAACATTTCATCATTATTAATCAGTTTCATTAGTCATTGTATATATTGACGGCCACTCCCTGTGGGCACATTTCAAGCGCACGTTTAGCAAAATACATTAATACATTTTCTATGCTGCATTATTATACATTAGTTCATAAACATTTTATATTAATTTGTAAGTATATAAGCTGTGCTCTCTCACTATAATGTTGTTTGTGTGTAAGAGGAACCTAGCCCAAAGAGAGGACTTAACAAGTGACTTGTATCTTAGCTCACTATTGACACTGTTGTTAGGGTGGGGGAAAAATGAATGTAAATTCATGTTTGAAAACTATCGCTTAAAAGAAAAGTTCTCAACGCACTGATAAAATGTCATGTACGAAGGTGAAACTGAATATTTGTTAATGAAATATACTTTCTGAATTTTGAGTACATTTTATCATATTGTTACATTTTTGATGTAAGAGGTCTTTAAAAATAAAGGTGTTTCTGAAGTTAAACAGTGCAGAATAACCTAGTTACTTATTTTCTTTAACTTCAGTTAACCTTTACATAAAGGCGTGTTTCTTTATTTAACTTCTTGGTCAATCTTAGTGCTGATTCAAGAAAATGGCAGCCCAGTGCTGCTTTTGACTATGGGGCTGCATTTAAAGATCAGAGGGGCTGCATGCGGCCCCCGGCCTGTACTTTGAGTATCAATGCGCTATACAATAACCCTTTACTGTTTATAGAGCCCATGAGTCCGAAGTTATTATTCTCCAATTACAGAGAAACAAGTGTGTATGTCCTTCTACCAAAGGATGGCCAGAAAATAGGGTGCTTACCTGAGTTCTGGGATCCTCTGTTTCTCTAACCACATTGCTTAAAGTCTCTGTTCCTCTGGGGATAAAATTGTGGTTTATGGTCTTGTTGCCAACCAAAGGAGCCTCTGGTCTGATTAAACTCACATCTTGAGGTATAGCGGCTGGCAAAGTGGATCATGCCTTTGCAAGCCCTGTCAAAAACCCATTGTGAAACATATTTTGCAAAGAAGACTGTGCTTTATCTATTGATGCACATGTGACCACATATTTGCTGAGTTCTTTGGTACATGAATCGCCAAAAAGCAAACCATTTGCCTCCTGACCCACATCTTTGGTTGCCAGATTGCTCAGTTTTGGATCAATCTTCAAAAGTAAGTTTTTGCATCTTTCCTGTTCCATGGCTCAATTGGCACTTCCCAAAAGACAGATAACTCTCTGGTCACAGTAGAAAAGGTAATAGGATCTACTTTGGTGCCCTCTGTCCTTGCTTCTTCTGCCAGATCCAAGATTCTGTAAGGTCTAATTTTCTGAAATGGCAATTAGTCCAGGCTCTGTCTACTCCCTCGTTAGGGTCTTTACCAAACTTTGTAAAAAAAAATAAAAGCATATTTGGGTCTATTGATGGAGTGTCAGTGATGTTATGGGGCAAAGAAGGACAAGGACATTCAGACCGGAGTCTGTTGGGTGAGATTTTGTCTAAAGTTTGTATCAACTTGTTAGAGACATAAAGGGAAAAGTGTTCATACGGTGACCATTCTGTGGAATTTGGGTGACGGATAAGAGTAGGATCAAACATCGGTTGACCTGAAAAATCATGTAGCCTATCAGCACCCTTATTAATTTTAGATGACTCTCCCAATTCGTTAAGAGAAGTTTTACACCTCTTCTCCACAGGCCCAGACCAAATCATTATGTCTGGATCATACTTATCCATTTCATTGTCTGAGTCACCCATATCACCATCTGCATCCTGTAACTGTGTCACATTAATAGGAAAATTGATAGTTTTAGAACTACTATCATCAGAAAGAGGTTGCAAAGGAGAGTCTTTCGATCTATTTGGATCATCTGCTACGTGTTTCTTGGCCTTTTGGGGATTAATAACTTTTGAGTCATTGGCCAATACTTTTTTCATAAAGACTTTGAATGTTTTAGGAATATTAGACATAGAGTCTGATACAGGTTGTTGTACCAAATCTTTGATAAAAGCATTTAAACTGTTTTAAAATATTTTTGCTTCATCCTCCTCAGAATCTCAGAATGTCTTCAATTTTCAATAAGTAAGTAAATACACACACACACATATATCATTATCAAAACTGTAATAAGACAATAAAAACATTCACTGAATACAATAGTCAGACAAACACAATAAATAAATCAATAAGAAAGATATCTGTTTAGATACTTATCTTGACTGCGAGCGGCAAGAAAAAAGGATTTGTTGCTCCCAGTCAAGATCTTTATAGGATTGTCTTTATGTGATTGGTTATTTACTCTTTATGACATCATTATGTAGTTGCACTATCTAAGCATGCTGGGAGTTGTAGTTATCTTGGCTGCTATTCAAATAAATGCAAAAAAAGATAGCATAGTAGGAACCTCTGGGTCTTGTAATAAATGTTAGCCCATGTGGGGAAAGCAATGTGGATATGTAATCAAGGTTGAGAGGCGGAAACGCATCATGTAAACAGTTTTTTGTTGCCACAAATAAAACTTGTATTTTGCACTCTTCTGCCTTGTGTGGACAGCGGTTCCTTCGCGGGGATTTTTTTAATTTGATTCACCTATTACCGGGCTTGCCCCCCCCCGCCCCCCCCCCCCCCCCCCCACACACACACACACCCGGGTCTAGCCATTCCACCTACCTGGTACAGAGGTTCTGGTTACCGGAGATGATGCATATATAGAGCAATCCAGTCTACTTTACTTCATATAAGTTCACATTTATCCCCCACTCCCTGAGCAGGGGCTTCCAGTATGGTAAGAGTTCCATGCGCTAGCAACATGAGGCACTTTGCAGGGTTGTCCCAGTATTTGGTTTAATTTCCTTATACAATTTGCTTTCATTTTTCTTTTGAACTTCATTAGTTTACATTTCCCCTGCACTCTCCGAGCTGCTTTATTTTTCTGGACATCTGACTAACCTTGCGGCCTGTTCCACCGGAGCTGCATTAACTCTGTGCAGTTTTATGCACACAGAGCTTTGGTATTTGTAAAGGTACACGAATATTTATAATCATTGTGCTGCCCAAATGGCTGCCAACCCTCGGGTCTTTAATAGACGAGCCTGTTGGAGGCAGCGCTTACATTTATTAACTGCCTGCTGTGCTGGTTTTTCTTGTCTATTGAGTCTATACACTTTAGCTCACAGCACATGCATGTCATTGCTCCTGAGCCGTTCTGACCAGCTTTTCTTGTGCCCACATGTCTGTACTAGCCTACTTGCATGGGGCAGGTGATTTTGAACCTTCCGGGTTCCCTACCCTCCCGTGCTTCCACACATCAATCAGGAGTATGTCCAAGAGTCTCTTGTTCTGCCTGACCCTTTTTGAAATAATCTTTTTGAGGTAGTGCTTCTTTTGCATACACGCCATTCACAGTACACTTTAGCATCTTTTACAGGTTCTTGAAGCATTAAAAAAGCAGGCCGGTTACCCAAAGTGATCCTGCAAATGCGCTATGTCATATCAGCTTCAAGCTGTTTGCAAGTGCTTAATATGTGTCTGTTGTTTCCGGTGCTGAGCACCGGCACTTATTTTTGAGGGCCGGCACTTATTTTTCCCTTCTCAAGCATTTACAGCGAGCAAAAGACACATATGGGAACGACGGAGGAAGAGAAAAACCAAAAAGCGTCACAATGGGAGAAAGCAGAAAGCTGCAAGGGTGAGCTGAAGGGGCAGAGGGTGGCTTTACATGGATTGAAGAGGCCCGAGATGGCTTTAAGGTTATGCTGCCTCAGTATTCCGTATTCGCACATTTAATTGCAGCGGCCCAGTGTTTAAGAAAAGGGCTTTGGTCACCGGCACGTTTTTATTTACAAATTAAGCACTGGTTTGCGTACATGCTTGAGTGCCCCAAATTTCGGCCAGCCTCTCTGACTATGGCCAGTGCTTTTGTAACCATGACCAGAATTTCACTGGGGTGGACATCTTTTGTCCGGTACAGAGACACGTGTTCTCTTATTTCCTTTGTGTTCTTTATCTTTATCTCGAATGAGATGTCCACCTTTACTACTCACCAATGATGTTTTCCGGACAGCATTAATTGAACGTTTAAGCACCCAAGAGCCTGAAAGGCTATTCTCACTACAGGGCAGGGCTCACCCTGAGCCCCATGCCAGGGTCCCTCGAGCTGCGGCATAACACCCACGATTGTGGGTAAGCCTGTTGAATCATGTTTGAATGCCTTGTCTGACTGATTTTACATACATTGTGTCATGGTGTTCAATATTCACCCTTTTCTTGGTGAATCCTGTATGAATGCAATGTCTGTTTGATTCTGCGCACACTTTACCATGCTGTCAATTATTCACCATTAACTTGGGTATCTGTTAGCGGAGCTTGATAGGTTCCACTAATTTCTTAAGTGTAATCTCAGCTTTCTTTGTATTCCCTTACAGGTCGATTGACAATGGATCCTCTTTGAATCTTGCAGTGGTCACTGATTGTTTTTGTATTTTCCTTCCATAAGTATGCTTGTTGAGCAGAAGCACTTTTCACGGCCCTGATGAATGCCAACACTCTCCTTCTGAGGTTATAAATGGCAGAAACATGTTGACCTATTTTAGTTACACACCTAAGCAGGGTTAGTCAACCACTGCAGTGTCTTTTCTTTTAAACTTAACCCAGGCATGCATAAATAATAATGTACTACGCTTGTCAGGAAGTCACTTTCAATCACCATATCACTTTTTCATGCTCTGCACACCTCACAACCCTTTAGTTCACCACAGGGTCTCAACCAACTCTTTAAAAACATCTTAAGAGCTACTCCTTAGTGAGGGAGTTGTAGCCCACACACCGTAATCAGCTGTCATGCTTTGAGGAGATTCTCAATGGTGAAGCATGCCACCTCAGGTGGGTGAGGGATTTGACCTAACAAATGAACATTCCTGCTCACCTAGGTTTTTCTTTCTTTACCTCTTCAACACCCAGGTGTTTTTCTGTGTCAGCAAATAGGGAAAGGACTACATTTCCCAGCATCATTGCAAGTCACATGATGAGATCGTGTCACATGTATCCAGGCACACACACACACACACCGGGGAATAGGACTGTTCCTACAGGATTCTCCAGACGAGCAACACACATTATTAAATACAGCGTGAATGAAACACAGCTATACTTGTGTGGTAAAAGACACCGAGCTTGCACATTTTAAAACCACAATAGGAGGATGGGCGACATAATACTGAAATCTCCCTTGATGTTTTATAGAGTGTGACCACAGGGAAGTGTCTCACCAGCCTGTATAAGGTGTTAGTACACACCAGTTAGGGTAAGAACCTCAGCTGACTACATACTTGCCTATATCATGTCTGCTGACACCTTTCACGTTTGCAAAGAAGTAGTTATATGTTTGACTTGCAGTGTGACTCACATCACCACGTAGGATTGCCTTATGTTTATGTCTCAGTATTGTCCTGTTCATAACAAGAGGCCTCCATTTAAGGCATTTTTGCATTTGGAATAATGCAATAGTGTGTAAAAGCATGCACATTGTAATATATATGTCTTGTGTGTAACCATTGACTGTTTGATGGCGAATCAACCACTTCTCATGAACTCATCTCCTTCAATTTGTTTCTTAATCACTGATGAGCATGATGGCAACAGGCATTAACACATGTCCTTTGAATCAGGAGACAGAGAAGTAGGCTTGCCTCTAGATTCTTTAAGTGTGTCTCCAATGTGTGACATTGACCTTAGATCACAAGGACGGAAAGATTTTGACAGTAGGAACATTCAATTACCATATACAGGGTATTGAAGGATCAGTCCTGGTGAAAATTCTGGTACCTTTGATAGGCCGTTGAAAAGGGCTGAAACATGTTGTCAGGGAACTAGGGTGCATGGGTAGGAAACCCCCCCTTACCTTACACTTGAATTGTTAGTTTTTAAATCACACAAAAGGAACCCCTTAATAAAGGGAAACCATGATATCCTTTAAATATTTTTATCTTTAAAACCCCGTCAGACGAATATCCAAAGTGCCCCATGGAATACGGTTGAGTCCACCCTGATTTACAGGGACTAGGCTGATACCCCAAGTTGAAACATGACACTGATAAGGTGTGTGAGGATCCCTAAGAAAAGCTTTTCGATTTTCTCCATCTCGAAGAAAAAAGTTTTAACTGAGCCAAAAGGCTCAGTCAAGAGGGTGGTTGGATACATTGGTGTTTTGTGGGATCAATAAATATACCAACGCTGTTTTATAGTGAGTAATTAACATTGCAATTTACAATGAGTGTCTGGAGAGTTATGGAAATAGTTTAGGAAACACTACTATAAATTGGGACTAACAGACACTGGGAAGAGCAAGTGTCTAAAAAGTTCTATTCTTGGTGAGATATTTTTTAGGTGCATGTATACATTTGCAAGGGCAAAATGCAGTCACTCAAAGTGACTGCAGCCAATGGCTGGAGAGAACCGGTCAATTGATCTATACTTTGTGCTGTAGTGGGAAGGAGCGTAATTTGAGCGACATATCAAAAGATTAATGATGAAGAGTGTTGATTGGGAGAACCTATGTATGTCCTTTTTGTTGTCTATTTTCGGAAAGCATGAGGCTGGTAAGACAGCTAAAGATGCCTTTGAGACAGACATAATAAGGAGCTGCAGTCAATTGATTGAGACATTGATAGGAGGAACAGAGTAGAAGAGGACAGGTTTCAAAGCAACAAATGTGTAAGGGATGTGTAGAAAGGAAACAATACCTAGACTTGCCACCCTGCCAGACACCAGCCAGTCCAAATGTTGCTGCCAGTCTGAGGCGCAGTCACCGCTAGTGTGCAAATTAAACCAGCTGTCAACCCGATACCACACAGAATGACCTCACGGCACAGATGGCAGCACTAGAAAAGCAGATATAGACTGGATTTGCTTACCTAAACGTGTTGATAAACAGACAATCTAATAACACTTTGTGGAAGTTATAAAATACTAATTGTTCCTTTTCCTTATCAAAATTGTTGTTGGCACTGATTTCTATGTCTTCACAATGTTATGATGTAATACATTTTATGTGGGGGGATGGGAGGGATTATATTTATGTATTGTAAATATAGATTTTGCATTTGGCGAATACAATTACAATAATAATAAGTAATTAACAAGCTCCAGATGTCTGTTTGCTCTCCTATTGTAACTGGTATCTTAATCAGTTTACACGACACAGGAAAGAGCATTTCTTTGCCAAAGTCTTCAAGCTTTTCTTGGCATAGCACCTCGCTGTGAGTTTAAATGGAATCTGGCAAGCGCGCTTTGCGCTAAAAGTAAGTAGTCTTTGGGCATCTGATCATGAACAACTTGAAATTGCAATTTTTTGTTTTAGCAGTTACTCTCGTCACTTTCTTGTTGGCTGCTCCGAGACATCTTTAATATGGACATTTTGATTCCACTGAGCAAACTTTAGTTGTGAACTGCAATACCGTGCACAAAGTGGACTCGGAAATGGAAGTTAACTTTTCGAAAATAACATTTTGAAACACCCTATGAATTTCCTGCCTTTAAATTAAAAAAACGTGCTTTTACTTAAACCAGTGGAATGTTTTAGATGCACATTACCACAGGAATCATGACATCGCTGTTGAACCAAATGCAACAACAAAAACTACAGGAATGGCTCTTACTTTTTATGAAAGTATTTGTGACAGTCTCTGCAAAACAATTACAATCAATCAATGTGCCACACCCACTCACACATCACGTCATCTTCAGAAGAAGAAAAAGAACGGTTAATGAGCTTCCATAGGTCCTTTGCTCGCTATTTTTCTGTCACTCCTGAAGTTTTATTGACAATGAGTACCCTTCTTGATAGTTGAAGGTGATCTATTGGTGTGTCTGCCACTGCTGATGGAACCAGAAGCTCTGAGCAGTGACTCCGACGATGCACGTGTCCGAGGACAGGAGATATATTTTATTGCAAACCTGTGTTTTTTTGTTCTAATTCATCTTCCATGCTAGCATAAAAACGGTGCTTGACCTGTATATGGTCCATGCATTTCTGATCCTTTTTCAGTAGCAAAATATACTTACTCATGCAAAGCACCTTTATTAATAATGTCTGGGAGAAAGCTTTCTCCCAGAAACCTTGACCTGTTCTCAGGCCAACTCCGCTCCCCCACAGCACTAGCGTTCCCTGCTAGTGCTCTGTCTGCTGCCTACTCGCTGCTGTTGCTGATCGAAGTTCGAGGTCATCCTCCACCCGCAGGCTACCGCCTGCGCCTCATCCCTGGTGGCCCAGTGGTGGGCGGTAAGTATCAAAT
Source organism: Pleurodeles waltl (assembly GCF_031143425.1). NCBI lineage: Eukaryota > Metazoa > Chordata > Amphibia > Caudata > Salamandridae > Pleurodeles > Pleurodeles waltl. The sequence continues at coordinate 802,658,819 of NC_090436.1, forward strand.
CTGACCTCTTCCTCTGTCCGTCTTTCTCTCTCCCGATTTCCCTCCTCCTGCTTGTCTGCTGCCCTTAATTGTACTCTACCTTTAGCCTCTGCTCGTTTCTCTCTCTGCCCTTAGCCTGCCTGTTTTGCTCTTATTGTATTCATTGTTTCTTGCCTTTAGCCCCTGCTCGTTTTAATCTCTTTCTGCCTTTAGCTTTCTGCCACAAGCTTGCCCGTTTTGCTCTCGCTGTTGGTTTCTTTCAGTGCCCTTCTCCCCCTGCCCGCCCCCCGCTCTCCTTTCCCACCGCTGCCTCCCCTGTGGCCCCGCCCCCATCCTCTCCCATTCGCCACCCGCCTCCCAGCTGCTGCTCCTCCCTCCCTCCACCCTTCTTAATGCAGGCAGCGCAGCGGACGCGCGCAGCGGGCGCGCCAGAGTCAAGCCCGTCTGCACCCGTCCGTGCCTGGACCGCGCCCAGCGCCAGACCCCTGGCCCCCGACGTTGCCGGCCCACACAACGGACTTACGACGCCGCCACCCTCAACGCACTCAAACCTGACGTGAACCCCGCCTGCTACCGAGGCGCACCCACGGACCCTTCACCTGCCAAGCCTGCAATTTCACCTGCCTCCGGACCTGCACCACACCTGAAAGGCCAAGCACCAGCAACAACCACCTCAAGTGCATCCTGCTCAACACCCGCTCCGTCCACAGACACGCCGTCGAACTCTGGAATTTGCTCGACACAACATCACCAGACGTCGCCTTCCTCACGGAAACCTGGATGAACGCCTCCTCAGCCCCCGACATCGCCATAGCCATCCCGGACGGATACAAGATCACCCGGAGGGACCACGTCAACAAGACCGGAGGAGGCATTGCCATCGTCCACAGGAACACCATCCGCATCACGACCAACTCCGACGACACCCTCACCGCCGCCGAGCACCTTCACTTCCAGATACACACCGACCCCAAGACCACCCTCAGAGGCACTCTCATCTACAGACCCCTGGGAATACGCACACAATTCAGCGAAGCCATCGCAGACTTCATCAGCCCGCACGCCCTCACCTCCCCTGACTACATCCTCCTAGGGGACCTCAACTTCCACCTGGAGAACAACACTGACAGCAACACCACCACCCTGCTGGACAACCTCACCAACCTCGGACTCAAGCAACTGGTGAACACCCCCACCCACTACGCCGGCCATACGCTTGACCCCGTCTTCTCCTCCAGCAAGCACATCTCCTTCAGCCACTCCACCGGACTTCATTGGACTGATCACAGCTGCGTCCACTTCAACTTCAGGAGAACCACGACCCACCACCACCACCCGCAACAGGCTCCCCGCAGGAGCTGGAGCAAGATCACTGCCGACCAGCTCACCACCTCCCTCAGCCAAAACCCTCCCGCCACCGCAACGGACCCCAACGAAGCAGCCCACAACTTCACAAAGTGGCTCACCAACTGCGCCGACGATCTCGCACCTCTGAAGAACCCACCCAGCAGACCCGGCAGCAAGAAAGCTTTGTGGTTCACCAACGAACTCAAAACATCCAAGAAAAACTGCTGCACCCTCGAGAAAGCCTGGCACCACGACCAGACTACAGAAAACATGACAGCCCTCAAGAACGCCACCCGCATACACCACCAGCTGATCCGCACCACCAAAAGAGCAACATTCAAAGAACGACTGGACAACAACACCCACAACAGCAAGGAACTCTTCAGCATTGTCAAAGAACTCTCCAACCCCAGCACCGGAAACAACGACATCACATCCTCGCAAGACCTCTGCGATTCACTCGCCTCATTCTTCCACCGCAAGATCGCTGACATACACAACAGCTTCGGCGCACAGACCGCGCACCCAACCACCGAACCAACACCCCCCACCACCACCCTCTGCAACTGGACCCCGGTCAGCACCGAAGACACCACCCGCACGATGAACACCACCCACTCCGGATCCCCTGCCGACCCCTGCCCCCACCACGTCTTCAACAAGGCCAACTCCATCATCGCACCCCAACTCCGAGACATCATCAACATCTCCTTCACCACCGCCACCTTCCCGGAGAGCTGGAAGCACGCCGAGCTCAACGCCCTCCTGAAGCAACCGACAGCCTACCCAACCGACCTCAAGAACTTCTGCCCCATCTCGCTCCTCCCTTTTCCTGCCAAAGTCCTCGAGAAGACCGTCAACAAACAGCTCACCGCCTTCCTCGAGACCAACGGATCCCTCGACCCCTCACAGTCCGGTTTCCGAGCCAACCACAGCACCGAGACCGCCCTCTTCGCAGCCACCGACGACATCAGATCCCTGCTCCACAACGGGGAAACAGCTGCCTTCATCCTCCTGGACCTCTCTGCAGCGTTCGACACAGTTTGCCACCGCACACTGATACAGCGCCTCAGCAACACCGGAATCCAAGAAAAGGCATTGGAATGGATCATCTCGTTCCTCGACGGAAGAACCCAGAGAGTCCGCCTCCCCCCGTTCCGGTCCGCAGCCACCAAAGTCCTCTGCGGCGTACCTCAAGGATCCTCGCTCAGCCCCACCCTCTTCAACGTCTACATGAGCCCCCTCGCGGCCATCGCACGCCAACACAACCTCAACATCATTTCCTACGCCGACGACACCCAGCTGATCCTCTCCCTCACCAACGACCCCGCCACCGCCAGAGCCAGCCTACACGAAGGAATGAAAGACGTCGCCGAGTGGATGAAGAACAGCCGTCTGAAACTGAACTCAGACAAGACGGAAGTCCTCATCCTGGGATCATCTCCCTCTGCCTGGGACGACTCCTGGTGGCCCCCTGCCCTGGGCACCACCCCCAAGCCAACGGACCACGCACGAAACCTGGGCTTCATCCTGGACTCCTCCCTCTCGATGACCAAACAATTCAACGCCGTCTAGTCATCCTGTTTCAACACCCTGCGCATGCTCCGAAAGATCTTTCGTTGGATCCCCACCGAAACCAGGAAAACAGTCACCCAGGCGCTCGTCACCAGCCGACTGGACTACGGGAACGCCCTCTACGCAGGAACCACAGCCAAGCTTCAGAAAGGACTCCAGCGTATACAGAACGCCTCCGCACAACTCGTCTTGGACATCCCCCGCCACGCCCACATCTCCGCCCACCTGAGAGACCTCAACTGGCTCCCCGTCAACAAGAGACTCACGTTCAGACTCCTCACCCACGCACACAAGGCTCTCCACGACCTGGGCCCCAACTACCTCAACAACCGCCTCACCTTCTACATGCCCACCCGCCAGCTGAGATCGACCAGCCTCGCCCTCGCCGCCGTACCACGCATTCGCAGAACCACCGCCGGAGGAAGATCCTTCTCCTACCTGGTGGCTAAGACATGGAACTCCCTCCCCATCCACCTACGGCAGACCCAGGACCATCTCTCCTTCAGGAAGCAATTCAAGACCTGGCTTTTCGAGCAGTAATGGACCCCCACCCCCCCCTACCCAGCGCCTTTAGACCCTTGCGGGTGAGTAGCGCGCTATATAAATTGTTGATTGATTGATTGATTGTGCCACTTAGTGCCCTCCTAATGTCACCATGTGTGCGCTGTATTTAAAATATACCACACCATGGCAGTAATGACACTAGTCCGGAGCTTTGCAGGGTTAGCGTAAAAAATGTTGACGATAATCCTGCAAAGCCCATTGAGGCCCATTGTAATCAAGGGTGTGCCTACTTTTAACACCTGCTCTGAGCAGGCTTTAAAAGTGCCAAGCAAATGATGCAAAGAAATCTCTGAGATTTCTTTGCACCATTTTTTTGGCCCCCCTAACAGGGGTACGCCCCCTTTGCATACATTATGCCTGGTGCAGGCACAATGTGGTGAAAAGGATTACAACGTGGTACAGTGCATGACGCTAATCTGTGGTTAGAATGGCTTTAGGGTCTCTTAAATATGCTCCTTACTTCCGTAAACTGAAAAGTAAATCATATCAGGAATATAAATCTAGGAGTATATTTCACACCTAAGACAAGAGTAAGGAATAGTTTCTGACCTTTAACTACAGTTCTCTTGTAGGGGTATTTCCATGATAGTCATAAGCTGTGAATATTCCCCACCCGTCTGCGGGGACCCCGGAGCACTTTTTCCAATATAACTTCACAAGTGTCAATGTTTTCCTTACTTCAGAAAGGCCTGCCAAGTCACTTAAGAATGTTCATATGCAGCCTAGGGGAAAGGCTACTGTGTCCAAAATTCTTTATCCAGTCTATCTTTAAAAGGGACACATTTGAGATGTCTGCATTTAAATGCCTGAATGAATGGCAAATTTTGCAGAAAAATTCCTTCACAAACCTTTTATATATTGTAAAACACTGATGAAGAAGTGCTGGGCAATGTAGCCCATAGGCTGCCGTAGTAATGGAGAAAAAGGTGACTGTGCCTTTAAGAGCAGCCAGTCCTCCAGTATCCCATCATGCCTAGAGTGAGGCAGTCACCTTATTTTTTTGTAGGAAGTCCTAGCTGAGAATTATGAGTAACTCAAGTTAGTAATCTGTCTACTCCACGGGGAGGCGAGAGGGTTGCTTATGACTATCATGGAAATACCCCTACGAGAGAACTGGAGTTACAGGTAAGAAACTATTTCTTCTCTCATAGGGGATTTCCATGCATAGTCATAAGCTGTGAATAGAATAGCAAGATCATCCCAAAAACTGCGGAGGAGTAGACAGGACACTCATGAAATATGTTTTCAAGCAAAGAGGTTCCTGAGAGAAGCCTGTCCTACTTGAGCATCTACCCTGGCATCGGAATCAAGACAATAATGCTTTGTAAAGGTGTGAACAGACCTCCACGTCGCAGCTCTACAAATGTCTGTGTTGTATTGTGCTTCTAGGTTCTCTTGCAGTCAGCGAAAAACCTCTTATGTCTTTGTAGGTTCCTCTGAAAGGTGTTGACACCACAAGTCTAACTTTCAGCTTGAAAGTTCTGCAGTTGTTCCATCTCTGTCCCCGGATACCATCAGCAAAGCCTGTATACTTAAACATATCCTCCCAAAGTTTTATGCCACATATTAAAAAGGTTTTTGCTAATCCTCTGACCCAACGCTTCTAGGAACACAGCAAACAAATAGAGTGATTCTGGCCAGCCCAGACAATTCACCCTCCAGATTTCCACCAGGTTGGATATGCTGCCTTTCATACTTACTCTCAGTACTGGGTTCTGGGAATTAGCATTCTCCAAACCATAGGCATGGACATAATCTTCCATAAATGGTCAATTCACCATGTCAAAATCCTTCTCAGTGTCCAACCAGAGGTGGACCTTTTACTTTACTTTGTGTCTTGCAATGCCAGTGAGGTGCAGACTTTTTTCATTGTGTCCTGGTGTTGTTACCTCTCATTAACCCTGACTAATCTGTATAAATCAGTTTTAACATTAACCTATTCCACATAGTATTCAGAATCCTGGTCAAATGTTGACAAAGTGATTGAATAAGGGAATGTCTGTAGGATTGCGCATATGGTTGGATTTGTGTTGGGTTTGATTATTAGGGCTGCTCTCACATCCGTAAAGGAGGTGAGAGCATCTGGGAGTGGATCGTATTACTCATCAAACATGTAAGTATTGATAGGATGAGTGGGGCAAAAGTCCTGTCAAAACCTAGCCCACTGGGACCCCGGTGCCCTTGCTGTTTTAGGAATACAGATAGCATGTAGTATTGATTCCTTATAGACTAGGTTGTCAAAAACCTCCCTAATCTCAGACTGGAAGTAATTGCAGATAGGTAGAAATGCCGACCTCCCTCCTGATTAATTTTGGAAAATTATAGGCCCTCATTACAACCCTGGTGGTAAATCCTGCTTACCGCCGTGCCGACGGCCGCCAAGATACCAAGGCCACGGCAGTAATCCGCCATGGATATTATGACCCACACAGAGAATACTGCCACAATACAGACACCCACACAAGTCTGCCAGACCAAAGGTCAGTGATAAACTGGTGATAGCAAAACCCACACCGTCACGCCAACAGGAATACGCCCACAGTATCACGACCCAAGAATCAATGCAGCGGTCTTTCAACCGCGGTAAACCATTGGCGGTGCACACCGCCGCTCTCAAAATACACACACACTTACAAAACTGCACCACATTGGACAATTCAAAATACACACATCGGACACACATACACACACCCACACACTCACAGCACTATAAAACAAACACCCACACTACCCACAACCCCTTACAACTAAAAGAAAGAGACCCAGCACAGAGAGAAAAGAAAAGAGCACACACTCAATCAGAGGCACAGAACACCATCACTCATACACCATCCGTGCACATCACAGTATACAGCCCAACATCTCACCCCACACATCACCTCACACATATCACTCACACCACATCCATGGCACCCCAAAGACACCCCAGGTTTTCAGAGGAGGAGCTAAGGGTCAGGGTGGAGGAAATCATCTGGGTAGAGCCACAGCTATTCAGATCACAGGTGCAGCAGACCTCCATTGCAAGGGAGATGGAGCTATGGCAGAGAATCGTCAACAGGGTCAACGCCATGGGACAGCATCCAAGAACCAGGGATGACATCAGGAAGAGGTGGAACGACCTACGGGGGAAGGTGCGTTCCGTGGTTTCAAGACACCAGATTGCTGTATAGAGGACTCGCGGTGGACCCCCACCTCCTCCCCCACAACTAACAACTTGGGAGGAGCAAGTCTTGGCGATCATGCATCCTGAGGGCCTCGCAGGAGTAGCAGGAAGACTGGACTCTGGTAAGGCAAATCTTTACCATTATTTCCCCCACCCTACCTGCATGCCATCACATACCCCCACCTGTACCCTCACTCCCATCACTCCATCACCTCACATATACCTGTCAGAATCACCAGATCCTTGGGGTCTGTGCACGTTCCCAACACTTCCACCACAAGACAGCTCCAATACTCTGATTAGATTTATCACAGAGTCTAAGAGAGTCCAAGTGGGGAAAAGGGGATTAGGACAGGAACAGCTGGGAAGGAGACCTGTAGGAAGCAAAAGGTTAAAACACAACATCAAAATTACATCTCATGAATTCAGTGCCATGCTACATCTCTAAGCTTCGTCTTTTTTCCGAAAAAACATGAACAACCCTAGAATAGTCCTAAAACTGACTAGGCTTTAGATGACCGAATACCTGAGGAGGAAACAGGAAAAGTTAAATAGGACTTTCAGATTTGAATACTTTCTTTAGCATGAGAATCAGGAAACACTCTGAGCAATTTCTAAACAACCATATGAATCTCCTTTTAAGAATACATATCAGGAACACACAGCATTACATCTAGAACTCTGGTATTGTTGTGTTCTTCTCAGAAAAAACATTGGGAAGTGAATTGCGCACATTGCAGATTTTTATATGAGTATTAAACACCATAAAGGAATGTGCACCATGAAATCACACAACGTAGATTCAAGGAATAAATCACGCAACGTGTCAACTTGAAATGCTACCAAGAAAATGTCTTAGAATAGTAGCGCACAGTAATTTACATTATTTATACACGAGGAAAGAATTGCACGTCTTGCCGATTCAAATGTCACCATACAAATGCCAAGAAAAAGGTAGCGCACAATGAACAACATGAAAAGCACTCAGGGAAAGAATCGCGCGTCTTGTCGTTCCAAATGCCACCATGCAAATGCCAAGAAATGGTAGCACACAATGAATAACATAAAAAAACACTCAAGGAAAGAATTGCGCGTGTTGCCGATTCGAATGCCACCATGTAAATGCCAGAAAATGGTAGCGCACAATGAACAGCATGAATTACACACGAGAAGTGAATTGCGCGTTTCGCCGATTCGAATGCCACCATGTAAATGTCAAGAAAAGGTAGCGCGCAATGAACAACAAAGTTAAATGCTCATGAAACGAGTTGCACGTCTTGCCAACTCGTAAAACATCATGTAAATGTCAAGAAATATCAGCACGCAGTGAACAACAATGTAATAACGAAGTCAAATCTTTATGGAATAAATTGCGCATCCTTCCTATTTGCAAACCACCATACAAATGTCAAAAAATGGCAGCGCACAAGTAATCTGTTATTCATTTAAGAATTAAAGTCAAGAATATGAAAATTCTCAATTACGGTGTTGGGAAATGTCCAAACACCGTCTTACCGCCTGGAAACAGTGATCACCAATGAGAGATGAGTGCAGAAGACTGGAAAATCCAAATAGGCCGCCGGGACAGGAGCTCAGGAAGAAGCTGCTGCTCTGCACCGGGACCTCTGAATAGTGAGCACTGGAAGTTGGGCTGACTCTCTTTTATAGAGTCTTGGCCCAGCCTAGAACCACGCCCAGGCATGTTGCAGGGAAAGACTCCAGAAGGCCCTGGAAAGGGACCACACCCTAACACACTCTGAATGTCTGCAGCAATACATTGTAAATGTTCAGTATTTATAAGCACCTTAAAAATGAATCTTTTGGATGGAATTCTGCAATGCAAAAGTTTAAACAATAACATATCATCACAATGCATAAATTACTTTATCTTGCGAGTGTTGGGTTTTTGCATTCTAGATGCACGTAGAGCGCGCACTGTCCTGGTGTTGACAATACCCCACCATCACAACCCACACATCCCAATACCAAGCCCTGCATGCAACAACAATGCATTAACACCCATCACAGCCCTGCATGGACACCCATCACCACAGCATGCCCAGTAGAGATACTCACCCAGCCCACAAAATCACCACTCACACAAGGCCAAGGCGACAGGGAAAGCACAATTATACAGGGAAACACAGTCAGGGCACAAGATGGCACACACAGCTACAATAACAATGCATTTGCAGCCCAACAGGACCCCTACCCAACGTTACCGGAGAGGAGGTGCCACCAACATCCAGTCCCCCCACAGAAGAGGCCCACAATGATGACATCAGCTCTGCACGCCTGGATCACGATGATCAACCTGGCCCATCAGGGACCTCTAGACAGTCGGTTCCCCTGCCACAGTTAAAACCTGCCACAGAGCCTCCCTCCTCAGGAAACACCACCACAGCACCCATCCAGCGGGCCCATACCTCTGTCCCCAGGACATGTCAATCAGCAGTGTGTCCACCACTACAGGGACCCCAGGCAACCCCACTAACACAGGACGATCGGGGACCTGGGGTCAGTGGCAGTGGGCACACGGTTCAGGGGACAGAGACACAGGACAACAGCGAAGCTGGGAGGAGTGCTGTGCGACAGGGGGAGGACAGGCCCAGGGAACCGACCCTTCACGAGGCACTCTCCAACATCATGGGATCTTACCACCATTCCCAGGAGACCTTAGGCACAGTACTGGCCAAGTTACAGGAGACCCAGCAGCTGCAGGGGGGGACAGTCCCTGGGGATCAGGGAGGACCTCACAAAAATCTACACCATCCTGGTCACCATAGCAGGGGTGCTGGCTGGCATGGGCAAGACAATGAGGGAAGCAGTGGCACAACAAAGGGCCCCTGACACTAGCCAAACCGAGGAACAGCCTTCCACCTCTGCCGGCACTACTAGACAGGAGGCCCCGCCACAGGACCAAGAGGCCACCAGCATCCCACCCCCTGCAGAATGAGAACCACCCCGCAAACGGTCCCTGCGATCCAGGCAGAAGACAGAGAACATTGCCAAGACCCCCGACAGGAAATAAGACTCTCCTGATTGTCACCCTTGTGTCCAACTATGTCACCCTGTCCACCTTGAACTGCCATTACTCCCCTTCCTATGTCCTTTTGGACAATGCACCTGTGATACCAAAAGACTGGACTCTATCATGGACCTTCCTCCACCATCACCCCAGCCCCTTTCACGTACCCCCATACTATTTAGCACAAAAAATAAACACCATTGAAATATAAACCATACTGGAGTCAGTGTAATGATTGGAAAGATATATTCTTACAATATTCTCAAAGCATTGCAACATCTATGTTCTTTAAACTATACCAATGTATGACAGTTGGTGGGCAGCAGTACACATAGCAGGAGCCAGAATGAACATAGACAGAGGGTAAGAGGCTGTCATGTACAATGTTCAAAAGTATACTGAAATGTGAAGAGGAGTTACAGTCTCTTACCTGTGTGTCACTGGAATTACTGCTGTATAATGTTTGTTCTGTTGTTCACATCTTTTTCATCTGCCTCCTCTTCCTCACTGTCCACAGGCTCCACCGCTGTCACAAGACCATCACCAGGCTCATCCTCAAGCAGAAAAGGCACCTGGTGTCGCAAGGCCAGGTTGTGCAACATACAGTATGCCACGGTGATCTGGCACACCTTCTTGGGTGAGTAGTACAGGGATCCACCTGTCAGATGGAGGCACCCGAACCAGGCCTTCAGGAGGCCAAAGATCCTCTCAATAATCCTCCTTGTTCGCCCATGTGCCTCATTGTAACGTTCCTCTGCCCTTGTGCTAGGATTCCTCACTGGGGTCAGTAGCCATGAGAGGTTGGGGTAACCAGAGTCACCTGCAAATATCAAGGGACAGCTGTTAGACACACAGTAACCCTTAGGGACAACCCCATACCCAGGCCCCTACTTATACTGCGTGGGGACCTTAGGCTCACCTATTAGCCACACCCGGTGCCTCTGGAGTTGGCCCATCACATAAGGGATGCTGCTATTCCTCAAGATATAGGCGTCCTGCACTGAGCCAGGATATTTGGCATTCACATGGGAGATGTACTGGTCCGCCAAACACACCATTTGAACATTCATCGAATGATAGCTTTTTCTATCCCTGTACACCTGTTCATTTCTGCGGGGGGGACAAATGCCACATGTGTTCCATCAATGGCACCAATGATGTTGGGGATATGTCCCAGGGCATAAAAGTCAGCTTTCATTGTGACCAAATACTCCACCTGGGGGAAGACGATGTAGCTGCGCATGTGTTTCAGCAGGGCAGATAACACTCTGGTCAACAAGTTTGAGAACATTGGCTGAGACATCCCTGATGCCATGGCCACTGTTGTTTGGAAGGAGCCACTTGCCAGGAAATGGAGCACTGACAGGACCCGCACTAGAGGGGTTATTCCTGTGGGCTGGCGGATAGCTGACATCAGGTCTGGCTCCAATTGGGCACACAACTCTTGGATTGTGGCACAATCAAGTCTGTATGTGATGATAATGTGTCTGTCCTCCATTGTTAACAGATCCACCAGGGGTCTGTACACTGGAGGATGCCGCCATCTCATCATCTGCCTCAGCGGTTGTAGCCTATGGAGAAGAACAGTGAGCAGAAGGTCATTTACCACATAGATGGCACAACTGTGTTTGAATTAATGTCACAGAAGCAGTGTGTGAATTCGAGAGTCAGTATATGTGCCAATATGTGCTGTGACGCAGTTCAGTGCCCTGCCATGTGCCCCCTTGAAATGGCGGCTGCCTGACCTGTGAGGAGGGACAAGGGGAAATGAGGTAACTGCGCTGGCGTTGTGCTGCGTCGCGGTAGGCAGTCGATGACCGCCGCACAACTCTGCATTGGTTATCATTGGGCCCTATGGGTCCCAGGAGCCAATGGCGATGTACGCCGGCGGTGACGTTGCGCACCGCCGTGGATGTCACCACCATTTTCTACCTATTCCCTCACTTGATACCTGACCATCAACAGGAGAGGACCTACACTGCAACTGCTGCTGTGACCTGAGTCTGGAAGCGACAATGGCTAGAGTGTCTGGGGAAAGGGCCCCTGCCTTCACTGCGGAGGAGTTGGAGAAACTGGTGGATAGGGTCCTCCCCCAGTACACGTTACTCTACTGTCCTCAAGACAAACAGGTGAGTACACTGTGAGCATGATGCATGGGCAATGCCTGTTTGGAGTGGTGTGGATGTAAGCCACATGTTGGGGGGTGCTAAGGCGTCCTGACCTGAATGCTGCATGAGAGGTGGTCACTGTATGTGCGTCATGGCATGGGTGGGAACTGGTGGGCAATGAGTATGATGGTCCGGACGGGTGAGTAATGAAATTTTCCGCTGTCTTTTCCCACTTGGTCAGCGCCCACCAGAAAAAGGGTATTTGGCGTGCCATCGCCAAGGAGGTGCGGACCCTAAGAGTCTATCACAGGCAGAGCACCCACTGCCGCAAGAGATGGGAGGACCTGCGCCACTGGACGGTGGAGGCCCAGCTGGGGCTGGCCTCCCAACGTGGAAGGGGTGCTCGTCGCACCATGACCCCCCTGATGTTCCGCATCCTGGCGGTGGCCTATTCGGAGTTGGATGGGCGCTTGAGGGCATCACAGTATCCACAAGGGGGTGAGTACAGTTTCAGAAAGCTGACTGCGCGCTTTAGGAACTAGCTAGGTGGGGGATGTGGGCTGTGGGTAGCTACCTTGTTTGCAGGCTCTGAAGCACCCCTACCCCAATGATACAAGTGGCCAACTACTACTGGTCAGGGTCCTGTGGGTGTCAGGTTTGCAGATGCTGGCGTTAGGCATTGTACCCCATGGGCTGGTGACTACCTTAGTGAGTGGTTGGGCATGGCCTAGTGCATAGGGCAGCTCAGAGTGTGTTGTGTACGCTAACGGTAGTGGTGTTGCTGGCATTGACCATGTGTATCCTCTGTCTATCCCCCCCTTCTTGTTTTGTCATCCTGTCCTTGTGTGCGTTAACATCATCTGGCGGAGGAGCAGAGGCACCGGCGATGGAGGGATCTGCATCCCACATGGCCCATGAGGGTGACTCCAGTAAGCATGAAGGCACCAGTGGGACGGAGAGCGAGGGGAGCTCCACGACGGGGACAGGAGGGGGTCACCAGTGACAACGACTCCTCCTCCGATAGAAGCTGCTTGGTGGTGACGGACCTCCTCCGATAGAAGCTGCTTGGTGGTGGCGGACACCTCTGTGCCCACCCCAACAACAGGTACAGCCGCCACCCCCCCTACCAGCACCGCCCTCCCAGCAGCCCTTCAGCGTATTTCCCGTGTCCGCACACCCAGGAGGGTTGGCATCTCCTTCACCCCAGGCACCTCAGGCCTTGCCCCAGTCAGCCCTGCTGCCCTCAGTGAGGAGGATATTGACCTCCTGAGATCCCTCACTGTTGGGCAGACAACCATTCTGAATGCCATCCAGGGTGTCGAGAGGCATTTGCAACAAGCAAATGCATACCTGGAGGGCATTCATTCTGGCGTGGCGGCCCAACAGTGAGCATTTCAGGACTGGCCTCAGCACTGATGGCAGCCGTTGTCCCTGTGTCAAGCCTCCGCCCTCCAACTTCCACTACCCCGACCCAATCCCCTGTGTCTCACCCTATCCCAAGCACACCTTCAGACCAGCATGCACACACATCAACACACAAAAGTGGCTCAGGAAAACATAAGCACTACACATCATCACACAGGCACTCACACAAGCACCATACCCATGCACACATACCAACATCCACTTCCTCCACTGTGTCCCCCTCCTCCTCTTCATCCACCTCCCTCCCAGTAGCGTCTCCACTCACACCTGCATGCACCACAACATCAGCCACTGCCTCCATCACCAGCATGCCCATCACAACACACCCCTCACGAGTAATCACTACCACCACAACCATGCACACATCCCCTGTGTCCTTTCCCAGTGTGTCTGTGAGCCCTCCTCAAAAAGTACCCAAATGCAGGCACACAACCACTCAACAGCTGTCCACCTCACAACAGCCTGGATCCCATGCACCTTCACCCAAACTCAGCAGACGTACACCTCCTACAACCACTACCTCTTCCTCCACTCCCACACTCCCTCCATCTTCCCGTCCCAGTGTTCCAAAAAATGTTTTCCTGGCTAACGATGACCTCTTCACTATGCCTCCCCCAAGTCCTTCCCCTAGGGCCAGGATGTCTAGACCCCAGGCCAGCACCTCAGCCACCAAGTCGGCGTCTGCTGTGGTCCCTGCAAGTCCGAGAGGATCGAAGGGGGCACCCATCAGGGCTGGCAGTGTGCCACTTACCGATGCTAAAGACCACCCGATTCCGCCACCTGCCAAGGTTAAGAAGGGGCCGGCATGCAGAACGGACAAGATGCACCACCCACCCAGCAAGGCCTCATCCAAACCAAAAGAGGACAGTGCCAAGGTCCCAGCAGCATCTACCAAGGTGGGGCAGGGACACAAAAGCAAGGGCAAGTCACTTCAGGGCTCAGAGCCTCCTGGTGAAGGACTGGTGACCACCATTTGTCCTGACAGGCCAGCAACCTGTTCCATGGTAAGCACCGCTGCAACGACCGCCACCTGCACCGCCACCTGTCCTGCCATCTGCACCGCCCCCTGCACTGCCGCTGCCACAACGACAGTCACCAGCATCATCCCCAGTGGGCACCTGTCCGAGGCTGCTGGAGACGGCCTGGTGTCTCCCTCCACTACTACAAGCACCTGCACCACGGGCAGCACCAGCAGCATCTCAGCCGCAGATACCGCCGCAGGCACCGCCACCTGCACCGCCATATGCACTCCAATATGCCCAGCCAGTGCCACTACATCGGACATCAGTAGCATCGCCAGTGGGCAGCCGTCCAAGGCTGCAGGAGACGTCCTGGACCCTGCACACACCACTTGAGGCACCACCACCAGCACTGGCACTGCCAGCAGTTTGCAGCCTAAGTCGATGCAGGATGGAGTGTGGCTCTGCCTCCATGGAGTATCATGCTACCTGTTCCCTGCACATCTCATGCCTCAGACACCTAGGTGAGGGAATGGGAACTGCCACACCCCAGGTGCAGCATCACTGGGCACAATGTCCCCTCCAGAACCAGTGGAGAGATGCATCTACTCACCCAGTCCTTAGCAGGATGAAGCAGACTGGGCACAATGCCCCCTCCAGAACCAGTGGAGAGATGCATCCACTCACCCAATCCTTGGCAGGATGAAGCAGACTGGGCACAAGGCCCCCTCCAGAGCCAGTGGAGAGATGCATCCACTCACCCAATCCTTGGCAGGATGAAGCAGACTGGGCACAAGGCCCCCTCCAGAACCAGTGGAACATGTCAACCACTTGAGAGACTGTGGCCTTGCACTCCCCAGGACCAAGCAGTGGGCAAACCACCCACTTGAGAGACTTGAGAGACTGTGACTTTGCACTCCCCAGGACCAAGCTGTGGGCAAACCACCCACTTGAGAGACTGTGCCTTTGCACTCCCCAGGACCAAGCAGTGGGCAAACAACCCACTTGAGAGACTGTGGCTTTGCACTCCCCAGGACCAAGCAATGGGCAAACCACCCACTTGAGAGACTGTGGCTATGCACGCCCCAGGACATCGCTGTGGGCATGTTGCCCCCTCAAGGAGCAGTGGCGCAGTACCATCTTCCGGCTGAGGTGCCCCCCCTCCCCTTCCCCCTGAGGTGCCTGTGTTTTTTCGACCTGATGCCCCTGCAGTGTTCTCTCCCTTTTGAGGCACGAGTCAAGTGTGGGCTTCACCCATGATTTTTTGGGCCACTGGTTCACGGACATTTACAAAGGACAGTGTACGGCCTTCTGTACATATTGTAAATATATGTATATACAATTTTTTTATATTCGTTAGCTATATCTGCATGTTCCTAAATATCACTGATTGAACTCAATTCCTTTTGTCCTTGTGTTCTTCCCAGGGGTGACGGGGTGTATCTGTAATGTTGTTGGATGTGTTAGTGTGAATAGTGTTGTGGGTGAGGGTGGGGGGTGAGGGTGTTGCGTGTGTGTGTCACTCTCTTTTTCCTCCCCCCTCCCATGTGTGCTAGGTGCAGTACTCACCATCGTCGTCGACACTGCCTTCTTTAAAATTCCTGGTGTATTAGTAGATACACCAGCATGGGGAGGACCTGCAGTTCGGAGTCCATGGCGTCTTGGTTCTTTGGTGAGTGTCAAAAGGTGAGTGGTTCCCCTTCAGTGTACAGTTTCCATTGTGCTTTTGATGTCGTTGGTACCGCCCCAGAAAAGGTGGCAGATTGGCCTCTCATAATACAGTGGGCGGTACATTGTCTTCCGCCTGTCTGTTGGCGGTGACAGCCCTGGTGTTTGTTGCTAACGCCCTGGAGGTCGGAGTATTAAAGTGGCTGTCTAAGATGACGGTTTCCGCCGTGGTCGTGATCCCATTTTATGTCCGCTAGCCTGTTGGCGGTGTTACCACCACTTTATCTCCGACCGCCAGGGTTGTAATGAGGGCCATAATGTTTAATGAAACTGTTGAAAACAGCCTAACTTCTCCTACTCCCCATTCATGCAATCTTCAGAATAATTTCTAAGTTTGCCTACCATGATGTAGCAAGTTGTACCCTTAACTTATTGGTCAAGATCATTTCTGCTTTGCTTGCCCCTCCACATGCTTTGCAAGGAGGTAGTTTGCCAGTCCAGAATCTTGATGTAATGCTGTAGGGTTATGTTATGCCTTGTTTCTGCCACCACCCTTCCACAGTGTAACAAGGTATTTCTTAATCTTTTGCCCAACATTCTTCAGCACAGCAGGATCCATCAGTAAACCATTGTTCTGCCCCGATGCTCCCATTCTGCCTCTCTTTTGTATGCCTTACCCTCTCATTTCAGGGAGCATCTGCTGGGGCCATGATCTCATAAGGGTATCAACTCTTGTCTGCATCAGCTATCACAATCAACAGCCCTTTCCCTACCAAAAAATAACTAATGTAGCATACGATTGGTTGGCAGCTGAAAACTATGAATAATCAATTCGAAGAAGGTGCCTTTGTCACGAGGCGTCTACCCTTTCTCTTCATGCCACTGTTTCACTGCTACTTCCATGTGTACAAACGTCAGCTATAACTTGTTCTGCTGATGTCACATTACAAGATTCATATCCTTTTCCACTATCAGTGACCAAGAGGCAAATATTTTCTGGAAGGAGGATCTATGAAATTCCTCATACCCTTAGTTAGGAACATAAAGTGAGGTCAGCGTTAAATGCATTTCTTGATGGAACCCATTCATCACAATTCATCTAACCTACGTGTTTTTTGTATAGTAATGCAAAACACGCTTAAAACTCTGTTCCAACAGGACCCATTACATTGCTATTTTCTGGAAAGAAAATGACAGGAATTGCCTAGGAATGCTATAGCTGAGGCTTATGCTGTTCTGAATTCAGCAAATATGTTTCTTGTAGGAAGCAGATATACTCTTTGATTGTGCACAGCTCATTCAAAAACCTAGTTTTCTTTGCTAGACTACTTATGCCTTTTACATTATATGTAGTCAGGGCGGGACTGACTGTTGTGTCACTCTTATAATTTCCCTGTGGGCTGCAAGCTAGAAAACAGCTTTCAGATCAGCTAGGATGCCATTCCTTACCAAGCACCCAGGTCACCATTCTACTCATGACCTCCTGTAGTGTGGGATTGGTTGCCATATTTTTGCCAGGGCTGATATTGGTTTTCAGTCAGGACATAAATGTAGTTCCCATAAACAGGGCAAATGGTGTTTGAATCCTGCTTTGCCAAGCTAATTGGGCCTATCCCCCCCTCTTTGACCATGCCCCACTCAAGCTCCTGCTTTATAACAGTACGAAACTCCAGAATAACAACAACTTCTCCTCCTGATTCTCCCTCATTCTCCAACAGTGAAATAAAGGTATCCATAAACTTACAATCACACATGAAACCACTGCCCTTTACATTGCAGATAATAAAATGACATTTCACTGAGCTCCCTAAAGGGGAAACACAGTTTGGGCGTGTCAGATCTTTTTTTATTTTATGTTATTATGATAAGGTGACACATAAAGGATTAAACATGTATTACCCTCAAAGGTCGACTCGGATGTTTTGACTCAGACAGGAGTGTGAAATCATCCAACCAGACACTGTGAACTAATGACCATCAAATCATCCAATAATCAAAATATTCAGTTTAGAGTCAGTAATTTAAACATATCATCACATATGTGGCCATGAATCACCATACAAGTTTAGTAAAGTTTAACATTTATTGCCCTCAAATTAACAATGCTAAAGTCTCGTAAATCACGCGCAAGACCAAATAATAGAAATACAGAAACAACACAGGTTGTCCACATCGTCTGAAAAATATCACTCTCACCAAAGCATTTATCATAAAGCACTCCAAAAAAACAACACAGAATAGCAACAGAATTAAGTGAATACTATAAACAGTATACATTTAATTTGTGCTGATGAATTAATTATAATCAGTTAATATACATTCAAAATCAAATATTAGGTCAGGCATCCCTAACAAACACTCTAATTCAAAAAGCATGTGTGGGCGCCATGCAAAAATAAAACAAGACAAAAAATTATTTGGAAAACATCTAACTATGGCGCTAACTAAAATAAGTGGTTGGATTTTCTAAGGGAGAAAAACCTGCAAGAAAGACAAATGCACATTGGTTACACCTCTCCTAAATGGATCAGCAGCTTGTAGAACCTTCATCAACAGAGCACAGAAGCATCAGGTCTTCATTAATCAGCACCAGGACATGAAAGGGAAACAGTTCAGTAAAGTTTGGCCTCATATATCTGAACTGTTAAAATCATAGGCAAGAACTAAAACACATCTAAACAGAACTGAGGCTGAATGAAATCTGACTTACATCACCTAAAGCTTTGCTATATTAAAGTCCAAAAAGTTATTAACTAGGCTTCTATTGGACAAGACTATGAGGTGGTTTAGTGTGCGGCCAATAAAACATCATATGCTCTTCTGATGTATCTGTTCATGTTTTCTGTACCCAGGATTGGTTTACAAAGTCACTCCTCTCTCCTCTCCGGTCACCAGCTTCTGTGATTAAATACATTTAAGTGACGTGAAAACATGACGTGCTTTCTTCCAAAAACTAAAACTTGAGCAAGAACTTGAGCAAGAACAAAATATGCAACATGAAAACACAACTTTGAGCACTGAGGCTTATTGTTCAAAACTAACAATTTTTATCGCAAGGAAATATGCAATACAAGCAGTAAAAACAGGACAGAAATTTCGATTGTGCAAGTCACACAGGATGTTTGAAGAAGCATTATTTGGAAAGTCAGCACACCATTTAAATCTCATGTTTCTGGAAAATTACTAAACTGTGACGCCTTTAAACTGTTAAACATGAAGAATAACGCATTTCATAATAAATTTAAACCATTAACCTTTTAGTACATATTAATAATCAACTTTTTTTCTGTACATTTAATTATGATTAAACAAAATACATTTTCATTAGACATTATTTGTCACATAATACTTCATTGTTTATGATGTCCACCATATCAGCTGCATGTTTATTTTTCTAATACAGTTTTTTCAGACCTTTTAATACATGTTATTTCACGTTATGGCCCTCATCATGACATTGGCGGTAAATCCAGCTGACGTCCACGGGGATGGCCGCCAACATACCGTCGCGGAGTTGAACATCCGTTTGCCAAATAATGACACACACATACCAATCCGACAAAATACTGCCACTTACACTAACCCGCCATATCATGACCCATGAATCACCATGGCAGACATTCAATGGCAGTAAACCATTGGCAGTACACACCATCCCGATCAGAATGGGCATCCAAATACTAAACCACACAACATTGGCCAATACCAAAAACACACATCTGACACCAATACATACCACACACCCACCCACCCACAGCACTATAAAACACACACCCACATTACCCACAACCCTTTACGAATACAAATTATTACCACAAGACTGACACCAAGACCACTGCGACAACTAGACAAATACACCACATATACCCATACGTCCCTTACGCACCCCACTTCACACACCCAACCACATCATCCAACCCCCTCACACCTACACACACCACACAACACCCATGTTCCCACAAAGGCACCCCCTTTTTACAGATGAGGAGTTGCGGGTCATGGTTGAGGAAATAGTCAGGGTAGTGCCACAGCTGTTTGCAGTACATGTACAGCAAATATCCATTTCCAAGAAGATGGAGCTATGGCGGAGAATCGTGGACAGGGAGAACGCCTTGGGACAGCAACCAAGAACAAGGGATGACATGAGGAAGAGGTAGAACGACCTACGGGGGAAGGTACGTTCCGTAGCAGCAAGGCACTAGCTCACCATGCAGCGGACTGGCGGTAGACCCCCACCTACTCCCCCACATCTCATAGCATGGGAAGAGCAAGTCTTGGCAATACTGTATCCTGAGGTACTCACTTGGGTAGCCAAAGGACTGGACACTGGTTAATCAACAATTACTACTTATCACCCCCCATACCTGCATGCCATCTCACCCCCTCACCCTCAATCCCATCATTCCACTCTATCCCACACACTGCACCTACACATCTGACTAACCCCAATGCCAAGCCCTGCATGCTATACCAGTGCATGTACAGCCCTCCCAGTCTTGCATGGACACCCATGACATAAGCATGCACAGCATAGGGGAACTAACAATCCCACAATACATCACCATACACATACAAAGGTGGCAGGGCAACGGCAACAATAGAGGGGAAGCTAGAGATGTACAATATGTCACAGACATGAAGCATACCATTTGCACATTCAATGAGCGGAAACTCTTTCGATTCCTGAACACCTGTTCATCATGGCGGGGGGGGGCAAACACAATATGTGTACGGTCAATTGCCCCACTAATATTGGGTATATGTCCCATTGCATAGAATCCTGCCTTCACAGTTGCCAAATCTTCCACCTGGGGGAAAGCAAAGTAGCTGCACATGTGTTTCACCAAGGCAGACAATACCCTTGCCAGCACGATTTAGAACATTGGCTGTGACATTCCTGCTGTCAAGCCCACTGTCACGTGGAAAGAACAAATTACCAGGAAATGGAGCACTGGTAGAACCTGCACAAGAGGAGGGATCCCAGTGGGATGACGGATAGCTGATATCAGGTCAGGCTACAATTGGGCACACAGCTCTGTGATTGTGGCCATGTCCAGTCTATAGGTGAGTATTATGTGCCTGTCCTCCAGTGTAGCCAAGTCCACAAGGGGTCTGTACACTGGAGTTTGTCTCCTCTTCCTATTCATCCACAGTGGTAGGTATCTAAGGGACACAAAAGTGAGCAGGCTGTCACAATTTCAACAATGGAACCACCACCTCAGCATGCATACAGCATTAATGTGAAGGGACAGTGGAAATGGTAATGTATGTGCTATTCTCGGCAATGAAGCAGTTAGGAAATATCTGAAAGTTGTCCACCACCATGAACTGGTGACCGCCTGTCCTGTATCTAAGGACAGGTGGAAGTGAGGTAACTCCACTGGCGTTGGGCGTTGTGGCAGAAGGCGGTCTTGCACCATCGTGCAATTCCTCTTTGGCTAATATAGAGCTCTATGGAGTACAATGGCCAATGAGGATCAGCAGCAGCGGTGACGGTGTACACCGCTGCCGACATGACCACCATTTTCCATCTGAATCCTCACTTGATTCCTCACTTTCCACAGGATAACACATACACTGCGTGTGCTGCTTTGACCTGTGTCTGGAACCTACCATGGCCCGTGGCACCGGGGAAAGGGCACCTGCCTTCACTTCAATGGAGTTGGATCGCTTGGTGGATGGGGTCCTACCCCAGTATGGACAGCTATATGGGCCTCCAGACCAACAGGTGAGTACACCTTGGGCACGATGCATGTGGGAAGGTTGCATGGAGATGTGTGTGCAGGCATCGTGTCATTTGGAGGGGTGCCCGGTGGTAGTGTACATGGTGGGTGCCGGATGATGTGTGTGCCAATGGAGTTTGAAACAGGATTTTTGGCCTGGATTGTATCTGTAAATGCTGTCCTCCTATCTGATTACCTCTGTAGGTCAGAACCCATCAAAAGAAGGGATTATGGCATGCCATTGCCAAGGACGTGCGGACCCTGGGGGTCTACAGCAGGTGGGGCACCCACTGGAGGAAACAGTGGGAGGATCTGAGATGCTGGGCACGGAAGACTGCGGAGGCCCAGCTGGGGATGGCCTACCAAAGAGGAAGGGGTGCCCGTTGGAACCAGACCCCCCTGATGGCCCGCATACTGGCGGTGGCCTACCCAAAGCTGCATGGGCGCTTGAGGGCATCACAGATGCCACAAGGGGGTGAGTACAGTGGGTGTTACTACAATAATTGGTAGGTGCCATGGGATCCGGGTGGTGGGTGTGAGTTAGTGGGTGCCCCTTGATGTAAGGACAGAAATTGCAGCGTGATCCAGCTCAAGAATAATGGGTGTATAGCAAATGCAGGTAACCTAGCCCAGTTGTATTCCATGTCAGTCAGGCTTTGTGGGTCCCAGGAGGAGCATGGTTGTTGGTGGTGGGCCCTTATCTTGCTGTGGCATATAGCCAATTGAATGCCAGTTCAATGTATAGTGCTCAATCATGATCCCTGTGTGTGACGGTACTGTGTATGCCAACTGTGGGATTGGTGCTTTAATTAACCCAGTGCTCCTTTCTCTCCCTACCCCTCCTTCTCCTTCTGTCATCCTGTTCATGTGTGCATTAGCATCATCTGGTGGAGCAGCAGGGGAACTGGTGACAGAGGGAGCTGCATCCCACAGGACCCAGGAGGCAGAGTCCACCGATGCTGAGGGAACCAGTGGGACGGAGGGCGAGGGAAGCACCACGGCAGAGACAGGAGGTGACAACACAGACTCTGAACCCCCCTCCGATGGAAGCTCCCTGGTGGTGGCAGACACCTCTGTGACCACCCCAGCTGCTGGTACAGCTGCCACCCCCGTACCAGCACCACCCTTCCAGTAGCCCCTCAGCGAGTTGCCTGTGCCGCTCACCCAGGAGGGTGGGCATCTCCTTTGCCCCAGGCACCTCAGGCTCTGCCCCAGTGACCCCTGCTGCCCTGAATGAGGAGGCTATTGACCTCCTGGGATCCATCTCTGTAGGGCAGTCAACCATTGTGAATGCCATCCAGGGGCTGGCATCCCAGATGCAGCAGTGCAATGCATTCCTGGAGGGCATCCACAGTGGATTGGCGGCCCAACAGAGATCAATTCAGGCTCTGGCCTCCTCTCTGATGGCAGCCATTGTCCCTGTTCCTACCGTTCACCCTCCAACAACCACTTCCTAGTCCTAGTCTCCTCAACCCCAACCCATCCTATGCACACATACAGATGAGCATGCACACAAGACATCACACAAGAGTGGCACAGTCAAACACATGCACCACACATCAGTCCACAAGCATTCACAGAAACAACAGACAGTTACACACACATCCACATCCACCAGTGTCTCCCCCTCCTCCTCTGCGTCCCTCACAGTCACATCCACACTCACACCTGCATGTACTGCTTCAACAACCACCACCAGCATCACTACACCAAGCAGCACACACACCTCACTAGCAGATACTTCCACAACAACCACCCAGACGTCCCCTGTGTCCTTTCCCAACCTGTCTGTTCCCCCTCCTAAAGGACACAAATGCAGGCACTCAGACGCCCAACAGACATCCATCTCACATCAGCACACTTCCCATGCACTTGCACCTAACTCCAGCAGATCTACTCCTCCAACAACCACTCCCTCAACCTCCACTCCCATCCCTCCTCACTCATCCCGCCCCACTGTCCCTAAGAAGCTTTTCCTTGCCCATCTTGACCTCTTCTCTCCACCCCACCCTGTCCTGCCCGTAAGAGCAGGGTCCCAACGACCCAGCCCAGCACCTCAGCCAAACAGCCCACAGGGACCGTGGAGGCACCTCCTAGTCGTGGGGGCAAGACAGTGAAGGATCCCACTCCACCAGCCAGGAAAGGGAATGATCCCACTCCACCAGCCAGGAAAGGGAAGGATCCCAGTCCACCAGTCAGGAAAGAGAAGGATCCCACTCTACCAGCCAGGAAAGGGAAGGATCCCACTCCACCAGCCAGGAAAGGGCAGGATCCCACTCCACCAGCAAGGAAAGGGAAGAAGCCCGCACCTCCAGCTGACACACAGCAGCCCTCAACTGCAGAGGCTGGCAGGGTACCACCACCACCACCACCAGTGGGTATGGGTCCCTCATCCCCTGCTGAGACACAGCATCCTTCGCCTCCTGCAGAGATTGCCCAGGAGGCTCATTCTCCAGCTGAGACATAGCAGCCCTCACCTCCTGTAGAGGCTGCCAGGGTACCAGCACAACCAACACCAGTGGGCACAGGGCCCTCATCCCCTGCTGAGACACAGCAGTCCTCGCCTCCAGCAGAGGCTGCCTAAGAGGCACCTTCCCCAGCTGTCACACAGCAGCCTCACCTCCTGCAGAGGCTGCCAGGGTACCAACACAACCACCACCACTGGGTACGGGAGCCTCATCCCCTGCTGAGACACAGCAGCCCTCACCTCCAGCAGAGGCTGCCCAGGAGACACCTTACCCAGCTGAGACACAGCAGCCCTCACCTCCTGCAGAGGCTGCCAGGGTACCAACACGACCACCACCAGTGGGCACAGGCCCTCATCCCCTGCTGAGACACAGCAGCCCTCACCTCCTGCAGAGGCTGCCAGGGTACCAACACCACCACCACCAGTGGGCACAGGGCCCTCATCCCCTGCTGAGACACAGCAGCCCTCACCTTCAGCAGAGGGCATGTAGGCCACCCTCCGGGACTGATGTACTGGGAGTCCCCTCCAGAGGCAGTGGGCAAGTTCCCTGCCTCAGAGACTGTGACCTTGCACTCCTCAGTACTGCCGACCTTTAGTCCTTGTATTATTATGCCATGTGTCCTGTGCCATTGGTTTGCATCTGCAGCTGGTTATGTGTATGGTGTGTGTGTGAATGTTGTGTGTCGTGCGTGTGTGTCACTCTCCTTCTCCTCCCTTCCTCCCTCGCTTGTGTGCTGGGCGGCTGTACTCACCGCCGTCATCTTCATCGGCGTTGGTGTTCCAGGTGGAGCATGGTGTAGAACAGCATGGGGAAGACTTGAAGTTCCAGTTCCATGGCGGCGTTGATCTTCTCTGTGTCTCTGATGGTAGGTCTTTCATTTTCTGTACTGTGTTTCCGCCAGGCTTTTGATGGCATTGGTACCGCCCCGTAAATCGTGGCGATTTGCTGTGTCATTATATAGTGGCTGGTACCTTGTCTTCCACCTGGCTGTTGATGGCTGCCGCCGTAGTGCGTCATGTTAAAGCCCTGGCAGTTGGTGTGGTACATTGGCTGTCTATGGGAGTTATCACCGCCATGGTCTTAATTTGGAGGTAGTTACCGCCAGCCTGTTGGTGGTATTACCACCACTTTAACAGTCACCACCAATGTCATAATGACCACCTATGTTGTAGTGACATATTGTTATTAATAATGTTTGCTCTCTAACTATACTTCCTCTGACGACTATATATGTTGTCACAAAAGAAATACTTATTAATACTTGTAATAATACTAATGAGACAGTTGAAAACTTAGGCCTCATTACAACCCTGGCGGTCTGTGATAAAGCGACGGTAATACCAACAACAGGCCAGCGGTAAAAAAAAATGGAATTATGACCACAGTGGAAACCGCTCACACAGACAGCCACTTTCACACACCGACCACCACGGCGGTAGCAACAAGCACCACGGCGGTAACCGCCAACAGCCAAGCGGAAGACAATGTACCGCCCACACTATTACAACAGGCCTATACACCACCTTTTCCGGGGCGGTAACAACAACATCAAAAGCATGACGGAAACAGTGCACAGAAGGGAAATGACTCACCCCTGGAGACTTAAGGAAGAACCACACCGCCATGGAGCCCGAGTTGCTGGTGTTCCCCATGCTCATCGATCTCCTTCTTCACATGAATACCAACACCGGCGAAGATGACCACGGTGAATAATGCCGCCTAGCACACATGGAAGGGGGAGAAAAAAGAGAGTGACACAGACACGCAACACGCAACATCCCCACCCCCAACACTACACACACAAACAGATGCACAAACATTACATATCCACCCCGTATCCCTCAGGAATAATGCAAGGACAAAAGTAATTGATTAAAGTGAATGTAATAAGATAAAATACTAGAAATACGTCCTTCAAAATCAAAACAGTATATACAAATGGAGGGACACTGCCCAGTCCACAATGTCTGTGGGCCGCAGGGCCACATCACATAGACCAAGGCCCCACTTGACTCCTGCAACAACACGGAGACAACACTGCAGGGGCATCAGGTTGAAAATACACAGGCACCTCAGGGGGGACGGGAAACGGGGGGCACCTCAGCCGGAAGATGGAACAACACCACTGGTCCTGGAGGGGGCTACATGCCCATCACACTGTCCTGGGGAGTGCAAAGCCACAGTCTCTCAAGTGGGTGGACGGCCCACTGCTTGGTCCTGGGGAGTGCAAAGCCACAGTCTCTCAAGTGGGTGGCCTGCCCACTGCTTGGTCCTGGGGAGTGCAAGGCCACAGTCTCTCAAGTGGATGGCTTCTCCACTGGTTCTGGAGGGGGTATTGTGCCCAGTGTGCTTCCTCCTGGCAAGGAGGGGGTGAGTGGATGCCTTTTTCCACTGGTTCTGGAGGGGGCTTGGTGTCCAGTATGCTTCATCCTGGCATGGAGGAGGTGAGTGGATGCTTTCTTCCACTGGTTCTTGAGGGGGCTTTGTGCCCTGTGATGCAGCACATGGGAAGTGCAAGGTCACAGTCTCTCACCTGGGTGTCACACCCACAGGATTTGCATGGGCCAGGACGCACTACAGTCCATGGAGGCAGGACTACACACTGCCCACCAGTGGTGACGGCAGCTCAGTGGTGGCAATGGCAGTGCTGGTGTCGGGGATGCCAGTGGTGGGGGGAGGCTCCTGCCCGTCCCCTGCAGCCTCGGGCAGCTGCCCTCTGGGGCTGCTGGCAATGCTGGCAGTGGTGGGGGAAAGGCTCCAGCCCTTCCCCTGCAGCCTCGGACAGCTGAAACGCCATGGTTAGTGGTAGGGGCTCAGATTCAGTCCCTGCAGCAGGCCTCCTGACCTTCCTGCCTGCAGGGGCAGGCCCCTTGCCCATGCCCTTCCGAGCTTGTGGTGCCTCTTTGTCCTTCACCTTGGCAGCTGATGGTGACTCCTTGCCCTTATCCTTCACAGCTATTGGTGCCTCCTTGCCCTTGCCATTCACAGCTGGTGGTGCCTCCTTGCCCTTGCCCTTCACAGCTGGTGGTGCCTCCTTTTCCTTCCATTTGGCAGCTAGTGCAGGCACACTGTCAGTGGTTATGGCTGGTTCCCTGGAGCCTCTCCCACCTGCAGTAGCTGCCGACACTACTGTGGCTGTGGACTGGGTGGCTGAGGTGCTAGCCTGGGTTCTGACCACCTTGGCCCGACGTGAAGGACGGGGGGAGGGGGAGGGAAGAGGTCAACGGTGGAGAGGAAAAGCTTCTTAGGGACACTGGGGTGGGAAGAGGGTGAAGGTCTGGGAGTGGAGGAAGAGGGAGTGGTTGTAGGAGGTGTCGGTCTGCTGTGTTTGGGTGCAGGTGTATGGGCTGGATGCTGTTGTGAGGTGGATGGCTGTTGGGTGTCTGAGTGCTTGCGTTTGTGTACTTTGGGAGGAGGGGGCACAGACACAGTGGGAGAGACACAGGGGAGGTGTGCATGTATGTGGGGGTGGTGACTGCCAGTGAGGGGTGTGTAGTGATAGGCGTGATGGTGATGGAGTTAGTGGATGAGGATGTAGTGCATGCAGGTGTGAGTGGAGACACTACTGGGAGGGTGGTGGACAACGAGGAGGAGGGTGACACAGTGGAGGCAGTGGATGTTGGTGTGTCTGATTCTGGATGGTGTTCGTGTGAGTGCCTGTGGGATGATGTGTGGTGCTTTTGTTTGCCTGAGCCACTCCTGTGTGTTGTCTTGGGTGCATGCTGGTCTGAATGTGTGGTTGGGATAGGTTGGGGTTCAGGGGAATGGGACTGGGTAGAGAAGTTGGAGGGGGAGGCTAGAGACAGGGACAATGGCTGCCATCAGGGAGGAGGCCAGAGCCTGGATTGATCTCTGTTGGGCCACCATGCCAGAGTGAATGCCCCCCAGGAATGCATTGTTTGTTGCAAAAGGCCTGCCAGCCCCTGGATGGCATTCACTCTGGTTGACTGCCCACCAGAGATGGATCGCACGAGGTCAATAGCATCCTCACTCAGGGCAGCAGGGCTAACTTGGGCACGGCCTGAGGTGCCTGGGACGAAGATGCCCACCCTCCTGGGTGAGCGAGCATGGGAAAGTCACTTAGGGGCTGCTGGGAGGGCGGTGCTGGCACAGGGGTGACGGCTCTACCTGTAGTTGGGGTGGGCACAGAGGTGTCTGCCACCAGCAGGGAGCTTCCATCGGAGGAGGAATCACTGTCCGAACTGTCCCCTCCTGTCTCCACCGTGGTGCTCCCCTCACCCTCCGTCCCACTGGTGCGCTCACCGTCAGTGGATTCGGCCTCCTGGGCCATGTGGGATGCAGCTCCCTCTATCGCCTGTGCCTCTGCTCCTCCGCCAGATTATGCTAATACACACAAGGACAGGGTGACAAAACAAAAAGGGGTGGAGACAAAGGATACACTTGGTCAACGGCAACACCACCGTTGACGTACACAGCGCACTCACACAGGGATCAGGCCTACGCACTATGCAATGCACTACAAGTCACAATGCTAGTCAGCAGTCCTAGCACAGGCATACCTAGGGCCAATAGCAGTATACCTGAGACTCACAGACCCCTGCGCAGTAGTGGAGGCCTACTAACTTGGTTGGAGGATTTTCACATCAGAACCCTGCCTAACATGGGACCTACCATGCAATGTCCTGCCTGGCCTAGGGGCTCCCACAGGCCCACATCCGCCACCCAGAGACCACCCCACCACGCACCATTTGCAGATTTGGAAACTGTACTCACCCCCTTGTGGCTGCTGTGATGGCCTCAAGCGTCCATCCAGCTCCGGATAGGCCACCACCAGTATGCAGAACATCAGGGGGGTCAGGGTTCGACGGGCACCCCTCTCTCGTTGGGAGGCCATCCCCAACTGGGCCTCAGCCGTCTTCCGTGCCCAGTCAGGTCCTCACACCGTTTGCAACAGTGGGTGCTCAGCCTGCAGTAGACCCCCAGGGTCTGCACATCCTTGGCGATAGCACGCCATATACTCTTTTTCTGATGGGCGCTGACCTGTAGACAAATGAACATAGAAAAAGGTATCAGCCATACTGTCCTGCCTCTTTCACTCATGGCCCACCATATCCCTCACATCCCCTTACACACAGACATTGACCATCATACATGTAGCACGCTGCCCAGGACCCTTCCATCCCCCCTTACACGAGGCCCTCACACGCAACACTCCATGCATTCATGCCCCATGCATTGGGCTCACAGTTTACTCACCTGTTGGTCTGGAGGCCCATACAGCATTCGGTACTGGGGTAGGACCCCATCCACTAGTCTCTCCAACTCTGCAGCGGTGAAGGCAGGGGCCCTTTCCCCAGTGACACGAGCCATGGTCGGTTCCACACACAGCAGCACTTGCAGTGTAGGTCCTCTCCTGTTGAGGGTCAGGTAACAAGTCAGAGAACAGATAGAAAATGGCAGTCACGTCCGCTGCAGTGCGTACCATCGCCACCAGCAAACATCACCATTGATCACTGTAACCCATAGGGCCCATAGATGATCCAATGAGGAGTTGCACGGCGGTACTCGACCACCTCCCGCAAACGCGCACAACGTCGGGGGGGCAGGCCATGGCACCTAACCGTGTCACAGTACACATACGCACCATTTGGGCTTATCCAACAACATACTGTTTCAGTCACAACATGCAATGCAGTGTACAGTTTGGAAATGTGGAATACTGACCAGATGCTCACTGTTTTGCCCCCTAGATTGCAACCGCTGCGGATGAATATGAGAGGGAGACATCCCCCGTGTACAGACCCCTGGGGGACATGGCAACAATGGAGGACAGGCACATTATCCTCACCTACAGACTTGACAGGCCACAATCGAAGAGCTGTGTGCCCAATTGGAGCCAGATCTGATATCTGCTATCTGTCACCCCACTGGGATCCCCCCTCTTGTGCAGGTGCTCCATTTGTAGGCAACTGGTTCTTTCCCAGTGACAGTGGGCTTGGCAGTAGGAATGTCACAGTCAATGTTCTCAATAGTGCTAACAAGAGTGTTGTCTGCCCTGAGGAAACACATGCGCAGCTACATTGTTTTCCCCCAGGTGGATGATTTAGCCACAGTGAAAGCTGACTTCTATGCAATGGGACATATCCCCAAAATTATTGGGGCAATTGATGGTACACATATTGCCTTTGTCCCCCCCAGAGAAATGAACAGGTGTTCAGAAATCAAAAGAGCTTTCACTTGATGAATGTTCAGATAGTGTGCCTGGTGGACCAGTACATCCCCCATGTCAATGCATAGTATCCTGGCTTTGTGCATGATGCCTTTATCCTGAGGAATAGCAGCATCCCATGTGTAATGGCTCAACTCCAGAGGCACTGGGTGTGGCTAATAGGTGAGCCCATGGTTCCCACCAAGTATATGTTGGTGCATGGGTATGGGGTTGGCCCTAAGGGTTAGTGTTTGGCTAACAGGTATCCCTCGATAGTTGCAGGTGACTCTGGTTACCCCAACCTCTCATGGGTACAGACCCCAGTGAGGAATCCCAGGACCAGGGCAGAGGAACGTTACAATGAGGCACATGGGCGAACAAGAAGGATTATAGAGAGGACATTCGGCCTCCTGAAGGCCAGGTTTCGGTGCCTCCATCTAACAGGTGGTTCCCTGTGCTACTCACCCAAGAAGGTCTGCCAGATGATCGTGGCATGTTGTATGTTGCACAACCTTGCCTTACGTCGCCAGGTGCCTTTTCTGCAGGAGGGTGAGGCTGGAGATGGGTGTGTGGCAGCAGTGGACCCTGTGGATAGTGACAAAGAGGAGGCAGAGGATAAGGATGAGGACAACAGAACAGCAATCATACAACAGTACTTCCAGTGACACACAGGTAAGACACTGTAACTTCACCTTTCATTGACAGTTCTGTGTTGGATATTGTCACTGGCAGGCTGATTTTCCTACTACTATGGCCACTTACTGTACCCTTTGGCATGTATATTTTCAGATATCTGTGTCCCACTCCGGCTCCTGACGTGTTGACTGCAGCCAACTACAGGTCATACCTATGTATACATTACTGTACAGTTGAATTGCAATGTTTACAGCTTGTTAAACGAATACATATTTCAATCTATTGACAGACTCTATACTTGTATTTTTTACAAGGGTGTTTATTTATGAGCTAATAAGTGGAGGGGGTATTGCAATGGGCTGGGGTGGTGGTGGAGGAGAGTCCAGGGTAAAGTTCCAGTCTATTTGTATCACAGGTGCACTGTCCAAGAGGGCATAGGAAGTGGAGCAATGGCAGTTCAAGGTGGACAGGGTGACAGAGTGGGAGACAAGGGTGACATTCAGGAGAGTCTTATTTCCTGGCGGGGGTCTTGGCAATATTCTCTGGCTTCTGCCTGGATTGCAGGGACCGTTTGCAGGGTCGTTCTCCTTCTGCAGGGGGAGGGGTGCTGATGGCCTGTTGTTCCTGTGGAGTGGCCTCCTGTCCACTAGCGTCAGCGGAAGTGGAAGGGGCACATTGTTGTGCCACTACCTCCCTCATGGTGTTGGCCATGTCTGCCAGCACCCCTGTAATGGTGACCAGGGTGGTGTGGATGTCCCCCAGGTCCTCCCTGATCCCCAGGTATTGTCCCTCCTACAGCTGCTGGGTCTCCTGCAACTTGTCCAGTATCTGACCCATCGTCTCCTGGGAATGGTGGTATGCTCCCAGGATGTTGGTGAGTGCCTCGTGGAGTGTTGGTTCCCTGGGTCTGTCCAGTCCCTCTCGCACAGCAGTCCTCCCAGCTCCCCTTTTGTCCTGTGCCTCTGTCCCCTGGACCGTGTGCCCACTGCCACTAACCCCAGGTCCCTGATCGTCCTGTGTTTGTGGGGTGGCCTGGGGTCCCTGTAGTGGTGGACTCACTGCTGATTTTCGTGTCCTGGGGACAGTGGTATGGGCCCGCTGGGAGGGTGCTGTGGTGGTGTTTCCTGAGGGGGGGACTCTGTGGTGATATGGGACTGTGAAGAAACAAATCAGTGGGGCACATCTAAGACAGTGTCTATATTTTAAAGATAATATGATATCTTGATGAGATAACATGAGAAATCCTAATGAATTCTAACTAGAATGCTTATTACGTTTTCTCCCTTTCTAGAGAAGTGTAGACAGACAATAACTAACCAAAAAATATGACATATCCAAATGTAAAACTAACCGAAAAAAGAGTATGTCCTTGCAGATAGAAGTTTTAATACAAAAAGAATATCTTATTATACACATAAACATATATACATATACACAAAACATATAGAATAAGAATAAAAAGCCATCAGCCGACACGTGTTTCGTCCTGACTGGACTTCTTCAAGGCTGAGAAAATCATAACAAACAATCAATCACAACAAATATACAGGTACAATTTTATACAAAAATTATAATATATATACATCTAACGTTTTGTTCTTTCATTTTCCAAAACACATAAACAAAGCAATTTTTTGGGTCAGTTGAATACACAAACTCTTATATACACATCATGTTTGTAATATGACTCTTGATTTAAAACTGAACAAGAGACTACAAAGGAAAGGAAGAAAACCACCACCACACAACCTTAGTGGCAAAGTGTTTTTTTCTAAATGTCCGAAGGTATAATATAAAGTACTTCCCATGTCTCCAAGAGTGGGTCTGTTACAGCCACAGCAATAGTCAACCATGCCGCATGCAAACCCAAGTGTGATTTTTTTTTTCTTTTTTGTTGGCATTAGATCGCTTCATATCTAAAATTTCTCTTTTGTCGGCATTAAACCGCTTCCTATCCAAAATAACCCCTCCTTGTGTAATAGTGAGGAAAAATAATCCAATAAATATATACCTTTAATCACTTCTATGTCCATATATTCATATCCCATCTATCATCCTTTACAGAGAAGGGGGGGAAAATGGCAATTTTATTACTCTCCTTTCGCTTGTCAAAAATTGTTTCTCAGGAATGTAAATGTAATATATTGTAATATCATTACTGACCTGTTTTGAACCACAGTCAGTCACCTATTTTCTTTCTTCGAAATCACTCTATATAATGGGCATCGCAAACCTCGTGTATTGAGGAACCAACTGCAATACAAATAATTGAAATATCTCTAGTATCCTCTCTCAAAAGACCTCTATATAATCATTATCCACCCATCTTGCAAACTTTGTACCAATGTCTCCACCAAATCCAGTAATGGAGCAAACACTCAAATGAGGCTCCATTTTTCCATTAAATTACAAGAAATGCACTTGCCAGACTTGTGCTGTACACTTACCTATAAACCCCTCTTTCTGTTCTTTTATTTCATCCCAGTTCTGTTTTCTGATATATCTCGGCAAAAAACATTGAGGGCTTGTGTGCCTCGTTTGAATCTTCTGACTTTTTCCAAAGTGAATGCAAGCCCCTCGTCGGCATTTAAAGCGCCGCATTGATACTCAAAAGGAGCTAATTATCAACAAAAGCGGACTTATGCCTATCCATTAAAACCGCGGCGGCCATTTTGAAGTGGTTCGTATTAAGTTAAAACTACCACACAATGAGGACGGATTGCCTGTATATCCAGCGGCCATTTTCGAGTGATGATTTTAATATATCGTATCATTCAACTGATACACCGGCCATATTATCAACCTCCTGTGAGTCTTCCAGCTATCTCGAAAGTGAGTGCAAGTTCCACGCCGGCATTTTAAGCGCCGCGTTCATACCCAAAAGGAACTAATTAGCAACTGAAACGGACTTACGCCTATCCATTAAAACCACGGCGGCCATTTTGAAATGGTTCGTATTCAGTAAGCACTACCACACAATAAGGATGGATTGCCTGTGTATCCGGCGGCCATTTTAAAGTGATGATTTTGATATATCATATCATCCAACTGATACACCGGCCGTGTTATCAATCCTTTACCTAACACCTTTAGCTGTTCTTCAGTGAGAATATGTTTAGATAGATTCACAATCGAAATGCTGCTACAATCCTGTGCAGCATCTACTAGCCTTTTATTAGATGCAAGTATTAATTGTTCTTGATTTTGTTCCTTGCTGCTCTGGTCTGCATCCCTATGACTGGCTGATTTTTGGCTTCCTCTTCTCCTTTTGCCTCTACGTGTTTTGGCCCTGCATTTTGAAAAGGCTGGTTGTAAGCATACCTCTTGTATCCTAATCTGTACCTTTTTGCTTCCTGTAAAAAACTATTGGTGGGCATTTGGTCATCATTAGGATTTGAATTGGTATTATCACTGGATATGCTAGTACTGTCTGATTCATCTGATGTAATCGAAAAATCCGATTCATGGGTCATAATTCCCAATGTGCCCTTCATATTTGTAGCTTGTATACGAATTATATCAGTTACTAACTTTGGTGACATACACTGCATACCCTAATCCTCTATAGATTGGGGGGGTCTTTACTTTTCTCATTCAAATTTTCTACATGCTGGGGGCACTTTCTACCTCTTTTCTCTGCATGTTTACTAATGTGACATTTCTGTACAGATTTGGGGTAAAAATTACGTTGCCATCATGATACTGGATGGTTGAAAATTCATTTCTACTGTTGGCAAATGGATCTAATTTGTATCCTTTCATAAAGACTAAAGTCTATTACTTCAAAGCATATTGCCGAAATGCTATATGTTATAATGATATATGATATATGGTGATTGCCATTTAAAAATGGCCGCCGTAGTTGTATGCAATAGACAGAAGTTTATCTTCGTTGTTGATTAGCCTCTGGTGAATATGAACCACTTGGTCGGCGTAAAACTTGTACTCACTTTTGAAAAAACGGGAAGACTCACAGGAGGTTGATAACACGGCCGGTGTATCAGTTGGATGATATGATATATCAAAATCATCACTTTAAAATGGCCGCCGGATACACAGGCAATCCATCCTTATTGTGTGGTACTGTTTACTGAATACGAACCATTTCCAAATGGCCGTAGTGGTTTTAATGGATAGGCGTAAGTCCGTTTCTGTTGCTAATTAGTTCCTTTTGGGTATGAACGCGGCGCTTAAAATGCCGGCGTGGAACTTGCACTCACTTTCGAGATAGCTGGAAGACTCATAGGACGTTGATAATACGGCCGGTGTATCAGTTGAATTATACGATATATTAAAATCATCACTCCAAAATGGCCGCTGGATATACAGGCAATCCGTCCTCATTGTGTGGTAGTCTTTACTTAATACGAACCACTTCAAAATGGCCACCGAGGTTTTAATGGATAGGCGTAAGTCCGCTTTTGTTGATAATTAGCTCCTTTTGAGTATGAACGCGGCGCTTTAAATGCCGATGAGGGGCTTGCATTCACTTTGGAAAAAGTCAGAAGATTCAAACGAGGCACACAAGCCGTCGACGTTTTTTGCCGAGATATATCAGAAAACAGAACTGGGATGAAATAAAAGAACAGAAAGAGGGGTTTATAGGTAAGTGTACAGCACAAGTCTGGCAAGTGCATTTCTTGTAATTTAATGGAAAAATGGAGCCTCATTTGAGTGTTTGCTCCATTACTGGATTTGGTGGAGACATTGGTACAAAGTTTGCAAGATGGGTGGATAATGATTATATAGAGGTCTTTTGAGAGAGGATACTAGAGATATTTCAATTATTTGTATTGCAGTTGGTTCCTCAATACACAAGGTTTGCGATGCCCATTATATAGAGTGATTTCGAAGAAAGAAAATAGGTGACTGACTGTGGTTCAAAACAGGTCAGTAATGATATTACAAAATATGACATTTACATTCCTGAGAAACAATTTTTGACAAGCGAAAGGAGAGTAATAAAATTGCCATTTTCCCCCCCTTCTCTGTAAAGGATGATAGATGGGATATGAATATATGGACATAGAAGTGATTAAAGGTATATATTTATTGGATTCTATTTCCTCACTATTACACAAGGAGGGGTTATTTTGGATAGGAAGCGGTTTAATGCCGACAAAAGAGAAATTTTAGATATGAAGCGATCTAATGGCAACAAAAAAGAAAAAAAAAATCATACTTGGGTTTGCATGCGGCATGGTTGACTATTGCTGTGGCTGTAACAGACCCACTCTTGGAGACATGGGAAGTACTTTATATTATACCTTCGGACATTTAGAAAAAAACACTTTGCCACTAAGGTTGTGTGGTGGTGGTTTTCTTCCTTTCCTTTGTAGTCTCTTGTTCAGTTTTAAATCAAGAGTCATATTACAAACATGATGTGTATATAAGAGTTTGTGTATTCAACTGACCAAAAAAATTGCTTTGTTTATGTGTTTTGGAAAATGAAAGAACAAAACGTTAGATGTATATATATTTAAATTTTTGTATAAAATTGTACATGTATATTTGTTGTGATTGATTGTTGTTTGTTATGATTTTCTCAGCCTTGAAGAAGTCCAGTCAGGACGAAACATGTGTCGGCTGATGGCTTTTTATTCTTATTCTATATGTTTTGTGTATATGTATATATGTTTATGTGTATAATAAGATATTCTTTTTGTATTAAAACTTCTATCTGCAAGGACATACTCTTTTTTCGGTTAGTTTTACATTTGGATATGTCATATTTTTGGGTTAGTTATTGTCTGTCTACACTTCTCTAGAAAGGGAGAAAACGTAATAAGCATTCTAGTTAGAATTCATTAGGATTTCTCATGTTATCTCATCAAGATATCATATTATCTTTAAAATATAGACACTGTCTTAGATGTGCCACATTGATTTGTTTCTTCACTATTAGAACGGGTTCACTTCTGTAAACCCGGTTTTACACATCAAGGCAACGATGTGTGTCACTGTATGAGCACTCATAAGTTCCTTTTTATTTATTTAGAATGTGCATTTATTTCAAGTAATGAGTTGCCACTTGTTGTTGAGTGATATGGGACTGTGCCTGGGTAACCGACTATCGGGAGGTCCCTGATGGACCAGGTTGGTCATCCTGATTCAGGCGTGCAGAGCTGCTGTCATCACTGTGGACCTCTTCTGGGGGGGGGACTGGATGTTGCTGGCACGTCCTCTCTGGTGACGTTGTGTGGGGGACCGGTGGGGATGTAAATGCAGTGTTATTGTTTCTGCGTTTGACATCTTGAGCATGGGTGTGTTGCCCTCTACAGTTGTTATTGCCCTGGCAGCTTAGGCTTGTGTGAGTGGTGATTTGGTGGGGTAAGTGATTGTCTCAAGTGTGCAAGCTTTGGTGAAGGGTGTCCATGCAGGTCTGTGATGGGTGTCCATGCACCGGTGTTGCATGCAGGGCTTGGTTGTGGGAGGGGTGGTTTGTGATGGTGGGGTGTGTGGGAGGTGGTGGTGTGATGGGAGCGTGGGTGAGGGTGGGGGTATGTGATGGCATGCAGGTAGGGGGGGTGAAAGTAGTAAAGATTTGGCTTACCAAAGACCAGTCCACCTGCTGCTCCTGCTAGGCTCTCAGGATGCAGTATTACCAAGAATTGTTCCTCCCATGTTGTTAGTTGTGGGGAAGGAGGTGGGGGTCCACAGCCAGTCCTCTGTACTGCTATCTGGGGTCTTGCTACCACGGAACGTACCTTCCCCCATAGGTCGTTCCACCTCTTCCTGATGTCATCCCTTGTTCTTGGGTGCTGTCCCACGGCATTGACCCTGTCCACGATCCTCCGCCATAGCTCCATCTTCCCAGCAATGGATGTCTGCTGCACCTGTGATCCAAATAGCTGTGGCTCTACCTGGATGATCTCCTCCACCATGACCCTTAGCTCCCCCTTTGAGAACAAGGGGTGTCTTTGTGGTGCCATGGGTGTAGTGTGTGTGGTGTGTGTGGGGTGATGTGTTGGGGTGTCTGCTGTAAGGTACGTGGATGGTGTATGGGTGATGGTGTTTTGTGGCTCTGGTTCTGTGGGTGCTGTTCGTCTGTCTCTCTCAGTTGGCAATATTTTTGAGTCGTAAGGGGTTGTGGGTAGTGAGGGTGTGTGTTTTATAGTGGTGTGGGTGTGGTGTGTGTATGTGTGTCAGGTGTTTGTAGTTTGAGTTGTCCAATGTAGTGTTGTTTTGTTAGGATGTGTGTATTTTGAGCGCAGCGGTATGTACCGCCAATGGTTTAACGCGGTTGAATGTCCACCGTGGTGATTCAGGGGTCATAATACTGTGGGCGCAGTTCTGTTGGAGTAACGGTGTGGGTTTGGATACCGCCAGTTTTATCACTGACCTTTGGTCTGGCGGACTTGTGTGTGTGTCTGTATAGTGACGGATTGCTATGTGTGGGTCATAATATGGGTAGCGGTAAACCTCCGCGGCGACGGTTTGTTGGCGGCAGTCGGCATGGCGGTATTCGGGACTTACCGCCAATGTCATAATGAGGGCCATAGTTTGTTTAGTATATCTATTATATCATTTTTCTCCCGGTTTCAGAATTTCTTACATCATGGAAATATTTGCTTCTCATCTTTTCCATTTTAATTTACTCCCTCCTCTGTTCAATTTTCATTCTTTGTCTTTGTATGGATCTATGCAATTAGTAAAAACCAATTATGCAAATGAGACATACAACCACTATTAATAATGGTTTCAGTATCATTCCCACAACACCCTGACCAAGGTTTCCCAAACAATTTTTCACAATACTGAAACTTTTACCTATATTTTCCCACACACTTGGCTCTTTAAGGTCTTTTAAGTCTGAGTTTAGATCTGTTAAGTTCTTAATGAAATTTCTAATTTCTTTACTGTTATCAGGGATAAATGTTCAATAATGTTTCACTTTGAGCATTCGACAGACTCTGCCCTTCTTTGCTAAAAGGATGTCTAATGCAAGAGGGTTCTGAAGAGCCATTGAACGTACCGCAACCATTTCAGTATCCATCAGTATAATTGTTCCAGAACAATCTGTTTGCATTCTATCTACAATAGTAGACAGCTTTCTAATTTTCTTGTCATTCAGAACAACTCCTATAGAAGGAATAATTGCTCCAAATATATCTCCAATAATTTCTGAATAACTTGCCCTTTTGATCTTGGTCTCAGGTTCTCATGTGTTTTATCTAAATTGTCAGTATGATAAATTTTAGGAACAAAACACTCCAAGGTAGCAAGTACCATGCCATCCCCTAGAGAGACGATAATAGGCACTTTTCCCACGGATGCTATAAACCCCAGGAATTGCAGGATCTTGTCCATTCAGTATAAAGTCCCATGCATTCTTAAATAGAAATACATGTCTTTCCCACAAACTCAGTATCAGTTCTGGATTAAGGTCTGTATGTACAAAACGTTCCTACATCTTGATAGTCTAAAGCAAGCTCCCCTTCTGTGTTAGTTGCACTATATGCATAATAATTCTTATAAGTGTGTTTCATTAAACCCTTCTCTATCTTCTCCTTTAATTCCTTACTTCTATCATCAGTTTGATCCAGAAAACGTTTCTCAACTGGGGAAAGTGTACATGTTAAGTTGTTACAATGGGCATAGGCAGTGCCAAATGTTAGTGTAGGTTCAATCAATCAATCAATTTATCAGTATTTATAAAGTGCGGCTACTCACCGGTGAGGGTCTCAAGGCGCGGGGAGGAGGGGGAGGGTAGGGAGGTATTTGGCGGGCGATGAGGTGAGTTGCTCGTTGGTGATTTCGTTCCATTTCCTGTGGGGGGTCCTGGAGGTGCAGGTGAGGCTGCTGGGTGCGGTGATTGCGAAGTGTATGCATCGGTGGTCGGTCAAGTCTGGGGTGGAGGTGGTCTTGATGGTGATCCAGTTGCTTGAGGTGAAGATGGGGGTCCAGTGTGTGTCCTGTGATGTGTGTGGGTGCTTAGACCAACTGTCTGAGGCCCAGGGTGGCGAGGTTGTAGAGTAGAGCGGTGGGGTTTGGGTCTGTGCAGTCCTCAAGGTGGAAGTTCAGGTCGCCGAGGAGGAAGTAGTTGATTGACGCCAGGGGCTGGGGGGATAGCGATGTCTATGATGTCGTCTATGAAAGCTGGGTGGGGGCTGGGTAGCCTGTACACCAGGGTGCCATGGATGGAGTAGTCGTGGTTGGAGTGGACCAGGAGGGGAAGGTGTTCCATGGTGGTGCAGTGATCTTCTTGGATGGCCTTGATGTGTAGTGAGTGCTTGTGTACAATGGTGAGTCCTCCACCTGGGTGTAAGGGCCAGTCTCCCTTTAGGATGCTGTAACCGTCAGACATGGTGATGGCGATGTCTGGGCCTGAGGTGGGGTTGGTCCAGGTCTCGGTGAAGAAGGCGATATCCGGTCGGTGGTGTCGATCAGGTCCCAGAGTTCAGTG
This sequence comes from Pleurodeles waltl, assembly GCF_031143425.1. Taxonomy (NCBI): domain Eukaryota; kingdom Metazoa; phylum Chordata; class Amphibia; order Caudata; family Salamandridae; genus Pleurodeles; species Pleurodeles waltl. Next base: position 802,699,037 of record NC_090436.1, read on the forward strand.
GCGTGTTTGTGGAGGGAGCAGCTGTTCAGGAGCAGGCAGTTAATGGAGTTGTGGAGGTTGTTGGTATCTTTGTGAGCGGAGAGCACCTTCGGTTTGTTGAGGTTGGCGCTGAAGTTGCAGTTCCTGCAGGTGAAAGGTCCATGGGTCTCTTTGGGGGAGATGGTCCAGCAGTTATTGAGACGTCCAGTGTTGAGGCAGAGGAGGGTCTCTGAGTCGCAACAGAGGCAGTCCAGGGGGTGGTTTAACAGAGATCCAGGGTTCCTGGAGCTGGGCACAGACCAGGCACGGACAGGCGCAGACGGGAGGTTCAAAGAAACCTCCTACAATGTCAGTATTCCTGGCCGTAGTAATACTACTTAAGTGTTGGTTAACTCGAAGAAAAGAAAAGACTAAATCGAAATTGGAGTAAAAATATTGCATGTATTCTTGATTATAGAATCTTGTTTATAGAAGACTGCAACTAATCCCATATGTTAGTGGTAAGCTATGACATGTAATTGCTTCTTACACTGATGAAGTAATTTGTGCAAACACATAAGATTTTCTCAAATCCATTGTCTCAACATATTCATACAACAGGCCGTAGAAAACATTAGAGGAAGGATCTCCTTGTGAGCTGCCTAAGTGTAAGTATTTCTCATCTTTATTAAACTTCTCTAATTTAGAAAGTGTAGTACTCTCTAGAGGAGGTGTATAATTAATTTCAGTTTTATCAGAAACCCACATACTTACAATCAACAGCAAACGTATAAACACATACAACTGCCAATCCAACACACATACACTTGCAACACCCATTGTTTCTATTGCGATTGCAATTGGTATCCATGACCTGTAAAGAATCAGAAAGAAAAATAGATTCAACTATGCAGCCAAACAAAAATCAAAAATAATCTTCTGTCTTCTTTTGCGATTATTTACAGCAGCTTTTCAGACTTTCTCCAGACTTGTCAAAATCGGTTTAGCAACTTTTGTCAAAATCAGTTTCAAATTTCTCTTGTTAGACCATAATCTGTTGATCACTAACAATTACTTCCATTGTATAATGTCTCTCGTGTTCAATTGGCAATATGATTTCAAAACTCAGCTCAAATGCGATTTCAAGATCCAAAATGTAAAAGGACATAAACTTGTGTTCCCATTCATCAGCTGCGAGGTATGCCCATTCAGGACCTGAGTATCTTCAACTTGTAACTCTTTTTCTCTTTGATCTTCAATCTGCACTTGTTTCTTCTTCACTCAGATATTTTTCTTCTGTTGTCTCTGCTTCCTTGTTTATTCTCGACAGTACATCAGAAACTTTTCTAGATAGTGATGACAAAACTGGACTTACGATTCTTCTTGATTCAGCAGGATTTTGACAAGCACTTCTTTGACTTTGACTTGATTCACCTGCACCATCAGCAGCTCAGGAGGAGTCAAATCTGCATGGCTTTGATTCAACTCAACTCTATGTTCGGCTTCTTCAAGGAACAAGATCTGCTTTACTTATTTTTCCCAATTGTCTGCTTCTGGGAGAGTCCTCCTTAGACTTGAGTCTCCTGCTACATTTGTTTCTGATTCTGCTGAAAGAGGAAGATCAGGATTGCCCTCTATTTCATCTCTCAGAGGGGTACCTGGATTTGGTTCTTCACCAGTTTGAACTGTCTTTGCTTTTACAATCTCTTGCTCTATTTTTGTCACTTGCTCTTCTTAAGACTATATTACTTCTGCTGACATGACGCTTTGCGAGTGTGGCTTGCATTTACCCAATTCGGAATTCCAGCACACTTCACAGAATAATCAGCCTCATTGAGGCTCTAAACAAGTCTTCTGCACATACCTCTTGATCACCAGCCAATCTCCAGCTCAGAGACTATGACCCTGATCTTGGGATGGTGTCACGACTGTTGCTTCCACCTGGTGAGACAAAGAGTGAACCACATCAGCTAGACCCTTGATTTAATCCAGCACCAAGTCATCTGTTATGTTCAAAAGTGCATTTGCAGGAACAGCTGGCAATCTCATTGCTCTGCCCATCAGGATTTCATGTGCGGAAAGTCTAGCCTTTTTGTCAGGTGTACTTCACATGCTCATCAAAACCAAAGGTAAAGCATCTGACCATTTCAGATTTGTGGATGCACACATTTTTGCCAATTGAGCTTTCAAAGCTTCATTCATTTGTTCTACCAATCCAAACACTTTAGGACGATAGCTACAGTGTAGCTTCTGCTCAATTTTTAAGGTTGAACATGGTAATTTAATCACCTCGTTATTTAAGTGACTTCCGCTGTCTGATTCTAAAGATGCCGGGAACCTAAATCTCGGTATCAACTCTCTAAGTAATAGCTGTGCTACTGTGAGACTATCATTTGTACGTGTGGGGTAGACTTAAATCCAGTGACAAAAAATACAGACAACCACCAACACGTATCTCAAACCACCACACAAAAGCATCTCAATGAAATCCATCTGCATTCTGTTAAATGGACCACCTGCTTTTCCAATGTGACTCGAATTGACAACAGTTCTTTTTCCCACATTCATTTGCTGACATGTAATACATCTGTGACACATTGCTTAAGCAACCTGTCTAAACTTTGGATTGAACCAGGATTGCTTAAATGTATGAATCATTGCATCTCTGCCAATGTGTGTTCGACTGTGATAATATCTAGCCATTTACATCAGTAGACCGTTTGGTGAAACCACCTATACTTCATTTGAAACCCAAATTGTGTCAATATTGCTATGAATGCAACCCAATTTTATCCAACTTTTCTTTTCATCTTCTGGAACCTCATCTTGGAGTCTCTTTAGTTCCCCAAGTGTTGACTGTCAACATGTAACTTTGACTTGTCTCATCAGTATTCATCGCACCAACATTGTTCCATTCTTCATTAAAAGTGATACTATTTAATGAGCAGAAGCGAGCAACCTGATTTGCATAGGAATTTCCCATTGAGATGGAATCACTTGATCTCTGGTGTGCACTGCATTTAATCACCACAATCTTTACAGACAATTGTAGGTCTTGTAACAAATCATTAATTCTATCACCATTTCTAACTGGTGAGTCAGAAGAGGTCATGAAACCTCTCTGTGACCACAACTGCCCAATGTTGTGCACAACACCACATCCATACTGGCTGTCTGTAAATATTAATACAGTATGCTCAAGTATGAGCCACCAATTCAGCCACTTGTACATAAAATACTCCTTGAACCCATGAAGCTCCTAGTATGCCAGATATGGTACATACAGAATAACCAGATCCCAATGTTCCCGCATTGTCTCTTAGACAGGAACCATCAACAAAAAATATTTGATCATTTTCCTCTAATGGTGTGTCTTGAATATCAGGTCTAGGATTAGTGTACAATTCAGTAACCTTTAGCAGTCATGTTCAACTTCATTTACATTTTCAGATTCAGAATTGTCTAAAGGTAGCAAGGTTGCTGGATTAAGCACCTTGCAAATCTTAAGGGACACATTTGTGGAACCTAAAATTAGCCATTTGTACTTGGTCAGACGAGCATTTGTTAAATACTGAGTCTTGGTCCTGGTAAGCAAGGCCTCAACCAAGTGAGGGACCAGAACAGTTAAGAGCTGTCCCATCACAATGCTCTTACACTGAGTGAGACTTAACCTGACCGCAGCCATGTTTTTCAAACAGTCAGGAAAAAATGTAGCCACTGGGTCCAATGCAGCTGAAAAATTTGCTACAGGATGATTTATGCCACAATGTACCTGTGTCAGGACAGAAAGTGCACAGCAAAAACGTTCATGGCAAAACAGTAAAAATAAAAATGTCTTTGTGTAGTCAGGCATTCCCAGAGGTGGTGCTCTGCACAGACTCCCTCTCAACTCAGTAAAAGCTTTCATACAAGCTTTATTGAAAGGAACAGGTTCTATAACATCTTTGTGGGTCAATCTCTGTAAGTGCTTCGAAATAACAGAAAAATTGGGAATCCATTGGCGGCAGTAACTCACCATTCCCAAAAACATCCTGACATCTCTTTGAATAACAGGAGGGTTCATTTGTAAAATAGCTGCAACCCTTTTTCTGGAAACCTTCCTTGCACCTTTCTCTATCTGATGTCCCAAGTATTTCACTTCTTTTTGACAGTACTGTAATTTTGCTGAGGACACTTCGGTGGTCATTATGACATTGGTGGTGACTGTTAAAGTGGCAGTAATACCGCCAGCAGGCTGGTGGTAATTACTGCCAAATTGAAACCATGGCGGTGATAACTCCCTTAGACAGCCAATGTGCCACACCATCCGCCAGGACGTTAACACCCCCGACCATGGCGGTAGCCATCAACAGCCAGGCGGAAGATAAGGTACCGCCCACCATATCATGACACTGCAATCCACCACGATTTCCGGGGCGGTACTAACGCCATCTAAAGCTTGGCAAAAGCACATCACAGAAGACTAAAGACTCACCAACAGAGACACAAAGAAGATCAACGCTGCCATGAAATCGGAACTTCAAGTCTTCCCGATGCTCTTCTACGCCATGCTCCACCTGGAACACCACTGCCGACGGAGATGACGATGGTGAGTACAGCCACCTAGCACACAAGGGAGGGAGGGAGGAAAAGGAGAGTGGCACACACGCATGACACACACCATACACACAACCAGCTGCAGACATAAATCAATGGCACAGGGCACACAGCATAAAAATACAAGGACTACAGGTCGGCAGTGCTGAAATTGTAATTGCAAAGCAAAAGCCACCATATGAACCAATTTTAGAACAGAGATATATAAACAGTTGCCCTGAACGGGCCAATGCCCAGTCCAAAGTCCATAAAGCCTACATGGCCACAGGGCACAGTCCAAGCCTCAACTTGATCCTGGCTAACTACGCACAAAACTGTGCAGGGGCAACATCACAGAAGTGGACAGGCACCTCAGGTGGGAGGGGGTGGGGTGTACCTCAGCGGAAGTCAGGAACTTGCCCACTGTTTCCGGAGGGGGCTCCATGCCCAATTACCAATGCTGGGGAGTGCAAGGTCACAGTCTCTGAGGTGGGGAACTTGCCCACTAATCCTGGAGGGGGCTCCATGCCAATTTTCCAATGCTGGGGAGTGCAAGGTCACAGTCTCTGAGGTGGGGAACTTGCCCACTGATCCTGGAGGGGGCTCCTCGTACAACAGTCCCTGGAGGGTGGTCTCCATGCCGTCTGCTGGAGATGAGGGCTGCTGTCTCTCAGCTGGAGGTGAGGGCTCTGTGACCACTGGTGGTGGTGGTAGTGGTGGTACCCTGCCTGCCTCTGTTGGAGGTGGGGGCTGCTGTTTCTCAGCTGGAGAAGGTGCCTCCTGGGCAGCCTCTGCTGGAGGTGAGGACTGCATAGTCCCTGCTGGGGGAGTTGTCGTCTGGGCAGCCTCTGCTGGAGGTAAGGGCTGCTATGTCCCAGCTGGAGGTAAGGGCTTCTTGCCTGTCATAAGTGGTAGAGTGGGAACCTTTTCTCGCATTGCTAGTTGAGTGGGAACCTTACCCCTCGTGGCTGGTGGAGTGGGATCCTTCCCTTTCCTAGCTGGTGGAGTGGGATCCTTCCCTTTTTTAGCTGGTGGAGTGGGATCCTTCCCTTTCCTGGCTGGTGGAGTGGGATCCTTCCCTTTCCTGGCTGGTGGCGTGGGATCCTTCACTGCCTTGCCTCCACGACTAGGAGGTCCCTCCACTGTCCCCATGGACTGTTTGGCTGAGGTGCTGGGCTGGGTCATTAGGACCCTGCTCTTACGGACAGAACGGGGGGAGGAGCAGGGAAGAGGTCAAGTTGGGCAAGGAAAAGCTCCTTAGGGATGAGGGAGGAGGGATGGGAGTGGAGGTTGAGGGAGTGGTTGTTGGAGGAGTACGTCTGCTGGACATGGGTGCAGGTGCATGGGCAGTGTGCTGATGTGAGATGAGATGGATGGCTGTTGGGTGTCTGAGTGCCTGTGTTTGTGTCCTTTAGGGGGGCAGACAGGTTGGGAGAGGACACAGGGGACGCATGGGTCGATGTGGAGGTGTCTGCTAGTGAGGTGTGTGTGCTGATTGGTGTAGTGATGCTGGTGGTGGCAGTTGAAGCAGTGCTTGAAGGTGTGAGTGTGGACGTGACTGTGTGGGAGGTGGAGCAGGAGGAGGGGGAGACAGTGGAAGCAGTGGATGTGTATGTGTGTGCAACTGTCTCTTGTTTGTTTGAGTGCTTGTGGACTGAAGTGTGGTGCTTGTGTTTGACTGTGCCACTCTTGTGTGAAGTCTTGTGTGCATGCTCGTCAATTGTTGGTTGTTTTGCTTTTATGGTTCAAAGTAACCGAATAAAGCTATGTGTTGATGATGATGCTCGTCTGTATGTGTGCATGGGATGGGTTGGGGTTGGAGAAACTATGACTGGGAAGTGGTAGTTGGGGCGGACAGTAGGAACAGGGACAATGGCTGCCAGCAGAGAGGAGGCCAGAGCCTGAATCGATCTCCATTCGGCTGCCAATCCACTGTGGATGCATTGCATTGCTGCATCTGCGATGCCAGCCCCGGGATGGCATTCACAATGGTTGACTGCCCGACAGGGATGGATCTCAGGAGGCCAATAGCCTCCTCACTCAGGGCAGCAGGGCTCACTGGATCAGGGCCTGAGGTGCCTGGGCCGAAGATGATGCCCATCCTCCTGGGTGAGCAGGCACGGGCAATTCGCTGAGGGGCTATTGGGAGGGCGGTGCTGGTACGGGGGTGGTGGCTGCATCTGCAACTGGGATGGTCACAGAGGTGTCTGCCGCCACCAGGGAGCTTCCATTGGAGGAGGAATCAGAGTCAGTGTTGTCACCTCCTGTCTCTGCCATGGTGTTCCCCTTGCCCTCCGTCCCACTGGTTCCCCCGGCGTCAATTGGCTAGATGCCACAGCAAGATGAGGGCCAACCACCGCCAACTGCACCCCTCCTGGGACCCACAAAGCCCTGACATGGAATGTAACCGAGCTAAGTTGCCTGAATTTGCTAGACACCCATTACCCTTGAGCTGGATCACGTCGCAAACTTTGACCTGGCATTAAGGGGCTTGCACTAACTCACACACACCACCCGGAACCCATGCCACCTACCAATGATTGTAGTAGCACCCACTGTACTCACCCCCTTATGGCTGCTGTGATGCCCTCAAGCGCCCATCCAGCTCTGGGTAGGCCACGCCAGTATGCGGACCATCAGGGGGGTCAGGTTCTGACAGGCACCTCTTCCTCGTTGGGAGGTCATCCCCAGCTGGGCCTCCGCAGTCTTCTATGCGCAGTGTCTCAGGTCCGCCTGCTGTAGACCCCCAGGGTCCACACGTCCTTTGTGATGGCACGCCACAATCCCTTCTTTTGATGAGCCCTGACCTGCAGAAGTAATACAGACAGGGGGACACCATTAACACATACAATCCAGCCTGTCACACATATGGCCCACAAATCCCATTTCCAACTCCATTGGCACACACATCGCCCGACACCCACCATGTACACTACCAACAGACATTCCCCCCAAAATGACACAATGCCTGCACACACATCTCCATGCAACCTTCCGACATGCATCGTGCCCAAGGTCTACTGACCTGTTGGTCTGGAGGCCCATACAGCTGTTCATACTGGGGTAGGACCCCATCCGCCAAGCGCTCCAACTCCTCTGAAGTGAAGATAGGGCCCCTTTCCCCGGTCACACGGGCCATGGTAGGTTCCAGACACAGGTCACAGCAGCACACACAGTGTAGGTGTTCTCCTGTGGAAAGTCAGGAATTTAGTGAGGTTATAGACAGAAAATGGCGGTCATGTCCGTGGTGGTGTACACCGTCACCGCCGCCGCTGATCCCCATTAGCCACTGTACTCCATAGAGCCCCATATTAGCCAATGAGGAACTGCACAGCGGTGCAAGACTGCCTTCCGCCACGACACCCAAAGTCAGTGGAGTTACCTCACTTCCACCTGTCAGTCGATATAGGACAGGCGGTCGCCATTTCATGGTGGTGGACTACATACAGATCTTCCATAACTGCGTCATTGCTAAAAATTGCACATACATTGCCATTCCCACTGTCCCATCACATTAATGCTGTATGCACACTGATGTGGTGGTTCAATTGTTCAAATTTTGACGGCCTACTCACTCTTGTGTCCCTTAGATACCGACCACTGCAGATGAATAGGAGGAGGAGACAAACCCCAGTGTACAGACCTCTTGTGGACTTGGTACACTGGAGGACAGGCACATTATACTCACCTATAGACTGGACAGGGCCATAATCACAAAGCTATGTGCCCAATTGGAGCCTGACCTGAGATCAGCTATCCGTCATCCCACTGGGATCCTCTCTCTTGTGCAGGTTCTATCAGTTCTCGATTTCCTGGCAACTGATTCTAGTTCAAGTATCCTTGGTCGGTGCATGACACCTTCATTCTGAGGAATAGCAGCATCCCAAATGTGATGGCCCAACTACAGAGGCACAGGGTGTGGCTAATAGGTGAGCCTGAGTCCCCACCCGGTGTATGTCGGTGTATGCCTTCAAGTGTGATCCCCATAGGATTGTGTCAGGCTAAATTTTGTCCCTCAATATTTGCAGGTGACTCTGGCTACCCAAACCTATCGTGGCTCCTGATCCCTGTGAGGAATGCCAGGACAGGGGCTCAGAACCATTATAATTATGCACATGGGCGAACCTGGAGAATAATTGAGAGGACCTTCGGCCTCCTGAAGGCCAGGTTCAGATGCTTGCATCTGACAGGTGGATCCCTGTGCTACTCACCTGAGAAGGTCTGCCAGATAGTAGTGGCATGCTGCATGTTGCACAACGTGGCCCTCAGACGACATGTGCCTTTTCTACAGGAGGAGGAGACTGGATATGACCCTGTGGCAGCAGAGGACCCTGAGGACAGTGAGGATGAGGAGACAGAGGAGGAGGATGAGGACAACAGAACATCAGTTATATGTCAATACTTCCAATGATACACAGGTGAGACAGTGCAACTGACCATTACGTCCTTTGCATCTCAACTTACTGTTACCTATGGCTTGTCCTTTTACAGATGTTGGTGATATGACAACAGTGTTTTGATGTGTTTACTGCAAACAGCTACAGGTCATAATTTGTATGCTATCACAGTGTTCAGATCATTTGCACTAGATGTGACTGTTCCCATAAATGCACATTTTCAACACATAAAACGGTGTCACTCAAATTGCGTTCAAGGGTGTTTACAGTAGAGCAAATCATTGACTGAAAAGTGCAATGGAATGGGGTGATGGTGGAGGAAAGTCCAGGGTATTGGTCCAGTCCATTTGTAGCACAGGTCCTGTGTTCAAGGGGCCATAGGAAGGGGAGCAAAGGCAGTTCAAAGTGGACAAGGTGACAGCGTGGGACACAAGGGGGACAATCAGGAGAGTCTCATTTACTGGCGGTGGTCTTGGTCTTGGCAAGTGTCTATGGCTTCTGTCTGGGTCACAGGGAACGTTTGCGGGGTGGTTCACCTTCTGCAGGGGGAGGGGTGCTGGTGACCTGTGGGTCCTGTGGCGGGGAGAAGTGGAGGGCTGGTCAACAGACTGGCTAGTGGTAGGGGCCCACTGGTGTGCTGTCCATTCCCTCATGATGTTGGCCATGTCTGCCAGCACCCCTGCTATGGTGATCATGGTGGTGTTGAGAGCCTGCAAGTCCTCCCTGATCTCCTGATGGTGTTCCTCCTGCATCCGATTGTTCTCCTACATGTTGTTGAGGATCTGGCCCATCATGTCCTGGGATTGTTGGTAGGCCCCCAGGACATTGGTGAGTGCCTCCTGGAGAGTCAGTTTCCTGGGCCTGTCCTCCAACTGGTGCACAGCGGTCCTCCCAGTGTCCCTGTTGCCCTGTGTCTGTGTCCCCTGAACAGTGTGCCCACTGCCACTGACCCCAGGTCCCTGATTGTCTTAGGTGTGAAGGGCGGACTGCGGTCCCTGTACAGGTGGGCACACTACTGATTGACGTGTCCTGTGGTCAGAGGTGTGAGAACGCTGGGTGGGTGCTGTGCTGTTGGGTACTGATGGGGGAGGCTCTGTGGTTGACTGGGAGTGGGCTGGGATGACCAGTGGTCCCTGATGTGCCAGGTAGTTCATCCAGATCCTGAAGTCCAGAGTTACTGTCATCACTGGGGGCACCTTCTTTTGGGGGACTGGTTAGTCGTAGCACCCCCTCTCTGCAGGACTTAGGTTAATCATATGTGTAGGTGCAGTGTGTGGTATGGAGTGGAGTGATGGGAGTGAGGGTGAGGGAGTAAGATGGCATGCAGGTATGGGGCTGATAAGTAGTAAATGTTGACTCACCAGTGTCCAGTCCTCTGGCAACTCCAATGAGTCCCTCATGATGCAGTACTGCCAACACTTGCTCCACCCGTGCTGTGAGCTGTGGGGGAGGAGGTGGGGGGTCCACTGCCAGTCCTCTGTATGGCGAGCTGGTGCCTTGCTGCCACGGAACGTACCTTCCCCTGTAGGTCGTTCCACCTCTTCCTGATGTTGTCCCTTGTTCTTGGATGTTGTCCCACGGCATTCACCCTGTCCAAGATTCTTCACCATAGCTCCATCTTCCTGGCAATGAATATTTGCTGTACCTGTGCTCCAAACAGCTGTGGCTCTACCCTGACTATTTCCTCCACCATGACCCGCAAACTCCTCATCTGTGAAACAGGGGTGCCTTTGTGGGGACATGGGTGTTGTGTGGTGTGTGTAAGTGTGTGGGGATGTTGGGTACTGTGGTTGAGTGTGTGAAGTGGGGTGCATGAGGGATGTAGGGGTGTATGTGTGTCTAGCTGTTGCAGTGGTCTTGGTGTGAGTCTGGTGGCAATAATTTGTATTCATAAAGGATTGTGGGTAATGTGGGTGTATGTTTTATAGTGCTGTGGGTGTGTGGTGTGTGTATCAGTGTCAGGTGTGTGTATTTGGTATTGGCCAATGTTGTGTAGTTTAGTATTTGGGTCGCCATTCTGAGCACGCCGGTGTGTACGGCCAATGGTTTACCGCCATTGAATGTCCGCCGTGGTGATCTGTGGGTCATGATGTGGTGGGCGTTATTCTGTTGGCGTAACTGTATGGGTGTTGGTACTGACACTTTAGCGCTAACCTTTGGGCTGGCGGATTGGTGTATGTGGCAGTATTCTGTCAGATTGATGTGTGTGTTTCATAATATGGAGAACGGATGTTTACCACCGCAGCGGTATGTTGGTGGCCATCACCGTGGCGGTAAGCGGGAGTTACGGCCAATGTCATGATGAGGGCCTTTATGTCTATTCTCACCCAGATGATTCAACAAGCCAATAGTATGTTGTCTGCGTGCTTTGTGTGTTTTTGAAGCAACCAATAAATCATCAATGTAGTGAACTAAGGTTGGCTGGAAAGGCATTTCCCATTATTCAAAATTCTTTTTCAACACCTAATTGAATATTGATGGGCACTCTGAAAAGCTTTGCGGGATTCCACACTAGCAATACACACAATTGGAGAACTTAAAACAGAAAAGAAACTGGCTATCCCCATGTACAGGCACTGAGCAAAATGCTTGTGAAAAGTCCACTGCCGTGAACCATTCTGCGTCACATGGAATTTGAAACAGAATTACTGCTGAACAATGCAAAATTTCCCACTTGGTTTTCTCAAACCCATAATAGGTGAATTACATTATTATTTACATTGGGCACGTATTGTGGAGTATTACATGGCGGGCCCATTACTCTTTCAGGTGTCATCAAAATTGAATTCACATTTGGATTTAGTGTTGAACTTGAATTTGGTGACTCAAAATTTTGTGAAACCCTGAAGTAAGTTATAGCTATAAGCGGACCCGTCTTGTCATAAGTCTGATTCATTGGAGTCATGACTCTCAAGTAGCATTGAGTTTCTCCATTTCTGCATTTTATTTGAAAAGATTCTGTATATTGTTCTCATTATAAGTCTGAGTATACAATGAAACAACTGGACCAATTGTAACAGGAACTGTTAATGCTTCTGGACTTGATGAAACATTCTGATTTCGTGAGTAAAATTACTCCAGAACTCTGACCTGTGTGTACGGAGGAACGCGTTTGCGTTACTGTTTCTGGAGCATATCTTGGCGTTGTCTGAGCTTGACTAACAACTTGCACAGGAGTCATTGAACTAGGTGTACACTCCACTTGAACTATCATTGGTTTCTGGTAAATTTGTGGTGTTACCAGTAGTGTAATACTCAGTGCAGAACTCACAATAGGAACTGTCAAATAAACTATAGGCTGAGCTACAGTTTGGATCACAGGAGTTTGAGTTACTGTAATAGCAGGAACATTAGTTGTGACCTGTACTTGACTCTGTGTTACCACACCTGGAGGTGATGCACTTGGACTAATACCAGTACCTGGACTTGCTTCTTGTGCTGCATAAGGTGGGGGATGATTTTCAATAATTGTGTTATAATTTTAACATCAACTGAGTCACTATCATAAGTCAGCGATCTCTTAACTTCATCTGACTTTGACTCTGTTTCTTCAAGATCCTTATTCTTTTTCTTTGTCTTTGGTATAACACTGCCCTGTTTCTCTTGTGTAATTGCAGGATTCATTCCAATACCCAGTAAAGTTTTTGTTCTCCAAAATTTCTGTTCATTGTCCCATCTTGCTTCTAGCAATGTTTTCTCAACTTTTCTCATTCGTCTCCCAAACTTTAATTTATCTTGTTGTCTGGCCACTAACTCCCAAATATCAGAAGCTTCGAATTGTGCTGGTCTTGGAGGGGGCTTTAATTGATAAAGTACTCTTCTCAAATTCTCTAAAATTCTCATATTAAAATGTCCATGAGCAGAAAACGCTAAGCTCCCTTCCTTCTCTGTAATTTTGCATCATTGTTTTAACCAAATACATGCTGAAGAACCTTTCTCCTCAATTACTATATTTGTGGGTGTACCTTCTGGCAGGGCAATTTCTCCTAATCTGACTGGAATAAAAGCATCTCCTCTCATCGCACTTTTTAAAGCTTTAAAGAATTTCATTTTCACCTTTAATTGACTTAAAACTACAAATTAAATTAAAAACAGGAAGTAATTCAATCCCAAAATACTTTTTGCTTGCTACTCTCTACCAATAGCGCTTCAAGGTTGTCCACCAATCTCTTTGCTGCTCCTCTCTACCAACCAACCAATCCCAGCACAGACCCAACGATGTCACACTCACACACAGTGGCTGACAAAGCCTTGTGGACTCGTCCTCCAAACTCTATTCACACAAAATTAAATGCAAAATATTGCGAGCACTTAAGAAAAATCAACAAACCAAATCATCTGCTTACTACAAGTAGGGGCACAATCACTTCAGAAGCCTTACATATTTTTCGACTGCGGGTTTTAGCTTTGACAGCCACTCGTTCGACTTATGGCATTCTCTCATGCGCAAGTAAAATTCGATCAGCAATTTTCACCCTTGAGTAATAACAGATCCTCCTTGTGCTCTCAGAATTCACCAAGTACCTGTCAAACTAGCACTTCCCTAACACGCACACTAGAAATACTATTTGTCAACCACTCTCAATTGACCAAACACAGCAAACAAGTTACAACAACAACCAAGTGTCTCATACACTTGTGCAACACTCCAGAGTCTTAGACCATGCAGGGTCCATACATCATCAACTATGTGGGCAATTTGTGAGCACAAAACACCACATTCACTTGAAGTACGCCGACTTCCCTACACTTACTCTTTGGAGTACATTAACTCCCTAGTCAACTTCGTTGAAGTATGCAAACTCCCTACTTCTCTCACACATCACAATTCATCTGCGATTTGCCAAAGCATTGCAAGCGCAAACCCTACTCAGAACTCAAACAATCACTGGGAACACCGGGAACATACCAAATTTCATCTTAACAACCATTGGCAAAACCAATTTTAATCTAAACAAACATTGGCAAAACCATATTTCCAAAAATCTAAATTTCAACAAGCAGTGGCAAAATCAAATCTCCCACTTCTCTCCTATTGATAAAAAACAACAAAAGTAGGATGTTTCCCTCCCATTCAGATGAAACCATCCTCTGCTCCCAAATTCTGTGGGCATGCCATACCCTGTTTTATTTTATAATATGATAAGGTGACACATAAAGGGTGAAACATCTATTATCGTGAGAGGTCGACTCGGATCTTTTGACTCAGACAGAAGTGTAAAATCATCCAATCAGACACTGTGAACCAATGAACATCAAATAAATAATCCAATAATCAAAATATTCAATTTAGAGTCAGTAATTTAAAAACACCATTAGCTATGTGGCCATGAATCACCACATCAGTTAAGTAAAGTTTGAACATTTATTGCCCTCAAATTTACAATGCTAAAGTCACGTAAAACATGCACAAGACAAAATGATAGAAATACAGAAACAACACAGGTTGTCCAAATCGTCTGAAAATCTCAATCTCACCAGAGCATTTATCAATAAGCACTCCAAAAGAACAACACAGAATAGCAAAAGTGAATAATAGACACAGAATCCATTTAGGCCCTCATTACAACATTGGTGGTAAAAGCCGCTTACCGCCGTGCAGAAGACCGCCAACACACCGCCGTGGCCGCGGAATCCCACCACAGCCATTATGACCCACTGCTCGGAATCCGCCAAAATTTAGACACCCACACAAGTCCGCCACACCAAAGGTCAGTGATAAACTGGAAAAAACAAATCCTCCACCGTCATGCCAACAGAAATATGCCCACACTATCACGACACACGAATCCACGCGGCGGTCTTTCAACTGCGGTATTCCATTGGCGGTAAACACCGCTGCGCTCAAAATACACACACATTTACAAAACACAGCCACATTGGACAATTCAAAATACAAGCACCTGATATACATACACACACCACTCCCACACACTCAATACAATATAAAACACACACCCACATCACCCACAAACCCCTATGACCAAAAATCACGAACGAAGGCCAGAGAGAGACACCACAAACAACTAACAAGCATCCACAGGCACACAATACCATCACACACAGAACTTCCACGCACCTCACACAACACACCACTAAATATCACCCCACCTATCACCACACACACCACCCCACACATCACCCACACCACCCCATGGCACGGCAAAGACACCCCAGGTGGTTCTCGGAGGAGGAGCTCAGAGTCATGGTGGAGGAAATCGCCCGGGTAGAGCCACAGCTATTCGGATCACAGGTGCAGCACACCTCCATTGCAAGGAAGATGGAGCTATGGCGAAGAATCGTGGACAGGGTAAACGCAGTGGGACAGCACCCAAGAAATCGGGAGGACATCAGGAAGAGGTGGAACAACCTACGGGGGAAGGTGTGTTCTGTGGTCTCAAGACACCACATCGTGGTTCAGCGGACTGGCGGCGAACCCCTACCTCCTCCCCCACAACTAACAACATGGGAGGAGCAGGTCTTGGCGATTCTGGATCCTGAGGGCCTCGCAGGAGTAGATGGAGGAATGGTCTCTGGTAAGTCAAATCTTAACTATTACATCCCCCACCCTACCTGCATGCCATCACATACCCCCACCCTCACCCTCACCCCCATCACTCCTACTCCTCACAAATGTTCCACTATCACAATCCACAAATCCCAACACCAAGCCCTGCATGCAACAACAAAGCATGGACACCCATCACCAAAGCATGGCCACTGCACACCCCCCTAAACCATCATCACACAAGGTCCTACACAGGAATGCAAGCACTGGCGTACACGGACACCCACCCATTACACACCATAGCACACACAGATGTAATAAACATCCTTTCATACCCATGCAGGACCCCTACCCAATGTCACCGGACAGGAGGGTCCACACATGTCCACACCACCAACAGAAGAGGCCCACAGTGATGACAGCAGCTCTGTCCAACTGGACCTAGATGACCAGCCCAGCCCATCGGGGACCTTCTGGACAGTCGGTTCCCCTAACACAGTCACAGGCCACCACAGAGCTTCCCCGCTCTGGAAACACCAGCACAGTACCCACCCAGCGGACCCATACCTCTTTCCCCAGGACACGTCAAGCAGCAGTGTGTCCACCACTACAGGAAACCAAGGCTAACCCACCACCCCAAAAACAACAGGGACCTGGGGGCAGAAGCAGTGGGCACACGGTTTAGGGGACGGAGGCCCAGAAACACAGGGGAACTGGGAGGGCTGCTGTGCGACAGGGGGAGGACAGGCCCAGGGAACCCACTCTCCACGAGGCCCTCTCCTCCATTATGGGAGCCTACCACCACTCCCAGGAGACGATGGCAAAGGTACTGGCCAAATTTCACGAGACC
The DNA here is from genome assembly GCF_031143425.1 of Pleurodeles waltl. Lineage (NCBI taxonomy): Eukaryota > Metazoa > Chordata > Amphibia > Caudata > Salamandridae > Pleurodeles > Pleurodeles waltl. Next base: position 802,715,325 of record NC_090436.1, read on the forward strand.
CAGCGCCTGCAGGAGGAACAGTATTTGGGCTTCAGGGAGGAACTCAGAACCATCAATTCCACCCTGGGCACCAACGTAGGGGTGCTGAAGGAAGTACTCAACACCAGGAGGGACACTGTGGCACTACAAGGGGCCCCTGACACTAGCATGGACGATGAACTGCCCACCACTTCCGCCGGTGCTAGTGGACAGAAGGCATCGCCACAGGACCACCACACCAGCACCCCACCCTCTGCAGAGGGAGAACCACCCCACAAACGGTCCCTGAGATCCAGGACAAAGACAGAGAACGATGCCAAGACCCCTGCCAAGAAAGTAGACCACCCTGAATGTCATCCCTATGTCCCACTTTGTCACCCTGTCCATCCTTGAACTGCCCCAGCTCCACTTCCTATGCCCATTTGGGCAATGCACCTGTGAGACTAATAGACTGGACTCTGCCATGGACAGTCCTCCACCATCAACCCTCACCATTTTGCAATCCCTCCAATATTGAGCACTTAAATAAACACCCTTGAAGCATTAAACAATCTGGAGTCAGTCTGTGATTTCGGAATTGTGTATTAGCAATTACTGTGGCAAAATGCTCTTACAATTGTAATGTCAACAGACCTATGTCACACAGCTCTAGTCCATGAGGAATCAAAGCAGATGTCACACAGTGGGACCCAAATCTGTGAAATCGTAAGGGAAATTGACAACTCAGTGACCATACACTGGGTGAAAAGGACAGACAGTAGAGAGGTAGTAGTGTTAAAGTACGTGTAGCAGGCAGGTTTGTATTCTCACCTGTGTCTCACTGGAAATATTGAAGGATCACCGAGTTCCTGTTGTCCATGTCCTCTTCTTCTGCTTCCTCGTCTTCACTGTCCACAGGCTCCACAGGTGCAACAACACCGCCATCTGGACCATCCTCCTGCAGAAAAGGCACCTGTCGTCGCAAAGCTAAGTTGTGAAGCATACAGCAGACCACAATGATCTGGCACACCTTCTTTGGTGAGTAGAATAGGGATTCACCTGTCATATGGAGGCACCTGAACCTGGCCTTCAGGAGGCCGAAGGTCCGCTCTATTATCCGCGTGTTCGCCCATGGGCCTCATTGTAGGGTTCCTCTGCCCTTGTCCTGGGATTCCTCACTGGGGTCAGTAGCCATGGCAGGTTGGGGTAACCAGAGTCACCTGCAAATGGCGAGGGACACCTGTTAGACACACACTAACCTGGAGTGATATCCCCAGACCCAGACAACCATTCCCACTGACTTGCTTCCAGGTGCTCACCTAATAGCCACACTCGGTGCCTCTGGAATTGACCCATCACATAAGGGATGCTGCTATTCCGCAGGATGTAAGCGTCATGCACTGAGCCAGGGAACTTGGCATTCACATGGGAGATGTACTGGTCTGCCAAACACACCATCTGCACATTCATGGAATGATAACTCTTCCGGTTTCTGTACACCTGTTCACTCCTGCGGGGGGGGCCAAAGCCACATGTGTCCCATCAATGGCATCTATGATGTTGGGGATATGTCCCAGGGCATAGAAGTCTCCTTTCACTGTAGGCAAATCCTCCACCTGAAGGAAAACGATGTAGCTCCGCATGTGTTTCAGCAGGGCAGACAACACTCTGGACAACATGTTGGAAAACATAGGCTGGGACATCCCTGATGCTATGGCCACTGTTGTTTGAAATGACCCACTCGCAATGAAATGGAGTACTGACAGCACCTGCACTTGAGGGGGGATTCCTGTGGGATGGCGGATAGCTGACATCAGGTCTGGCTCCAACTGGGCACACAGTGCCTGGATTGTGGCACGGTCAAGCCTGTAGGTGATGATCACATGTCTTTCCTCCATTGTCGACAGGTCCACCAGCGGTCTGTACACTGGAGTATGCCGCCATCTCCTCACATGTCCCAGCGGACGGTGCCTATGAAGGACAACAGCGAGCACAGAGTCAAACAACTCAGAGGTACGTAAACACAGTTTACACCGAACATGAATCATAATCCGATATTTGACCTGTATATGTGGTGAGGCTCGGCCTAGGTATGTGTGACGCAGTTAAAAATTAAGCCATGTGGGCCCCTGAAATGGCGGCTGCCTGACCTGTAAAGTGGGACAATGGGATGTGAGGTAACTGCGCTGGGGTTGTACACCGTCGCAGTAGGCGGTCGAAGACCGCGCCGCAATCCTGCATTGGTTAACATTGGACCCTATGAGTCCCAGGAGCCAATGACGATGTACGCCGGCGGTGACCGTCATTTTCTATCTGTTCAATCACTCGATACCTGATCTTCGACAGGAGAGAACCTACACTGCAAGTGCTGCTGTGACCTTGGTCTGGAAGAGACAATGGCTTGTGCGACTGGGGAAAGGGCCCCTGCCTTCACATCGGAGGAGTTGGAAAAACTCGTGGATGGGGTCCTCCCCCAGTACACGCTACTCTACGATCCTCCAGACAAACAGGTAAAGACACTGGGAGCATGCTGTATGGGCTATGCCTGTGTGGAGTGGGGTGGATGAAAGATGGGGGGGGAGATTGAGGCGTGCATGAAACGACGGTGAGTGCATGTGCATCATGGCAAGGGTAGGGATGGTGGCCAATTACTGTGACAGTGCAGTTGGTAATAACTTTTCTTTTCCCCCTGTACAATTCATGTAGGTCAGCACCCACCAGAAAAAAGATATTTGGCGTGCCATCGCCAAGGACATCCGTCTACCACAGACAGAGCACCCACTGCTGGAAAAGATGGGAGGACATTTGCTGCTGGAGCAAGAAGACGGCGGAGGCCCAGCTGGGGATGGCCTCCCAACGTGGGAGGGGTGCCCGTCGCACCATGACCCCCCGATGTTCAGGATCCTGGCGGTGGCGTACCCGGAGTTGGATGGGCGCTTGGGGGCAACACAGCAGCCACAAGGGGGTGAGTACACTCTCATTCTGCTGATTTTGCGCTCAGTGGAGGTGTCTGGGTGGAGGAGGTGGGCTGTGGGTTCCCCTAGGTCAGGGCGAGTTTAGTAGGCAAGGTCCCCTTGTTCTAGCAGACCCTGTGGCACCCCACTCCACCTGTGTACAGTGCCAAGTACACCTAGTCAGGCTCCTGTGTCATTCATGTGTGCAGATGTCGTCCATAGCCTTGTAGGCCATGTCCCAGGGATTGAACAGTGGAGGCCAAGTGCGCTGCGTAGTGCAGGGGGCTTCTGTGTCTGTTGTGTCCGCGGTAATGCATGCACTCAACATGTCTTTCTTCTGTCGTCCCCCCCCTTTTTGTGCTCTCTCTGTTCTTGTGTGCATTAGCATCATCAGGGGGAGGAGCAGTGGCAACGGAGCAGGAGGGAGCTGCATCCCACATGGCCCTGGAGGGCGAGACAACAGAGTCGGAGTACACCAGTGGGACGGAGGGCGAGGGGAGCTCCACTGCGGGGACAGGAGCTGACACCAGTGACACGGACTCGTCCTCTGATGGGAGCTCCCTTGTGGTGGCGGCAACATCTGTGCCCCCCGCATCTACAGGTACAGCTGCCACCCCCCCTACCAGCACCGCCTTCCCAGCAGCCCCTCAGCATTTGCCCCGTGCCCGCTCACCCAGGAGGGTGGGCATCACCTTCGCCCCAGGCATCTCAGGCCCTGCCCCAGTCACCCCTACTGCCCTCAGTGAGGAGGCCATTGACCTCCTCAGGTCCCTCACTGTTGGGCAGTCTACCATTTTGAATGCCATCCAGGGTGTAGAAAGGCAGTTGCAACAAACCAATGCATTCCTGGAGGGCATTCATTCTAGTCAGGCGGCCCTTCAGCGAGCTTTTCAGACTCTGGTCTCAGCACTGATGGCATCCATTGTCCCTGTCTCTAGCCTCCCCCCTCCAACTTCCTCCACCCAGACCCAATCCCCTGTACCTCAGCCTATCCCAAGCACACCTTCAGACCAGCATGCACACACGTCAACACACAAGGGAAGCTCTGGCAAACATAAGCACCACACATCCCACAGGCACTCATGCAAGCATCACACAGATGCAGACACACCAACATCCACTGCCTCCACTGTGTCCCCCTCCTCCTCGTCTCCCTCCTCCCTCCCTGTCTCGTCTCCACTCACACCTGCATGCACTACATCAAAAGCCACTACTTCCATCATCAGCACACCCACCACCACACCCCGCTCACGTGCAGTCACCACCCCCAGTACCATTCACACGTCCCCTGTGTCCTCTCCCAGTGTGTCTGTGACGCCACCTCCCAAGATACACAAACGCAGGCACACAACCACCCAACAGCCATCCACCTCACGACAGCCTCCAGCGCATGCACCTTCACCCAAAGTCACCAAACCAACACCTCCTACAACCACAACCTCTTCCTCCACTCCCAAACCCCCTCCAGCTACCCGTCCCAGTGTTTCCCAAAAACTTTTCCTGTCCAACCTTGACCTCTTTCCCACACCTCCCCCACCCCGCCCGCCTCCTAGGGCCCGACTCTCCAGGTTCCAACCTAGCACCTCAGCCACAACATCTCTGGGACCAGTGGTGCCTGTAGTCACCGGAATCTGGAGTGCACCGGCCACCAGGGCAGCCAGCGTGGCACGGAGCCACAGCACGGAAAGTCCCACACTTGTGAAGCATCTGAAGTTGGCCAGTGCCCGGCGGGAGAGGGGGAAGACTCCAGCCACCAAAGCCGCTCCCAGAGGTACAGGTGGGAGTCAGCTGCAACACCTTCCAAGGTGGGGAAGGGCCACAAGAAAGTCAGCAGGTCTGGGAAGAGCAACACGGCGGAGAAGACCGCCATCATCCCCACTGCCCAGGTGCCCACCGCCATCATCCCCGCTGCCCAGGTGCCCACTGCCATCATCCCTGCTGCACAGGAGCCCACCGCCAGCACCTGCCCTGCTGCCCAAGAGGCCAGCACCTGCCCTGCTGCCCAAGATGCCACCGCCAGCACCTGCCCTGCTGCCCAAGAGGCCACCGCCAACAGCTGCCCTGCTGCCCAAGAGGCCACTGCCAGCACCAGCCCCGCTGGGCCAGAGAGGACCGCCAGCACCAGCCCCGCTGGGCCAGAGAGGACCTCCAGCACCAGCCCCGCTGGGCCATGAAGAACCACCAGCAACTGAGTAACTGCAAAGGACACCGCCGCCACAAGCACCGCTGAACAGGGCACCGCCGCCACAAGTACCGCTGAACAGGGCACTGCCGCCACAAGCACCGGTGAACAGGGCACCACCGCCACAAGCACCGCTGGCCCATGAGCGCCATGGGCACTGACGCTACTGAGGCCGCCACCAGCATGATGAAGCACTCTGGGCACCATGCCCCCTCCAGAACCAGTGGAGAAAGGCATCCACTACCTCAGTCCTTAGCAGGATGAAGCACTCTGGGCACAAAGCCCCCTCCAGAACCAGTGGAGAAAGACATCCACTACCTCTGTCCTTGGCAGGATGAAACACTCTGGGCACCATGCCCCCTCCAGAACCAGTGGAGAAAGGCATCCACTACCTCAGTCCTTAGCAGGATGAAGCACTCTGGGCACAAAGCCCCCTCCAGAACCAGTGGAGAAAGGCATCCACTACCTTAGTCCTTAGCAGGATGAAGCACTCTGGGCACAAAGCCCCCTCCAGAACCAGTGGAGAAAGACATCCACTACCTCTGTCCTTAGCAGGATGAAGCACTCTGGGCACCATGCCCCCTCCAGAACCAGTGGAGAAAGAAAGGCATCCACTACCTCTGTCCTTGGCAGGATGAAGCACTGTGGGCACAAAGCCCTCTCCAGTACTAGTGGAGAAAGACATCCACTACCTCTGTCCTTAGCAGGATAAAGCACTCTGGGCACCATGCCCCCTCCAGAACCAGTGGGGAAAGGCATCCACTACCTCTGTCCTTGGCAGGATGAAGCACTCTGGGCACCATGCCCCCTCCAGAACCAGTGGAGAAAGACATCCACTACCTCTGTCCTTAGCAGGATGAAGCACTCTGGGCACCATGCCCCCTCCAGAACCAGTGGAGAAAGACATCCACTACCTCTGTCCTTGGCAGGATGAAGCATTCTGGGCATCATGCCCCCTCCAGAACCAGTGGAGAAAGACATCCACTACCGCTGTCCTTGGCAGGATGAAGCACTCTGGGCACCATGCCCCCTCCAGAACCAGTGGAGAAAGGCATCCACTACCTCAGTCCATAGCAGGATGAAGCACTCTGGGCACAAAGCCCCCTCCAGAACCAGTGGAGACTGTTATCCACTTGAGAGACTGTGGCTTTGCACTCCCCAGGATAAAGCAGTGGGCAAACCACCCACTGAAAAGACTTGTGAGACTGTGGCTTTGCACTCCCCAGGATAAAGCAGTAGGCAACCCACCCACTGAAAAGACTTTCGAGACTGTGGCTTTGCACTCCCCAGGATAAAGCAGTGGGCAACCCACCCACTGAAAAGACTTGCAAGACTGTGGTTTTGCACTCCCCAGGATAAATCAGTGGGCAACCCACCCACTGAAAAGACTTGCAAGACTGTGGCTTTGCACTCCCCAGGATAAAGCAGTGGGCAACCCACCCACTGAAAAGAATTGCGAGACTGTGGCTTTGCACTCCCCAGGATAAAGCAGTGGGCAACCCACCCACTGAAAAGACTTGAGAGACTGTGGCTTTGTACTCCCCAGGATGGAACAGTGGGCAACCCACCCACTGTAGAGACTTGAGAGACTGTGGCTTTGCACTCCCCAGGATGGAACAGTGGGCATGTGGCCCTCTCGTGGATTTGGCGTTGTGCACTCAACCGGCTGAGGTGCCCCCCCTTTCCCTCCCCCTGAGGTGCCTCTTTTCTTGCTATATGATGCCCCTGCAGTGTTTTCTCCATCATGGTTGGGGATCTTGTGTGGGCCTCGCCCATACCGCGTGGGCCCAGTGTTCCACGGACTTCATTGGAGCACTACCTGGACTACTATTCTTGGTGTATATTTTGTTTATAGTGTATATATATATTTCTGCTTACTTGATTTTAATACATTACAATGGTTACACTCATTTTCTTTTGTCTTTGCATTCTTCCGGGGGGGTTGGTGGGTGTAACTATAATGTATCATGCTGTATTAGTGTGTGTGTTGTCGTGGGTGGGGGTGTTGCGTGTTGCGTGTGTGTGTCCCTGTTTTTTCTCTCCCCCTCCCCTGTGTCGTAGGTGCAGTACTCACCGTTGGCTTCGCGGCCGGCGTTCGTGCTCCTGGTAGAGGAGCAAGAAGATAAGGGCTGGCAGGATCTGCAGCTCTGGTTCCATGGCGTCCGGATTCCTCGTGGGGTGTGTAGAGGTGAGCGTTTTCCCTTCGAAGTCCTGTTTCCGCGGTGTTTTTGTCCACGGTGAATCCGCCCCGGAAAAGGTTGCGGATTGGTAGGTTGTGATACTGCGGGCGGTACTTTGTCCTCCGCCTGTCTGTTGACGGTGACCATCACACTCTTTGTTTGTACCGCCATGTCGGTCTGAGTGTTAAAGTGGCTGTCTTTGTTGGCGGTTTCCGCCACGGTCGTAATTCCAAATTCTTTACCGCCGGCCTATTGGCGGTCTTACTGCCGCTTTAACACCATCCGCCAGGGTTGTAATGACCACCTTAGTTTGTGCAGTTGAATTAATTACAGTCAGTCAATATACATTCAAGATCAAATATTAGGTCAGGCATCCCTAACTAACACTCTAATTCGAAATTTATGTATGGGCTTCATGCAAAAATAAAACAAGACAAAAATTTGGAAAACTATGGCGCTAACCAAAATAAGTGGTTGGATTTTCTAAGGGAGAAAACCTGCAAGAAAGACAAATGCACATTGGTTATACCTCTCCTAAATGGATCAGCAGCTTGTAGAACCTTCATCAGCAGAGCGCAAGAACATCAGGTCTTCATTAATCAGCATCAGGACATGAAAGGGAAACAGTTCAGTAAAGATGGGCTGTATATCTGAACTGTTAAAATCATAGGCAAGAACTAAAACACATCTAAACAGAACTCAAGCTAAATGAAATCTGACTTACATCACCCGAAGCTTTGTTATATTAAATTCCCAGAAGCTACAAACTAAGCTTCTATTGGACAAGACTATGAGGTGGTTTAGTGTGCAGCCAATAAAACATCATCTGCACTTCAGATGTATCTCTTCACGTTTTGTGTACCCAGGATTGGTTTATGTTGTCACTCCTCTCTTGTTTCCGGTCACCAACTTCCGTGATAAAATACATTTAAGCAACATGAAAACATGACGTGCTTTCTTCCAAAAACTAAAACTAGAGCAAGAACAAAATATGCAACATGAAAACATGACATTTAGCACTGAGGCTCATTGTTTAAAACTAACAATTTTTATCTAGAGGAAATATGCAACATGAGCAGTAAAAGCAGGACAGAACTTTCCACTGTGGAAGTCACACAGGATATTTGAAGAAACACAGGATATTTGAAGAAACATCCCAAAGTACATAAACGCAGTCACACACCCACCCAACAGCCATTCACCTCACGACAGCCTCCAGCCCATGCACCTTCACCCAAAGTCAGCAAACGAACATCTCCTACAACCACTACCTCTTCCTCCACTCCCAAACCCCCTCCATCTACCCGTCCCAGTGTGTTTAAAAAACATTTCCTGTCAAACCTTGACCTCTTCCCTTCACCTTCCCCACCCCTTCCGTCCCCTAGGGCCCGCCTTTCCAGGTCCCAACCCAGCACCTCAGCCACCACATCAACGGGCACAGTGGTGCCAGCAGTAACCGGATTCAGGTGTGCCCCAAGCAGCAGGGCTACCTGTGTCCCAAGGAGCAAGGCCAAGGAGATTCCCCCACCTCCAAAACAGAAGAAGTTGCCCACATCCCGGAGGGAGAAGGCCAAAACACCTGCCACCAAGGGCTCAGCCAGGACAACAGTTGGGAGTGGCAAGACAGCTGCGCCACCATCCAAGGTGGGGAAGGGCCTGAAAAAGAAAGGCAAGTCAACGTCGCTGCCAACCTGCACGGCGGACAAGACAGCCACCGGCACCGCCACATGCACCGCCGCCATGGGCACCGCCACCAGCACCCAAGATACTGAGCCCTTCGCCTGAACCGCAGACACTGTGCCCTTCAGCAGCACCAAGGTCAGTGAGCCCGCCACCAGCACCGCCGCTCATGACACCGCCGCCAGCACCAAGGTCAGTGAGCCCCCCCACCAGCACCGCCGCTCAGGACACCATCGCCAGCACCAAGGTCAGTGAGCCCGCCACCGGCACCGCCGCTCATGACACCACCGCCAGCACCAAGGTCAGTGAGCCCCCCACCAGCACTGCCTCTCAGGACACCGCTGCCAGCACCAAGGTCAGTGAGCCCCCCACCAGCACCGCCGCTCAGGACACCGCCGCCAGCACTGAGGTCAGTGAGCCCCCCCACCAGCACCGCCGCTCAAGACACGGTCGCCAGAACCGAGGTCAGTGAGCCCCCCACCAGCACCGCTGCCCAATGAGCGCCGCTGCCAGCACCCAAGATACTGAGCCCTTCGCCTGCACCGCAGACACTGTGCCCTTCAGCAGCACCAAGGTCAGTGAGTCCGCCACCAGCACCGCCACTCATGACACCGCCGCCAGCACCAAGGTCAGTGAGCCCCTCCACCAGCACCGCGCTCAGGACACCGCCGCCAGCACCAAGGTCAGTGAGCCCACCACCGGCACTGCCGCTCATGACACCACCGCCAGCACCAAGGTCAGTGAGCCCCCCACCAGCATCGCCGCTCAGGACACTGCCGCCAGTACCCAGGTTAGTGAGCCCCCCACCAGCACCGCCGCTCAGGACACCGCCGTCAGCACCAAGGTCAGTGAACCCCCCCCACCAGCACCACCGCTCATGACACAGTCGCCAGCACCAAGGTCAGTGAGCCCCCCACCAGCACCGCTGCCCAATGAGCATTGCAAGCATCGCCACTACTGAGCCCGGCGCCAGCACCGCCAGCGGCCTCGCCACATCCTGAGCCAGTGGCACCACCGCAGACATGGCTGCCATCCCCAGTGGTCATTCGTTCGAGGCTGGTGGTCAGTTCCAGGGGCCTGGCCAGCTTGCATGTTGCACCACCGTCAGTGGAGTGCCACATCCACTACCTCAGTCCTTAGCAGGATGAAGCACTCTGAGCACAAAGCCCCCTCCAGAACCAGTGGAGAAAGGCATCCACTACCTCTGTTCTTGGCAGGATGAAGCACTCTGGGCACAAAGCCCCCTCCAGAACCAGTGGAGACTGTTATCCACTTGAGAGACTGTGGCTTTGCACTCCCCAGGATAAAGCAGTGGGCAAACCATGCACTGGAGAGACTTGAGAGACTGTGGCTTTGCACTCCCCAGGATAAAGCAGTGGGCAAACCACCCACTGGAGAGACTTCAGAGACTGTAGCTTTGCACTCCCCAGGATAAAGCTGTGGGCAAACCACCCACTGGAAAGACTTGAGAGACTGTGGCTTTACACTCCCCAGGATAAAGCAGTGGGCAAACCACCCACTGCTGTGGCTTTGCACTCCCCAGGATAAAGCAGTGGGCAAACCACCCACTAGAAAGACTTGAGAGGATGTGGCGTTGCACTCCCCAGGATAAAGCAGTGGGCAAACCACCCACTGGAGAGACGTGAGAGACTGTGGCTTTGCACTCCTCAGGATACATCAATGGGCATGTAGCCCCCTCGTGGAGCTAGCGTCATGCACTCATCCGGCTGAGGTGCCCCCCCTTCCCTTCCCCCTGAGGTGCCTGAGTTTTTTTCGATCTGATGCCCCTGCAGTGATCTCTCCGTTTCGATCAGGTATCTTGTGTGGGCCTCGCCCATGCATTTTGGGCCCAGTGGTCCACGGACTATATTGGTGCAGTACCTGGACTTTAATTCTTTGTGGTGTACATATTTGTTTACAGTGTATATACATTTTTGATTAATGGATTTTACATGATTACAATCGTTCAACTCATTTCCTTTTGTCCTTGCGTTCTTCCAGGGGGGGTTGGGGGTGTAAATGTAATGTTTCAGAATATATGTTGGTGTGTGTGTTGTTGTGGGTGAGGGTGGGGGTGGGGGTGTTGCGTGTGTGTGTGTCACTCTCTTCCCCGCCCCCCTCCCCTGGATCGTAGGTGCAGTAGTCACTGTGGTCGTCGCCGCCGTCGGTCGTGCTCCTGGTAGAGGTGCAGGAAGACAATCGCAGGGAGTATTTGGAGTTCAGGCTCTATGGCGTCCTGGTTCCTCATGGAATGTGTAGAGGTGAGTGTTTCCCCTTCCAAGTCCTGTTTCCGCCGTTTTTTTGTTCGCGTTGAATCCGCCCCGGAAAAGGTGGCAGATTGGCCTGTCATAATAGGGTGGGCGGTACATTGCCTTCCGTCTGTCTGTTGGTGGTGACCGCCATGCTGTTTGTTTGTACCGCCATGGCGGTCGGAGTGTTAAAGTGGCTGTCTATGTTGGCGGTTTCCGCCACGGTCATAATTCCATTTTTTTTACCGCCGGCCTGTTGACGGCTTTACCACCGACCACCAGCACACCATTTAAACGTGTTTCAGGAAAATTATTAAAAAATGAGGCCTTTAAACTAATGTTAAACATGAAGAATAAAGCATTTTCTAACAAATGTAAACCATTATCTTTTAATACATATTAATAATCATCTTTTTTCAGTACGTTTAATTATGATTAGACAAAATACATTTGCATTAGACATCATTTTTCATATAATACTTAGTTGTTTATGGTGTCCACCATATCAGCTGCACATTGATTTTTCTAACACACATTTTTCAGTTAGGCCTTGTAACACATGTTATTTCACATTATGTTTTAGTGACAAATTTTTATTATTAATGTGCGCTCTCTAACAGCAGTACAAACATGTTACTGGCTGTGACTCATGACCAAGTGCTCTCTCAATTCCCCCAACAGCTCTTCCACCTCACTCAGTTTTCGACTGATCTCAAGCGATTATAAACAACTTCTTTCATCACATAAGAACTATTAGTGCCTTGAGAGATGCCACTTTGACAGTTTCCCAATTTCAGCAGTTCCTGTCGGTCTCCTTATTATGGCGGCCATTATGACATTGGCTGTGAGTGTTAAAGTGTTGGAAATACTGCCAACAGATTGGCGATAAATACTGCCAAATTATGACCATGGCAGTGATACCTCCCATAGGCAGAAAATGTACCACACCAACTGCCAGGGCGTTAACACTACTTATCACGGCGGTAGCCATCAACAGCTAGGCGGAAGCCAAGGTACCACCCACCATATTATGACATAGCAAACTGCCAGGATTTTCGGGGTGGTACCAATGCCATCAAAAGCCTGGTGGAAACACCGCACAGAAGACGAAAGACTCACCTTCGGGGACACAGAGGAGACCGCCCTCACCATGGAACCGGAACTTCAAGTCTTCCCGATGCTCTACTACGCCATGGCCTTCCAGGAACACCAATGCCGACAAAGACTATGACAGTGAGTACAGCCGCCTAGCACACAAGGGAGGGAGGGAGGAAAAGGAGAGTGACACACACATGCGCAACACACACCATTCTCACACACACCATACACAGAACCAGCTGCAGAGTGAAACCAATGTCAAAGGACTCACGTCTAATTAAAACAAGGACCACATTGAGAATTAACAAACACTGTAATTTGATGCCAATAGCCACCATATTGTCTATTCGAAAGCAAATGCAGGTGTCAATGTCCAGAATGGGACAATGGCCAGTCCAAAGTATAAAAGGGCCACATGGTCACAGGGCACAGTCCAAGGCCCAACTTGACTCCTGACAGAATCCGGAATCCACTATGTAGGGGGATCATGTTGGACATTTTCAGGCAGCTTAGAGGGAAGGGGGGCACCTAAGCTAAAGTGGGGCACATGCCCAATGGTTCTGGAGGGGGCTACTTGCCCAATTTCCACTGGTGGGGAGTGTAAGGCCACAGTCTCTGAAGTGAGAAACATGCCCACTGGCTCTGGAGGGGGATCCTTGCCCAATTGTCTCTGGTGGGGAGTGTAAGGCCACAGTCTCTGGTATAACCCTGGCTGCCTCTGCTGGAGTTGAGGGCTCCTTGCCCACTGCTGGTGGAGGTGTAACCCTGGCTGCCTCTGCTGGCGGTGAGGGCTCCTTGCCCACTGCTGGTGGAGGAATAACCCTGTCTGCCTCTGCTGGTGGTGGGGGCTCCTTGCCCTCTGCTGGTGGAGGGGGCCTCTTGCCTCTCTTTGGTGGTGGAGTGGGAACCTTCCCTTTCCTTTGGTGCTGGGGTGGGAACCTTCCCTTTACTTGGAGGTGGAGGAGTATCCTTGGCAATCATTGGTGGTGGAGGGGGATCCATGAGTCCCCTCTTGTGACAGGTCCCCTTGGCCTTTGACATGTCAATTGTGTCCTTGCCTCCAGGACTAGGAGGTGCCTGCACTGTCCCCGTCTCATGTCCCTTGGTTTTCACCACCCTAGTCCTCCCTTTCTGAGGCTGAGGTGCCAGCAGCTGATAATTGGATGGGAGCAGTAGCAGACTGTTTGGCTGAGGTGCTGTTCTGGGTCATTGGGACCCTGCTCTTATGGGCAGGATGGGGGGAGGGGAGGCAAGAGGTCAAGATGTGCAAGGAAAAGCTTCTTAGGGCCGTTGGGGTGGGATGTGGGAGGAGGGATGAGAGTGGAGGTTGAGGGAGTGGTTGTCGGAGGTGTATGTCTGTTGGACTTGGGTGCAGGTGCATGGGCAGTGTGCGTGTGTGAGGTGAATGGCTGTTCGGAGTCTGAGTGCGTGCGTTTGTGTCTCCTAGGAGGGGGGGCAGAGAGGGTGGGAGAGGACAAAGGGGACACTTGGATGGATGTTGTAGAGATGTCTGCAAGTGAGGTGTGTGTGCTGCCTGATGTGGCGATGATGGTGGTGGCTGTCGATGCAGTGCATGCAGGTGTGAGTGTGGCTGTGACTGTGAGGGAGGAGGAGATAGAGGATGGGGAGACAGTGGAGGCAGTGGATGTTGTTGTGTGTGCAACTGTCTGTTGTTTGTGTGAGTGCCTGTGGCCTGAGGTGTGCTGCTTGTGTTTGATTGTGCTACTCTTGTGTGATGTTTTGTGTGCATGCTTGTCTGTATGTGTGCATGGGATGGATTGGGGTTGAGGAGTCTGGGACTGTGAAGTGGTAGTTGGGGGGGTGGTAGGAAAAAGGACACTGGCTGCCAGCAGAGAGGAGACCATAGCCTGAAACGATCTCTGCAGAGCCGCCAACCCACCGTGGATGCCCTCCAGGTAGGCATTGCATTGCTGCATCGGGAGGCCAGCCCCTGGATGGCATTCACTATGGTTGACTGACCTACAGAGATGGATCTCAGGAGGTTAATAGCCTCCCCACTCAGGGCAGCAGGGCTCACTGGGGCAGGGCCTGAGGTGCCTGGGGCAAAGGAGATGCCCACCCTCCTGGGTGAGCCGGCAAGGGCAACTGGGCAAGTGGGGGGGCTACTGGGAGGCCGGTGCTGGGATGGGGGCTGTGCCTGTAGCTGGGGTGGTTCTAGAGGTGTCCGCCACCACCAATGGAGCTCCCATCGGAGAAGGAATCAGAGTCAGTGTTGTCACCTACTGTCTCCACCGTGGTAATCCCCTCGCCCCGGTCTCACTGGTCCCCTCAACGTCGGTGGGCTCTGCCTCCTGGGTCCTGTGGGATGCAGCCCCCTCAGTCACAGGTGCCCCTCTTCCTCCACCAGATGATGCTAATGCACACATGGAAAGGATGACAGAAGAAAATAAGAGGGGGAGTGAGAAAGGGAGCACTGGGTCAATTACAGCATCAGCACCACAGATGGCATACACATTACCATCACACACAGGGATCAGGATTGAGCACTAAGCATCGCAGCGGCATTCCATTGGCTAGGTACCACAGCAAGATGTGAGCCAACCACCGCCAACTGCACCCCTCCTGGGACCCACTAAGCCCTGTCTGACATGGAATGCCACCTAGCTAGGTCACAAGATTTTGCTATCCACCCATTTACCTTGAGCTGGACCAGGCAGCAATGTCTGAGCTGGCATTAAGGGGCACTCACTAACTGAAACCCACCACCAGGATCCCATGCCAGGCGACAAAAATGGTTGTCACGCTCACTGTGCTCATCCCCTTGTGGCTGCTCTGCTTCCCACAAGTGCCCATCCAGCTCTGGGTAGGCCTCCGCCAGGATGTGGCCCATCAGAGGGGTCAGGGTCCGACGGGCACCTCTCCCTCATTGGGAGGCCATCCTCAGCTGGGCTTCTGCGGTCTTCCAGGCCCAGCATCTCAGGTCCTCCCACCTTTTCCTGCAGTGGGTGCTCCACCTGCTATAGACTCCCAGGGTCCACACCTCCTTTGCGATGGCACGCCACAATCCCTTCTTCTAATGGGCGCTGACCTGCAGAGGTAATACAGAAAGGAGGACACCATTAACCATACAATCCAGCCTATCACACATATGGCCCGCAAATTATATTTCCATCTCCATTGGCAAACACATCACCCAGAGCCATGCATCCTGCATGTACACTACCACCAGACATACCCCCCACCCAAATGAAACACTACCAGCAAACACATCTCCATGCAACCTTGTTGCATGCATCGTCCCCATGGTGTACTCACCTTTTGGTCTGGAGGCCCATACAGCTGTCCATACAGTGGTAGGACCTCATCCACCAGGCGCTCTAAGTCCTTCGAAGTGGAGGCACTCGGGCCATGGCAGGATCCAGACACAGGTCACAGCAGCACATGCAGTGTAGGTGTTGTCCTGTGGAAAGTCAGGAATCAAGTGAGGTTACAGTCAGAAAAAGGTGGTCACGTCCGTTGCGGTGTAAACTGTCACCGCCGCCAGTGATCCCCATTGGACACTGTACTTCATAGAGCCCCATTTTAGCCAATGAGGAATAGCACAGCGGTGCAAGACCCCCTTCTGCAATGACACCCAACATCAGCGGAGTTACATCACTTTCACCTGTCCATACTTACAGGACAGGCGGTCGCCATTTTATGGTGGTGGACAACAATCAGAAATTGAAAACTGCGTCATTGTTGTAAATTGTACATACATTGCCATTCACATTGTCCGACTACATACATGATCAGTTACACTGGGATTTGGTTCCATTGTTCAGTTTGTGACACCCTTCTCACTCTTGTGTCCCTTAGATACCTACCACTGCAGAGGAATAGGAGGAGGAGGCAAGACCCCGTGTACAGACCCCTTGTGGACTTGTCTGCTTTGGAGGACAGGCATATAATACTGACCTATAGACTGGACAGGGCCACAATCACAGATCTGTGTACTCAATAGGAGCCTGATCTGATATCAGCTATCCGTCATCCCACTGGGATCCCCCCTCTTGTGCAAGTTCTATCAGTGCCCCATTTCCTGGCAACTGGTTCTTTACAAGTGACAGTGGGCTTGGCAGCAGGAATATCAAAGCTAATGTTCTCAATAGTGCTGGCAAGGGTTTTGTCATGTGCAGCTACAAAGCTTTCCCCCAAGTGGAAGATTTGGCCAGTGTGAAGCCTGGATTCTATGCAATGGGACATACTCCTAATATTATTGGAGCGACTGACAGAGCACATATTGCATTCCCCCCCCCCCACAATGAACAGGTGTTCAGGAATTGGAAGAGTTTTCACTCACTCAATGTGCAAATGATGTGCCTAGTGGACCAGTACATCTCCCACATCACTGCTAAGTAAGCCTGGGTCGGTGCATGACACCTTTGTCCTGAGGAATAGCAGCATCCCAAATGTGATGGCGCAATTACAGAGGCTTAGGGTGTGGCTATAAGGTGAGCCTGAGTCCCCACCCAATATATGTCAGTGTATGCCTTCTGGAGTCATCCTCCATACCATTGTGTAAGGCTAATGTTTGTCCCTCCATTCTTACAGGTGGCTCTGGCTACCCCAACCTATTGTGGCTCCTGACCCCCTGTGAGGAATGCCAGTACAGGGGCTGAGAATCGGTATAATGATGCACGTGGGCGAACCAGGCAGATAATAGAAACTATTTTTGGCCTTGTGAAGGCCATGTTCAGATGGACAGATCTGACAGATGGATCCCTGTGCTTCTCCCTGAGAAGGTCTGCCAGATAGTTGTAGTATGCTGTATGTTGCACATCCTGGCCCTCAGATGACATGTGCCTTATCTGCAGCAGGAGCAGATTGGAAACGCCCCTGTGGCAGCAGTGGACACTGAGGATGAGGAGGCAGAGGATGAGGATGTGGACAACAGAACATCAGTAATACGGCAGTACGTCCAATGACACACAGGTAAGACAGTGGAACTTACCATTCCTCTAATTATTTATGTTTTCAGTGTGGCTGTAGCAGAATGGCAGTCACTTCCTTTGCATTTCAACTGACTGTCACCTATGCCTTCTCAATTTGCAAATGTCGGTGTTATTACAACTGTGTACTGATGTGATGATTACAGACAGCTACAGGTCATTATTTGTATGCTATAAAAAAGTTCAGGTCAATCGCACAAGATGTAACTGTTAACATAATTGCACATTTTCATCACATAAAGCACTATCACTCAAGTTGTGTTCAATGGTGTTTATTGTAGTGAACATTATAGAAGGAACAGTGCAATGGAATAGGGTGAATGTAGAGGTAAGTCCAGGGTGTTGGTCCAGTCTGTTTGTAGCACAGGTCCAGTGTCCAAGGGATCATAGGAAGGGGAGCAATGGCAGTTCAAAGTGGATAAGGTAAGACAGTGGAACACAAAGAGGACATTCAGAAGGGCCTCATTTCCTGGCAGTGTTCTTGGTCTTGGCAAGTGTCTTTGGCATCTGTCTGGGTCGCCTGGAATGTTTGCGGGGTGGTTCACCTTCTGCAGGGGGAGAGGTGGTGGTGGCCTGTGGGTACTGTGGCAGGGCCTCCTGTCCACTAGCTGCAGCAGATGTGGTGGGATGTTCAGTTGACTGGCTTGTGGAAGGAGCCCGCCGGTGTGCTGTATATACCCTCATGATGTTGGCCATATCAGACAGCACCCCAGCTAAAGAGACCATGGTGGTGTTGAGGGCCTGCAAATCTTTCCTGATTTCCTGATGGTGTGCTTCCTGCAGCCTCTGCTTCTCCTGCATGTTGTTAAGAATCTGGCCCATCTTGTCCTGTGATTGTTTGTAAGCCCCCAGGATGTTAGTGAGTGCCTCCTGGAGAGTCGGTTCCCTGGGCCTGTCCTCCTCTTAGTGCACAACTGCCCTCTGAGTGTCCCTGCCCCGTGTGCCTGTGTCCCCTGAACGGTGTGCCCACTGCCACTGACACCAGAACCCTGATTGTCTTGGCTGTGAGGTGTGGCCTGGAGTCCTCGTACAGGTAGGCACACTGCTGATTGACGTGTCCTGGGGACAGAGGTGTGAGGACATTGGGTGGGTGCTGTGGTGTTGGATACTGAGGGTGGAAGGCTCTGTGGTGGACGGGGAGGGCTGGGGTGGCCGACTGACCAGTGGTCCCTGATAGGCCAGGTAGTTCATCGAGATCTAGAAGTCCGGAGATACTGTCATCACTGGGGCATCTTCTGTTGGGTACTGGATAGTCGTGGCACCTCCTCGCCGCTGGGCTTGGCTGGGGCACCTGTGGGGATGTAAGTGATGTATTATGTTTCATGTCTGTGACATATTCGACATCCCTAGCTTCCCCTATATCGTTGCTGTTGCCCTGCCACCTTTGTTTGTGTATGGTGATGTATTGTGGGATTGTTTGATCTCCATGCTGTGCATACATTGGTGGTGGGTGTACATGCAGGGCTGGGAGGGCTGTACATGCATTGGTATAGCATGCAGGGCTTGGCATTGGGGTTAGTCAAATGTGTAGGTGAACTGTGTGGGATGGAATGGTGTGTTGGGAGTTAGGGTGAGGGGGTGAGATGGCATGCAGGTATGGGGGGTGATGGGTAGTAAATATTGACTCACCAGTGTCCAGTCCTCTGGCTACTCTAGTGAATCCCTCAGGATGCAGTATTGCCAAGACTTGCTCCTCCCATGCTGTTAGCTGTAGGGGAGGACGTGGGGGTCCACCGCAAGTCCCCTGGATGGCGAGCTAGTGCCTTTCTGCCACGGAACGCACCTTCCCCTGTAGGTCATTCCACCTCTTCCTGATGCCGTCCCTTGTTCTTGGATGCTGTCCCACAGCATTCACCCTGTCCATGATTCTCTGCCATAGCTCTATCTTCCTGGCAATAGATATTTTCTGTACCTGTGCCCCAAACAGCTGTGGCTCTACCCTAACTATTTCCTCCACCATGACCCCCAACTCCTCATCTATGAAACAGGGTGCCTTTGTGGGGACGTGAGTGTTGTGTGGTGTGTGTTGTGCAGTGGGTGTTGAAAAATGGGGTGGGGTGCATTAAGGATGGATGGGTGTTTATGGTGTGTGTAGTTGTTGCTGTGATTTGTGGGGTTATCCTTGCCTATTTTTCATGTTCGCAAAGGGTAGTGGGTAATGTGGGTGTGCGTTTTATAGTGCTGTGTTGAGTGTGGTGTGTGTATCAGTGTTAGGTGTGTGATTTTCGTTTTGGCCAATGTTGTGTTGTTTTGTATTTGGGTGGCCATTCTGACCACTCCGGTGTGTACCGCCAATGGTTTACCACCGTTGAATGTCTGCCGTGGTGATTCGTGGGTCATAATGTGGTGGGGGTTGTTTTGTTGGCGTAACGGTATGGGGGTTCATACTAACACTTTACAACTAACCTTTGGTCTGGCAGATATGTGTTTGTGGCAGTATCCTGTCGGTTTAGTGTGTCATAATATGGAGAACGGATGTTCACCTCCGCGACGGTATGTCAGTGGCCATCACTGCGACGGTATGCTGCATTTACCACTAATGTCATAATGAGGGCCATAGTTTTTCCTCCTGGAAGCCTACTTCCAAAGCGATCTTATATCTGGCAGAAACCCAGCAGTGTTATTATTAACATCTTTATAGGCTTCCCTGCCATGCCTATAATCTACATTTCTCACTCAGAGAAAGCCAGTAACTTGAGCACTTTTCATTTCAGGTTGCTGATAAGTGATATGTCTTGACATATTGTAGTTGTTGTCCTATTGTTAGGGATCTCCCCACCCTATCACAATTGTCCATAATGTTTTTAAAAAAGAGGAGCTGTGCCAAAATGTTGACGTGAGACATTTTTAGAGGAGTGGCCCTATTTTATGGGATTATTGTCTGTTCTTTAGAAAATGGCCCCAGAAAATCTTAAACAAGTGCTTTGAGGCTGCCACATTCAGCCCCCCGATTCTCCTCTGATTCATATGTTTTTTTCTCCTGGCCCTTCTTTAAAAGTAATCATGCTTATCTCAGCAGATGAAGTGCTACTCTGGATGTAGCTGTATGAGAGCCTGGAGTTGATATTTTATTTGCCCATCCATCGTTTCTTTGAGGGAACTCCACCTCTCCTTCAAGTCAGAGACTTTGTATATGTCCTTGAGATAGGAGTTTAGGTCCAACTTAACTGAATCTTTTTCTTCTTTTATCTCACCAAAGAACTTATCCCTAGAACTTATCATCATCATCTTCTCTCCCTCTTTCGCTCTCTCTCTCGATTGCTCTCTCTCTCTCTCTCTCTCTCTCTCTCTCTCTCGTTGTGGACAATCTTTCCTCTTGATCAGTCATCTTGTTTCCAGCATGATTGAAGAATAAATAAGTGTTTTTTGTTCTCCCTTTTTGAAAATTGTCCTTTATAGAGGTACCCTTTCCGCAGTTGCCGCCCGACCTATTTGCTGCCCCACTTTTGAGGTACCACAGCAAAAGGAAGCACCTCAAAGAAGGCGCCATCATTATTGTCTTGCGAAAGGTCCTCCCAACCCGAGCTTTATGTTTGTATTGGGTGTCAGTGGAGAAGGTTATGACCGAGGGAGGCTCTTGGATGGACCTGGGTCAAAGCAAGTGCTCACAAGTAGACAAACGCCAGTGACCCTCCCAAGGCTCCACTACACTGATCCTAATTGGGCTTTGGCACCACCTCGCTGCCTTTTTGGGGCACTGCCATCTCTCTTTCCTGTGGATTCCAGTCTTCGTTGCACCAGAGGGCCTCCCTGTTCCAGCCTTGGCTGAAGAGTCCCTTCTTCTGGTCTCTCCTCTTCCTCATGCATCAGGCCTATAACCCAAGCAGGATTTTCCCATGGAAAAGTCATATGAGGCCACCTCCTCTGCCATGTCTGTTGCAATAGCTACCTGTAAGAATCCTCATCTCAAACCACCAGAACGGAGTCACTATTTGAGGAATCCTCAGCAATAGGGGACTCCAATGCTGTCCTGAGTTGAGAATCTGTCAACCCAGGGTAGCACTGTCTGATTTTCCCCTTGGCAGACCCTATGTTGCCCAGTAGATAGAGGGCACCTGATGTCAGAGTAAGCACTCTATCTCACCCATTCACAGCAGATTCCACGACAGGAGTATTTTGAGACTTCTCTCTCACTACTGGCCCCTGTGTGTCCTCGTGTAGAGCATGTTCTACAGTGAATTCTAACCACCTTCCCATGGAGATAAGGGCTGCACCACTAGTGTGACCGGAAGGTCCACCTAGTCGATACAAGTCATTGTGTTGCAGGAGGCCACTCCAAAGAAACAGGCAACCATGTGCATTTCTCTTCCTCACTGGCTCTGCTTGGCTGCAAATCCCAGGAAGCAATGTTCATGACTCTCTGCCCAATATCACAACTTCCAGTGGCAGTGTCCTATCTGCAGACACTAATGTTTATATCTTCTGCTCTCTGTTTTCTCTACATCCCATCCTGTATCTGTATGTCTCAGTGCTGGGCTTCTTGTCTAATATCAGTGTCATCCTGGCTGAATCATTAATTCTCACTGTTTCATGCCCTTGATGTCCTCTCCTCATACTGGTGTCTACTAGTCCATGCCAGATTGTCTTACTGTAGTCTCTGAGCCAGAAATGTGGGTCTTGTGTGTACCATGTTGGGTGCAGCTGATGTTCAGGTATCAGTACCTGTGGGCAATGGTGCCAATATTACAGTGGTAAGGCCAGTGAGTTGAGAACTAGAGCAGGGGTTAAGATTATCGATGGGCCTGTTGGGGGACATACTTTGTGGAAGACCAAGAATTATGTGACACTACATGCCTTGAATTTTTTTTATACTTCAGTGTGTTGCCCTAAGTGGGACGGGTATACCCAGAAGTGGGTCCATGTCACACTGCATCACTGGAATCAAGCTATACTGGATTGGTGTGCTGAGCTGTGGTGTTCCAATTGGAGCTGGACAATATTGATTTGCATATAACTTGGTCCAAAACATGGTGTGCAAAATAGAGATGGACTGGGATACAACCCAGACTAATTGCCAGTGGCTGAGATTAATTCAATCATCCTATCCATCACTTTTTTGTATACTCGAATTTGGCAAGGGCAGGCCACACCTCTCTTCAAACGCTACCACACCTATTGTTAGGGCAAGATGCTGAATTTCCATAGGGCAACAGCCTAATCCGGTCATCCCGTGAACTGACCTCTTTTTTTTTGTCAATGATCAATATCAAATGCAAGAGTTTTACTCACAATAATATTGATGATCAAATTGATTCTTACTACATTCATGGGAATATATGAATGGAGAGCATCAAACACATTCTGCCTCTCAGAGTAAAAAAAAAATATATATTTTATTCACTACACCATTGAGATGGTGGATAATCCACGCCCAATACGTTTTTTTTAGTTTTGGTTCCAAATAAATGTGTTTGGTCTGCAACTGTCTAATTAGTATTTAATTTTCATTTATTTTTTACTGAAAACTGATTTGTTTATTTGTTTGAAATACTTACTTTACTGTTGGCTCTGTTGGTGAGTGCTCTAAAGCGGTCCACGTGGTGGCAAGTGGTGCTAAATGGATAAACAAATTTAATTGTCGGTTTTCAGTATGTAATATTGTGATGAGCAGACTGGAGACCTAAAGGAGAGTCCAACCGCTCCTTGGTAAGCAATGTAATTCATTCAAGTGGCAGATCTTACTTGTCCTCTTAACATTCCAGGTGATCAGTGTGAGAAAAGGTCTCTTTTTAATATGGTTACCTCCTACTTTTGCCTGATGTTTGATGTAGCCTAGAAGTTGTAGTGCCCAGGGCCCCTGCTAACCATGTTCCCTGGGCCAAGGGCTCTTTCCCTAAATCTGTTGTGATCCATTGACATAATTGGATACACCCCTAGCTACCACTATAAGTCCCTAGTAAGAGAGTGCCTAGGTACCCAGGGCAGAGGGGGCTATGGGTAGCCCCCTGAGGGCAGCAGCACTGGTTGTGCTACCCTCTAGGGCCCTGCATCCAGATGCACCCAGCACTGCCATTGCAGGCTAAGTGTCCTGGTGCAAACCTGAAACACAAACTCAACACGGCACACTGCTTGTGGGCCCTATTCACCATACACTGCATTTACTATGGGTAAGGCACCCCACTGACAGGCTTTACACCCTTACGGCAGGGAGGACCATAGTAAATATGAGGGCATAGTTGCATGAGCAGTGTGCCCCACTGTGTCCTTGCCAAACCTGGGACATATTGAGTGAACAGAGCAGCTGTTTTAATACATGTGCTGGACACTGGTCAACACGAGTTTCCCAGCTACATGATGTTCACTCCGAATCCTGGGTTGTTTGGTATCAAATAACCCAGAATCCAAACTGGCACCAGTATTAGATTTATCCCTAAATGTAACCTGGGGTCATCTTAGGGGTGCCCCCAGCAAAAGCTACCTACCCTGGCAAGATTGCTTACTGGATCTATCCAGCCTGCCACCTCCAGACACCCAATCTAAAAACCTTGAGGGAGAGCCCTGTCTCTCTGGTTTGTAAAACAATGCCCTTACTGGGTGGAGGAGCTAACACCCACTCCCTCAGGAATTTGCACTGCTCTGGCAGTGAGCTTCAAGGGCTTACCACCTTTGAAACTCAACCTCTGGGCCTGCTGCTAGTAGCAGATGGTCAGCCCCTTTGCCAACCCCCAATTTTGGCAGGAGCAAAGGCAGGAAACCATACAAAGGGTAGGAGGAGGAGCCCCACCTAGCATGTACCACCTCTAAGGTGTTGTCTGCGAGTTGGACACTCCATTTCATTTTCCTCCATATTAGATGGAAGGAAAATAGCCAATTAGGGTTAGGGAAGTGACCCTTCCCACAGGAAGTGGTCACTAAAGTGGTTGTAGCTACCCAAAGGTAACTGTCCCATTGGACACTACCAGGTACCCCCTAAAACGCCCACTAAATTCAGTATTTAGTGGGCATCCCCAGACCAAGACAACAGGATCCAAGGACACAAAGAACATCAGCATAAAGAAGATCCAAGGTACGAGAGCTGTGGACCTGCTGCACAAAGAAAAGGCGTCAAACCCTGCCTGCTGCACCCAGGACCAGACAATCGCCACTGAGGACAACTGGAATGACCTCATAAACCCCAGAGGACCTCCAGGCTTCGCCAATCACCCATGAACTCCCTCCAGAGTAAAGGTGCCACTCTACAACAAAGAAGAAACCAGCAACCCAGTGAGGGTCGCTTTACTGACCGGCTGCTACCTCCCGAACCAGAAGATGCAGCCAGATATGATGACACACCAACAACCACAAGGACAAACCCTGCTAGTGTGCCAAGTTTGGTGGTACTGCACCCTCCAGTGGCCAAACTGTACCAATGTCCTGCTAGACTGCTCCCTGTAAGCGAACCTTGTAGTGACTTACTTCCAGATCCTAAGGGAATCTTTGCACACAGCTCCTGGCTCACCATTCGCTCTGCACCCGGTTGCTCTGTGCCCTGCAATGAAGAACCTGCTGTGCCTTCAGGGTCCCTCATCCATTTCAACCTCGACATTCCAAGGGGACCCCAAGGAGCCACCTCTAACTTACCTGTGCCGTTGCTCCTCCAAGTGGTCCCCCGCAGTGGTCCTGCACCAGCTCCAGATACGTTCCCTCACTATGTCCGTCGGAACTAGGAGCTGCCTGAACTTCTCCAGCTGGCACAGAGTGCCCACCGCTGACCTTGCCCAACCTGCAGAAGAAGAAAGTTGTAACTCAACTGTAAGATTTTATATGTATTTTTAAAAATGACTTTCCATTGATTGCTATGGTGCGTAACTACGCACAAAAAGACTATTTTCTTTAAAATTCAAAAATCCATATCTCCAAAAGTACTTAATAAATTTTGATAATTTCGGTCTTAAAATTTAGGTAGAAATCTGAAGTATTTTTATAAATTGGTCTTGAGTTATTCCTTCGAACGTGTGAGTTGGATGACTGATACTGTGAGTACAACAAATGCTTTGCACTTCGGCAAGATTGGCCTAACTGCTCGACCAAGCTTCCATAAAAATTAGAGCATTAGGTGATCTAGTTTTTACCTCTGTAAACCAACCTCTGGTTGTCTGGACCCATGCACAGTGTCCCTAGCTTTGCACACTACATAAAGGGCCAGCCTCTTACATATGGTGGATCAGTGGTGAGATAAAGACTTTGCATTTGCTGATACCACTTTGTCAATTTTGTGAGCACACGGATAACTCTCCAAATTGCCTTTGGTTAATATTTTTTTATTTTTTAATTGACTAAATATTTTTTGCAAATTTTTAAAATAATTGTTAGGGCCCTGGTTAGGTCGCTACAACTGTAGCAAAAAGTTGTAATAGTCCTTACTTTAGTTGGCCTATCCAGAAAGGGGATTCTAAATTTCTAAAAAGGTCCCCATTTTAGTAAAATAAAAATGACAGATGTAGAGACCAAGACCCAGGAATTCGACCTGGAACCTTATGAGGCATTTTGCTATGGCCTATTAAGGAGTCTCTGCAGACTTATTACATTCGTACTGGAAAAAGCCCCAGTGCAGATAAACTGACGTTTCTGGTGGCCCGGTGTGAAAAAACATAACCCCTCAGATGATGGAGAAGATGATGCATCTGTGGTGGGTGAAGAAGATCCTGTAGAGAATGGGGACGAAGGTAGCTCCTCATCCACCAGAAGCTCTAGAGCACCCGCAGAAACAGAGCTGGACATTGCCAGGCTGACCAAGAGACTGGCCTTACAGAATCAGCTCTTGGACATAGATAAACAAAGAAAAGAGCTGAGCTTAGGAACCATCTCTGGTGGCAGCATACAAATGTTGAGGGAGAAATCTTTTAACATCAAACTCCCATAAGGAGTCCTTTCACTAAAGCGGATGATATAGTAAAATGATTTTCTGCCTTTGAAAGAGCCTGCAATGGGTGGGAAATTGAGAAGAAACATGGGGGCACACTGTTGTGGGAGTTATTCTCAGTAAAGTGCAGGGATAGGCTCCTGACACTGAATGAGACAGATTCTAAATCCTATGACCTCATGAAGGGTACCCTGATTGAGGGCTTTGGATTTACATCCGAAGAGTACAGGATAAAGTTCAGGGAGGCTAAAACCCTGCAAGTGTGCCAAGTTTGGTGGCACTGCTCCTTCCAGTGGCCGAACCATAAAAATGCCCTGGGCACTGGTCAGCTGATATCAGACACTAGGAAAACCAGTCTGCCTGGGACTAAAAAAGGACCACGAGGATGCCCTAGTCAAGTGACTTCAGGAACACCCTGGACCCTCATGCCAGAGTGCCCCCATTGACCTGTAAGCGACCCTTAAAGTGGCTTACCTCCAGATCCCAAGGGCATCTTTGCACACAGCTCCTGGCTCACCATTTCGCTTTGCACTCGGCCGCCCTGTGCCCTGCAATGAAGAACCTGCTATGCCCTCAGGGTCCCTTACCCCTTGTGACCTCGACACCCAAGAGGACCCCAAGGAACCACCTCTATATTTACTTGTGCAGTGCTTTTCCACGTGGTACCCCGCAGAGGTCCTGCACCAGCTCCAGAGACATACCCCCGCTGCTCCCACCGGAACCGGGGGCCCACCGATGACCTCGACCAATCTGCAAAACAATTATTTGGTAACTGAACTGTATGATTTTATATGTATTTTTAAAGGAGACTTTCCATTGATTCCTATGGTGCATAATTACGCCAAAAAAGACTATGGCCCTCATTACGACCCTGGCGTTTGGCGTAGAAGTGGCAGTCTTACCGCCAACAGGCTGGCGGTAAAAAAATTGGAATTATGACCATGGCGGTTACCGACATGGTCATCCACCACTTCTCCGATCCTACTGCCAGGGCGGAGACGACCGCTGGGCTGGAGACTTGGGTCTCCAGCCCGGCGGCTGTCACAAGACCGCCGGCGGTATCACAACCCGGCTGACCGCCATAGATTTCATGGGGTTGGTAACCGCCATGAAATCCATGGCGGTAAGCACTGTCAGTGCCAGGGAATTCCTTCCCTGGCACTGATAGGGGTCTCCCCCACCCCGCTTCCTCCCCCCACACCTCCCACCCCCTTGCCACCCCCCAAAGGTGGCAGGACCCCCCTACCCACCCCTACCCCCAACATCGCAACCCGGACACACACCGTACACGCATGCACACACCACCAACACACATACCCGCACACATATCACCAAACATGCCAACAGCCACACACACAGTCATACACGCACACCCACATACAGATATACATGCACACATCCATTCAGACATACAGACAGACACGCACACATTTCCAAACACAACACACCTCCATTGACGCACACAACACACAACACCCCCCTCCTCTAACAGACGATCAACTTACCTGGTCCGTTGATCCTCCGGGAGGGGACGGGATCCATGGGGGCTGCTCCGCCGCCAGCACCCCGTCAACAGAACACCGCCACGCCGAATCACGGAACGTGATTCATTGGGCGGTGTTCTGTTGACGGGGCGGTGGAGGTGGAGCAACCTCCACTTCCTTGCTGACTGCCAGTATGGCTGCTGGCGGCTCTCCGTCCGGAAAAGGACCGAGGGCTGCCAGCAGTCATAATTCGCTGAGCGGAAAACTGCCTGGACTGGCGGTCTTCTGCACGGCGGTCCCTCTGCAGTCTTGTAAAAAGACCGCCGATGTTGTAATGACCACCTATTTTCTTTAAACTTCAAAAATCATATCTCTTAAAGTACATAACCAATTTTTCTAATCTTGGTCTTAAAATGTATATAAAAATTCGAAGTATTTTTATAGATTGCTCTCGAGGTATTCGTTTGAATGTGTGAGTTGCATGATTGATATTGTGAGTACAACAAATGCTTTGCACTTCTCCAAGATTGGTGTAACTGCTCGACCTAGCTACCATAAAAATGAGAGCATTAGGTAATCTAGTTTTTACCTCTCTAAACCAATGTGTGGTTGGCTGGATCTCCTGCACAGTGTGCTTAGCTGTGCACTCTACAGAGGACCAGCCTCCTACAGTCACTATTCCTGATCTGGGAGGTGGATGACGGTTCCTTGAAAGTCTCTTGAATGTAAATGTTGACTTGATTCCACCCTTTTTTTTACTTGTTGGTTTTCTGAACATCATAATACATCCTAAACTACCCCATTTACCTAGAGGTGTCTCGGGAATCCTCAAGCCACAGTGTTTCTGAATATCACAATCTTCCTCTTTGTTTCTCATTTTGAATTAGAGATGTCCCACACTATCAGCTCTTCACAAGCAATACATTCCGTCATTAATGTAGCAAACACAGTGTAAGGGTTTGTTAATGTGTACAATGGTTAACACAATGCACTGATCAGTTTGAGAAAAAAACACTAGCAACAACTTTCTGTTGCTCTTCTCTTTACAGAGTCAATTGAAAAAATCTGAATTTCCAGAGGAAAGATCAACCTCAATATTGATAAAATAGAGAGTGAATGCAGAACATCAGTGTGACTTCTAATCTCTCATGTCATAGCCTACATTTAAAGTAAACTCGCGATTAACAAATGCCGCAGAAACGTGTTATATATACTCAGAAATATACTCAGAATACAAGAAATAAAGTTTAAATGAAGCTGGCGATTTCATGGAGCTCCTGCATTAGAGAGTAACTTCGCTCATCAAATATGCAGAAAGAGAAAACAAATGTTACACTCTAGAGTGGTGAGTGATTAGTGGTGTAGTGTTTACTTATTATTCAACAGATTTGGTGGAAGCTTTTAGAAAATATCAATCATCCATTAAATTATGGAATGACCTATTTGCTCCTCTTGCAAAGAAAGTAGCTTCTCTGTGTTCTGAAAAAATTAGAAACCCATTTGTTCTTGTTAGGGAGCTGTTTAAGATTTCTTTCTCCCTTCCTTTTTTAGGTCAAGCCTAGGCAGCGCATGACCTGTCTCTACTCTGTGGGCTTCGCCCACTCCCATTGCTTATCAATGATTCAAGCATCTGCCTTTCAAAATTCTGGTTGTTTCTTTGGTGAATAGCTTATGTTTGTCTCACCTTTTGGCTGTTTTGTTACACCCTGGAGACTGGCCCTGTTACATGGATCAATTTCCTTCTGGACATTTTTGTTAGTTGTGGTGCACTACTTTTTTCTTTTGCCTTGGCTCCTGTTTTCGGATTTTTGTGTTTATTAGTGTTCCCAACACATCAAACACTTCCCTTTCTGCTCTCCTCAGTTCGGAGTGCTTCTGCTCTCCTCAGTTCGGAGTGCTTGCTTGTTTTCTTTAATGTGGACATCAGTAGAGAGCGGCATTTGTAACTTGTATAGCCATTACAGATCAAGATTTATTAGTAATTTTCTTTCTCTTCTGTATTTGGTTTACATTGACAGTCTTTCATTTTAGTTGTACCCATCCCCATGTTTTATGTTAGAAAAGGGATAGCAGACGCCGTGACTAGAACCCAGTTCCCCAGTCCCAATGTTGGCAGCTCTGTAGGTTGCACCATACACTCTCAGACCCTAACTTTTATTCTGTGCAACTGATCAAATCTTACAGCCTCTGCTTCAAATGTTGACTGTTAGTCCAGGCTGCCGTTTCTTTTGGATGCTTTTGACCTGGAAGTAGAATCTTTGATGAGGGAGGAGCACTAGTTGCTGGTGCTCGCTGCTTTTGTCATAGGATAGCCGAAGTTCCTCTCGTCAAGCATGTTATGCCTGGGAGCCTTGTTTTTACAGCAAGCTTGTATTTATTTCATTTATTTGGATACTGCAGAATAAAAAAATCCTAGCATTTGCATGAATAATTTTCAATTCTATTAAGGACACAGAGGAAAGGATTATGCTTTATCTTTCTTTACTTATCAAATATAGCAGCCAATAAAAACATAACTAAATTTCCCATGAGACCAAAACAGCTTCCATATGACCCACCAATCGGGGCCCACCATATCAGAAATAGTCTGTCCTCCCTCTTTGCTCATCATAGTCCAATGATAACACATTGAAAAAACTTGAACCAATCCCACAAACCAATATAGAAGCTTGAACCACTCCTTTGTCTCATCCTTGATGAATGGCAATGAACCAGTACAACCGGTGCAATCTTGAACTGAAACTTCGTCACTTCCTCAACTTCAGGTAGAATTCCACTGTGACTTCCTTAATTAGGCTTCTGATACCCAAGAAAAATAATGTTGTAACTTCTAAGGCTACAGAATTGTGCATCTTGTTAAATCGGGCAGGAAACAATTTATCATAACACAATATCATAATGACATGGAAATTGCCCATGTCTTGGGTGGGATAATCCTCGCCTCCGTGTCCTTAGTTGAATTGAAAATTCTTGTTGCAAATGGTAGAAAAATGTTGATTCTATGTCATGACCAGAGGTTTCAGATTATGCTAGTTTAAAGCTGAGCGATAACACCTGAAGCAACATCCACAATAGGTTTGTGATACAACATTTTAAAAGTAGAATCTAATGACCAATTGGCCACCATCATAATATCTTCTAATCTTGACCCTGAGGCAAAAGCTTTTGAAGCCATAGCTCTCCTCACTGAATGAGCACCAAATACGGATATATCTACCCCTGCCTCTTGCAATAACCAGCTGGCCCATCTTGCAAGAGTTGCTGCAGAGACAGGAACAAAAGGTTCTGCAGAGAATTCAACAACTGGCCAGAATGATCTCTGCAAAATTCACAAGTAACATCTTCGTATATTCTTATGCAATGCACCACACACAATTTAGTATTATCTCTGAAACTCGGAAAACCAATACATTTAGAATTTGATGTTGTGCATTTAGAAATATAGAAAGAATCCCCGGTTGGGGTAAAAACTCTACCTGCAATGTCCAGAGCTATGACATCCGACATTCTCCGACAGGAGCTCAAGCAAAGCAAGAATGTCAGTTTAGCTGAAAGTTGCTTTCATGAAAGATCTTCATTCGTAAGCCAGGGTAGTAAATATTTTAAGACTACATTAACATCCCAGAAGGATGAATATTTTGGGAGAGGCAGCCGTACCATATGCACGCCACACAGGAGTTTACAAATTAAAGGATGCTCACCAATTGCCTTACCGTCAATGTGAGGGTGTTTGGCCGAAATGGCCGACCTAAAAATGTTGATTGTTCTGTAGGCTAAACCTTGGGATGCTAAGTGAGACAAAAAATTGGTAATCATTTGCACTGATGCCCCCAAGGGATCCACATCCCTCTGACTGCACAAATCCAACCATCGCTTCCAGGCAGAGGCGTATCACTTATGTGTACTAGGCGCCAGGGACTACGAGAGAAAGAATCAAGTGTCATCTGAAAATTCTGAGATTTGCTCAGGTTCCCTGAAATCCTCTTGAATTAGGGGACGTGAATGCCACATTGGATCTAACAATAGATCCTCCGATGGTAGGATCTTCACCGGTGGAGCACAATACAGATCTAATGCCACCGGAAACCACGATTGAGGCTAAACCTTGGGATGCTAAGTGAGAAAAAAATTGGTAATCATTTGCACTGATGCCCCCAAGGGATCCACATCCCTCTGACTGTACCAATCCAACCATCGCTTCCAGGCAGAGGCGTATCACTTATGTGTACTAGGTGCCAGGGACTGAGAGGGAACGAATCTAGTGTTATCTGAAAATTCTGAGATTTGCTCAGGTCCCCTGAAATCCTCTTGAATTAGGGGACATGAATGCCCCATCAGATCTAACAATAGATCCTCCGATGGTAGGATCTTCACTGGTGGAGCACAATACAGATCCTATGCCACCGGAAACCACAATTGAGCTCTCCAGAATGGGGTTACTAGAACCAGGTCTGCCATTTGACAACAAGCCTGGGAGAGAACTCTGTGAATTATGGAAAAGGTGGGAAACTCATAGCTCAATTCCCCCGTCCAGGATTGTAGGAAGGCATCCAAACTGACCACTAATGGATCCGGTCTCCAGTTGTAAAACCGTGGAAGATGGGAATTCAGGTGAGACGCCAATAGGTACATCGACCACGGGCCCCAAAGGTGATCCAGAATCTGGAACTCCCGGGGATGCAATTGCCAGTCGCTGGGATCCAGGAGACACTGAGAGTTCCAGTGTGCCACTATGCTCACCTTCCCCAGAATATATTCCGCTGTTACTGAAATCTGATGCTCCAGATAGAAATGCCAAAGTCTTTTGCAATTTCCGCTAGCAGCGCTGCCCTGGCAGATTACAACCGCCGGGGATATTGTGGCAGGAAACCGCCGGCCCCGGCAGTGCGACCGCGGCACTTCCTCCACAGTCATAATGCCTTGTGAAGCACCGCCAGCCTGTTGGCGGTGCTTCCTCCGGAACAGCCCTGGCGGTCGTGGACCGGCAAGGTTGTAATGACCCCCATATGCCACTTCCTGACATGGTGTCCACTCCGTGGACGTAGGGTGCACAAAATTATCCGGGTTAAATTGTAAATTCTTGCTAGGGCGAGGGGTTGAGGACCTCTCAGTATGGCGCGATTTGCGCTTGCGTTTGCCATCTTGTTTCTCTGAAGCCGTATTCTCATCTCAATTGGAAGAGGCGGATTCATCTATCATCTGTCGAGAGGCCTGAAAGAAGGAGGTGGCCTCTTGATTCCAAGAGGAGCCGTACTTATGATTATTTAGGAGTGACTCAATGGTCTTTTCAAAAGGATCTGTTTTCGACCAGCCAGGCTCATTCATATTAGCCTCTACTTGGGTGGGGGACTCTGAGCCTACGCCAAAGCGCCTAAAGCCAAAGTTATAAATAGGTTGTGCAAAGGGGCGCAAGGCTTTAACCTGTGCCTTATTAACTGAATACTGAACATGGAAGTCTAAAGCTTCCACTAGGTGCTTTTCCATATACTGATCATATTGTCCTGCAGCATATTCCCCATATTGCTCATCATCTGGAAATTGTTGTGCCATTTTAAGGTGCAAATTATTTCTTTCATATTAAGTAGAGATCCAATTATTCTATTGCACTTCAATTATTTTGGGAGGGACACCCAGGTGCTAACAGGCACTTAAAAGGCCCTTGTTGGTAACTACAAGTAGAAAGCAGGAGGAGGGAGGCACCAAAATCTCCTGGAGCAAAGTTCTGTCGTATTCTTGCAGCCCCTTCGGGCATAACGCAGGTGGCACACAGAGTACTTGGTTGTCTTTGCTGCCAGCGAATCGTGCATGCACAAACAGCCTAAAATGGAGCTGTGCGCATGCGCGAGACCCGCAGCAGAAAGAGGACTGCTCAACAAAGTCGCGCGGCCTCCCCAATCCGTCCCTTACCGGCCCACAATAAAATCTGAATTAAGACGGCATGCCGTCTCGGAAAAGCTAAAGCACTGCGCTTACATGAACAAGTCACCAAAACATGAAATTTAAAGGCATGTGAAGGCAATAAGCCACGCTGCATTCTTAACTACAGTAAGTGTACAAAGACAATGAATTAATCAAAATGTACTTAGCTCTGTGTAAGCAGCAAAGAAAGAGGACGGACTATGGCCCTCATTACAACCCTGGCGGTCGGTGTTAAAGCGGTGGTAATACCGCCAACAGGCCGGCGGAAAAAAAATGGAATCACGACCATGGCGGAAACCGCCAACATAGACAGCCACTTTAACACTCTGACCGCCACGGCGGTAGAAACAAACACAGCGGCAGTCACCGCCAACAGACAGGCGGAAGACAAAGTACCGCCCATTGTATTTCAAGATGCATATCCGCCACCTTTTCCGGGGCGGTACCAACGCGATCAAAAGCACGGCGGAAACAGTACAAAGAAGGAAAACACTCACCTCTCTACACCCAACGAGGAACCTGGACGCCATGGAGCCTGAGTTACATGTACTGCCCATGCTGGTGTATCTTCTCATCTACCAGGAGTACGAACGGCGGCGGCGACGACCACAGTGAGTACTGCACCTACAACACAGGGGGGGAGAGAGAGACACACACATGCAACACGCAATACCTCCATCCCCACCCTCACCCACAACAACATACACACAAATATATGCAGCAACATTACATATACACCCCCCACTCCCTGGAAGAAGGCAAGGACAAAAGGAAATGATTGTAACGATTGTAATCATGAAAAATCAGATCATAAAAATCCAAAATTCAGTATATAAAAATATGTACACCAACTACACAAGTACGGATAGTGTACCAATCATTGTCCGTGGACCACTGGGCCCAAAATGCATGGGCGAAGCCCACACATGATACCTGACTCGAAACGGAGAGAACACAGCTGGGGCATCACAAGGAAAATATACAGGCACCTCAGGGGGAGAGGGGACACCTCAGCCAGATGAAATCACAACGCCACTGCTGCACGAGGGGGCTCCATGCCCACTGCTTTATCCTGGGGAGTGCAAAGCCACAGTCTCTCAAGTGGGTGGTTTACCCACTACTTTATCCTGGGGAGTGCAAAGCCACAGTCTCACAAGTCTTTCCAGTGGGTGGTTTGCCCACTGCTTTATCCTGGGGAGTGCAAAGCCACAGTCTCTCAAGTGGGTGGTTTGCCCACTGCTTCATCCTGGGGAGTGCAAAGCCACAGTCTCTCAAGTCTCTCAAATGGGTGGTTTGCCCACTGCTTTATCCTGGGGAGTGCAAAGCCACAGTCTCTCAAGTCTCTCAAGTGGGTGGTTTACCCACTGCTTTATCCTGGGGAGTGCAAAGCCACAGTCTCACAAGTATTTCCAGTGGGTGGTTTGCCCACTGCTTTATCCTGGGGAGTGCAAAGCCACAGTCTCTCAAGTGGGTGGTTTGCCCACTGCTTCATCCTGGGGAGTGCAAAGCTACAGTCTCTTAAGTTTTTCCAGTGGGTGGTTTTCCCACTGCTTTATCCTGGGAAGTACAAAGCCACAGTCTCTCAAGTCTCTCAAATGGCTGCTTTGCCCACTGCTTTATCCTGGGGAGTGCAAAGCCACAGTCTCTCAAGTCTCTCAAGTGTGTGGTTTGCCCACTGCTTTATCCTGGGGAGTGCAAAGCCACAGTCTCACAAGTCTTTCCAGTGGGTGGTAGTAAGGAAATGCCTCCTTGGCATGGTTACCCCCTGACTTTTTGCCTTTGCTGATGCTATGTTTCGAATTGAAAGTGTGCTGAGGCCTGCTAACCAGGCCCCAGCACCAGTGTTCTTTCCCTAACCTGTACTTTTGATTCCACAATTGGCACACCCTGGCACCCAGATAAGTCCCTTGTAACTGGTACCCCTGGTACCAAGGGCCCTGATGCCAGGGAAGGTCTCTAAGGGCTGCAGCATGTCTTATGCCACCCTAGAGACCCCTCACTCAGCACAGACACACTGCTTACCAGCTTGTGTGTGCTAGTGAGAACAAAATAAGTAAGTCGACATGGCACTCCCCTCAGGGTGCCATGCCAGCCTCTCACTGCCTATGCTGTATAGGTAAGACACCCCTCTAGCAGGCCTTACAGCCCTAAGGCAGGGTGCACTATACCATAGGTGAGGGCACCAGTGCATGAGCACTGTGCCCCTACAGTGTCTAAGCAAAACCTTAGACATTGTAAGTGCAGGGTAGCCATAAGAGTATATGGTCTGGGAGTCTGTCAGACACGAACTCCACAGCACCATAATGGCTACACTGAAAACTGGGAAGTTTGGTATCAAACTTCTCAGCACAATAAATGCACACTGATGCCAGTGTACATTTTATTGTAAAATACACCACAGAGGGCACCTTAGAGGTGCCCCCTGAAACCTAACCGACTATCTGTGTAGGCTGACTGGTTCCAGCAGCCTGCCACACTAGAGACATGTTGCTGGCCCCATGGGGAGAGTGCCTTTGTCACTCTGAGGCCAGTAACAAAGCCTGCACTGGGTGGAGATGCTAACACCTCCCCCAGGCAGGAGCTGTAACACCTGGCGGTGAGCCTCAAAGGCTCACCCCTTTGTCACAGCACCGCAGGACACTCCAGCTTAGTGGAGTTGCCCGCCCCCTCCGGCCACGGCCCCCACTTTTGGCAGCAAGGCTGGAGGAAACAAAGAAAACAACAAGGAGGAGTCACTGGCCAGTCAGGACAGCCCCTAAGGTGTCCTGAGCTGAGGTGACTCTAACTTTTAGAAATCCTCCATCTTGCAGATGGAGGATTCCCCCAATAGGATTAGGGATGTGACCCCCTCCCCTTGGGAGGAGGCACAAAGAGGGTGTACCCACCCTCAGGGCTAGTAGCCATTGGCTACTAACCCCCCAGACCTAAACACGCCCTTAAATTTAGTATTTAAGGGCTTTCCCTGAACCTAGAATTTAGATTCCTGCAACTAACAAGAAGAAGGACTGCTGACAAACCCCTGCAGAGGAAGAACAGAAGACACCAACTGCCTTGGCCCCAGACTTACCGGCCTGTCTCCTGCCTTCCAAAGAAACCTGCTCCAGCGACGCTTTCCAAGGGACCAGCAACCTCTGAATCCTCTGAGGACTGCCCTGCTTCGAAAAAGACAAGAAACTCCCGAGGACAGCGGCACTGCTCCAAAAGAACTGCAACTTTGTTACAAGGAGCAGATTTAAAGACCCCTGCAACTCCCCGCAAGAAGCGTGAGACTTGCAACACTGCACCCGGCGACCCCAACTCGACTGGTGGAGAACAACCAACTCAGGGAGGACCCTCCGGCGACTCTACGACTGTGAGTAACCAAAGTTGTCCCCCCTGAGCCCCCACAGCGACGCCTGCAGAGGGAATCCCCAGGCTCCCCCTGACCGCGACTGTCTGAACTCCATTTCCCGACCGCTGGAAAAGACCCTGCACCCGCAGCCCCCAGCCCCTAAAGAAACGGAACTTCTGTGCAGGAGTGACCCCCAGGAGGCCCTCTCCCTTGCCCAGGTGGTGGCTACCCCGAGGAGCCCCCCCCTTGCCTGCCTGCATCGCTGAAGAGACCCCTTGGTCTCCCATTGAAAACTAAAGGAAACCCGACGCTTGTTCGCACAGTACACCCGGCCGCCCCCGCGCTGCTGAGGGTGTACTTTCTGTGTGGACTTGTGTCCCCCCCGGTACCCTACAAAACCCCCCTGGTCTGCCCTCCGAAGACGCAGGTACTTACCTGCTGGCAGACTGGAACCGGGGCACCCCCTTTTCTCCATTATAGCCTATGTGTTTTGGGCACCTCTTTGACCTTTGCACCTGACCGGCCCTGAGCTGCTGGTGTGATAACTTTGGGGTTGCTCTGAACCCCCAACGGTGGGCTACCTTGGACCAAAAACTGAAACCTGTAAGTGACTTACTTACCTGTGAAAATTAACAATAACTTACCTCCCCCAGGAACTGTGAAAATTGCACTGTGTCCACTTTTAAAACAGCTTATTGTGTTTTATGTAAAAAGTATACATGCTAAAGTAATGATTCAAAGTTCCTAGAGTACTTACCTGCAATACCTTTCAAAAGAGCTATTACATGTAAAATGTGAACCTGTGGTTCTTAAAATAAACTAAGAAAAGATATTTTTCTATAACAAAACCTATTGGCTGGATTTGTCTCTGAGTGTGTGTACCTCATTTATTGTCTATGTGTATGTACAACAAATGCTTAACACTACTCCTTGGATAAGCCTACTGCTCGACCACACTACCACAAAATAGAGCATTACTGTAGTATTATCTCTTTTTACCACTATTTTACCTCTAAGGGGAACCCTTGGACTCTGTGCATGCTATTCCTTACTTTGAAATAGCACATACAGAGCCAACTTCCTATATTGGTGGATCAGCGGTGGGGTACAAGACTTTGCATTTGCTGGACTACTCAGCCAATACCTGATCACACGACAAATTCCAAAAATTGTCATTAGAAATTGATTTTTTGCAATTTGAAAATTTTCTAAATTCTTTAAAGTCCTGCTAGGGCCTTGTGTTAGTCCCTGTTAGCATTGGTTTTAGAAGTTTAAAAGTTTGGTAAAAGTTTGAATTAGACTCTAGAACTAGTTTTAGTTTCTTAAAAAGTATTCCAACTTTTAGAAGAATAATGTCTAGTACAGATATGAATGTGGTGGAACTCGACACCACACCTTACCTCCATCTCCAGATGAAAGAGCTAAGGTCACTCTGTACAATAAGAAAAATAACAATGGGCTCCAGACCTACCAAACTACAGCTCCAGGAGCTGTTGGTAGAGTATGATAGAGCCAACCCCTCTGTGGATGGCAACACAGAGGATGATGATAGTGACTTGGAGGGTGATTCCCCCCCACCAGTCCTATCTAGGGAGAACAGGGCTTCTCAAGCCCTGACTCCAACAATAATAGTCAGAGATGCTGGCTCCCTCACAGGAGGGACCAGCACCTCTGAAATCACTGAGGATAACTCCAGTGAAGAGGACATCCAGTTAGCCAGGATGGCCAAAAGATTGGCTTTGGAAAGACAGATCCTAGCCATAGAAAGGGAAAGACAAGAGTTGGGCCTAGGACCCATCAATGGTGGCAGCAACATAAATAGGGTCAGAGATTCTCCTGACATGTTGAAAATCCCCAAAGGGATTGTAACAAAATATGAAGATGGTGATGACATCACCAAATGGTTCACAGCTTTTGAGAGGGCTTGTGTAAGCAGAAAAGTGAACAAATCTCACTGGGGTGCTCTCCTTTGGGAAATGTTCACAGGGAAGTGTAGGGATAGACTCCTCACACTCTCTGGAAAAGATGCAGAATCTTATGACCTCATGAAGGGTACCCTGATTGAGGGCTTTGGATTCTCCACTGAGGAGTATAGGATTAGATTCAGGGGGGCTCAAAAATCCTCGAGCCAGACCTGGGTTGACTTTGTAGACTACTCAGTAAAAACACTAGATGGTTGGATTCAAGGCAGTGGTGTAAGTGATTATGATGGGCTGTACAATTTATTTGTGAAAGAACACCTGTTAAGTAATTGTTTCAATGATAAACTGCATCAGCATCTGGTGGACCTAGGACCAATTTCTCCCCAAGAATTGGGAAAGAAGGCAGACCATTGGGTCAAGACTAGGGTGTCCAAAACTTCCACAGGGGGTGACCAAAAGAAAGGGGTCACAAAACCTCCCCAGGGGAAAGGTGGTGAGACAGCCAAAAACAAAAATAGTAAAGAGTCTTCTACAGGCCCCCAAAAACCTGCACAGGAGGGTGGGCCCAGAGCCTCTTCACAAAACAATTCTGGGTACAAGGGTAAAAACTTTGATCCCAAAAAGGCCTGGTGTCGTAGCTGTAGTCAGTCTGGACACCAAACTGGAGACAAGGCCTGTCCCAAGAAAGATACCACTTCTAACTCCCATCCAGCTAAAAAACTGGAATGGCCAGTCTCCAAGTGGGATCAACAGTGTGCCCAGAGCAAATCAGGTGTCACACTGAAGCTACATTAGTCTCTGAGGGTGGGGTGGATTTAGCCACACTGGCTGCCTGGCCCCCTAACATGCAAAAATACAGGCAGCAGCTCTTAATTAATGGGACAAGTGTAGAGGGCCTGAGGGATACAGGTGCCAGTGTCACCATGGTGACAGAGAAACTGGTTTCCCCTGGCCAATACCTGACTGGACAAACTTATCCAGTCACCAATGCTGACAATCAAACTAAAGTACATCCCATGGCAATGGTAACTTTAGAGTGGGGAGGGGTCAATGGCCTGAAACAGGTGGTGGTCTCCTCAAATATCCCAGTAGACTGTTTGCTTGGAAACGACCTGGAGTCCTCAGCATGGGCTGAGGTAGAACTAAAAACCCATGCAGCCATGCTGGGTATCCCTGAACTGGTGTGTGTCAAGACTAGGGCACAGTGCAAGGCACAGGGTGAAAAAGTAGAGCTGGAGTCTGGAAAAATGGCCCAGCCTACCAAGAGGAAAGGAAAGTCAGCTGGGAAACCAGCTGCAACACAACACCAAAAAGAGAACCTCTCTTCTCAGGAAGAAGTTCTGCCCTCTGAGGGAACTGAGCCTATGGAACTGGAACCTTATCAGGTTGAGCTCTTAGGCCCAGGGGGACCCTCAAGGGAAGAGTTGTGTAAGGGACAAGAAACCTGTCCCTCTCTTGAAGGCCTTAGGCAGCAAGCTGCTGAAGAGTCCAAAGGCAAGAAAAATGGAACACATAGGGTCTATTGGGAAGATGGACTCCTGAACACTGAGGCAAGAGATCCCAAACCTGGTGCCACTAGGAGAGTGGTAGTGCCTCAGAGTTTCAGAGAGTTTATCCTGACCTTAGCCCATGATATTCCCCTTGCTGGGTATTTGGGACAAACCAATACGTGGGAGAGGTTAGTCAACCACTTCTACTGGCCCAATATGTCCCAGAAGGTTAAGGAGTTTTGCCTCTCCTGTCCCACCTGTCAAGCCAGTGGTAAGACAGGTGGGCACCCAAAGGCCCCCCTCATTCCACTTCCAGTGGTGGGGGTCCCCTTTGAAAGAGTGGGTGTGGACATAGTTGGTCCACTAGAACCTCCCACAGCCTCAGGAAATATGTACATCCTAGTAGTAGTGGATCATGCTACTAGGTATCCTGAAGCTATTCCCCTTAGGTCGACAACTGCCCCTGCAGTAGCCAAGGCCCTCATTGGTATCTTTACCAGAGTGGGCTTCCCTAAGGAGGTGGTATCTGACAGAGGTACCAACTTCATGTCAGCATACCTAAAACACATGTGGAATGAATGTGGGGTGACTTATAAATTCACTACACCATATCATCCACAAACTAATGGCCTTGTTGAGAGATTCAACAAGACATTAAAGGGCATGATCATGGGGCTCCCAGAGAAACTCAAAAGGAGATGGGATGTCCTCTTGCCATGTCTGCTTTTCGCTTACAGAGAGGTGCCTCAGAAGGGAGTAGGATTCTCACCCTTTGAACTTCTGTTTGGCCACCCTGTAAGGGGACCACTTGCTCTTGTTAAAGAAGGCTGGGAGAGACCTCTTCATGAGCCTAAACAAGACATAGTGGACTATGTACTTCGCCTTCGCTCAAGAATGGCAGAGTATATGGAAAAGGCAAGTAAAAACCTTGAGGCCAGCCAACAACTCCAGAAGTTGTGGTATGACCAAAAGGCTGCACTGGTTGAATTTCAACCAGGGCAGAAAGTCTGGGTTCTGGAGCCTGTGGCTCCCAGGGCACTCCAGGACAAATGGAGTGGCCCTTACCCAGTACTAGAAAGGAAGAGTCAGGTCACCTACCTGGTGGACCTGGGCACAAGCAGGAGCCCCAAGAGGGTGATCCATGTAAACCGCCTTAAGCTCTTCCATGACAGGGCTGATGTAAATCTGTTGATGGGAACAGATGAGGACCAGGAAGCTGAGAGTGAGCCTCTCCCTGATCTCCTCTCATCAGACCCTAAAGATGGCTCAGTAGATGGAGTGATCTACTCAGACACCCTCTCTAGCCAACAGCAGTCTGACTGTAGGAAGGTCCTGCAGCAGTTTGCTGAACTCTTTTCCCTAACCCCTGGTCAGACACACCTGTGTACCCATGATGTGGACACAGGAGACAGCATGCCTGTCAAAAACAAAATATTTAGACAGTCTGACCAAGTTAAGGAAAGCATCAAGGTGGAAGTCCACAAGATGCTGGAATTGGGAGTAATTGAGTACTCTGACAGCCCCTGGGCTAGCCCAGTGGTCTTAGTCCCCAAACCTCACACCAAAGAAGGAAAGAGAGATGAGGTTTTGTGTGGACTACAGAGGTCTCAACTCTGTCACCAAGACAGATGCTCATCCCATTCCTAGAGCCTCCAATTAGCGGCTGCCAAATTCTTAAGTACCTTTGACTTAACAGCAGGGTACTGGCAAATCAAAATGGCCCCTGGAGCAAAAGAAAAGACAGCATTCTCCACACCTGATGGGCATTATCAGTTCACTGTTATGCCCTTTGGTTTAAAGAATGCCCCTGCCACCTTCCAAAGGTTGGTGAATCAAGTCCTTG
Source organism: Pleurodeles waltl (assembly GCF_031143425.1). Taxonomy (NCBI): domain Eukaryota; kingdom Metazoa; phylum Chordata; class Amphibia; order Caudata; family Salamandridae; genus Pleurodeles; species Pleurodeles waltl. The sequence continues at coordinate 802,757,409 of NC_090436.1, forward strand.
CTGGGTTGGAATCCTTTAGTGCAGCTTATCTTGATGATATTGCTGTCTTCAGCTCCACCTGGCAGGATCACCTGGTCCACCTGAAGAAGATTTTGAAGGCCCTGCAATCTGCAGGCCTCTCTATCAAGGCATCAAAATGCCAGATAGGGCAGGGAACTGTGGTTTACTTGGGACACCTTGTAGGTGGAGGCCAAGTTCAGCCACTCCAACCCAAGATCCAGACTATTCTGGACTGGGTAGCTCCAAAAACCCAGACTCAAGTCAGGGCATTCCTTGGCTTGACTGGGTACTATAGGAGGTTTGTGAAGGGATATGGATCCATTGTGACAGCCCTCACAGAACTCACCTCCAAGAAAATGCCCAAGAAAGTAAACTGGACTGTAGAATGCCAACAGGCCTTTGACACCCTGAAGCAAGCTATGTGCACAGCACCAGTTCTAAAAGCTCCAGATTACTCCAAGCAATTCATTGTGCAAACAGATGCCTCTAAACATGGGATAGGGGCAGTTTTGTCCCAAACAAATGATGATGGCCTTGACCAGCCTGTTGCTTTCATTAGCAGGAGGTTACTCCCCAGGGAGCAGCGTTGGAGTGCCATTGAGTGGGAGGCCTTTGCTGTGGTTTGGTCCCTGAAGAAGTTGAGACCATACCTCTTTGGTACTCACTTCCTAGTTCAAACTGACCACAGACCTCTCAGATGGCTGATGCAAATGAAAGGTGAAAATCCAAAACTGTTGAGGTGGTCCATCTCCCTACAGGGAATGGACTTTATAGTGGAACACAGACCTGGGACTGCCCATGCCAATGCAGATGGCCTTTCCAGGTTCTTCCACTTAGAAAATGAAGACTCTCTTGGGAAAGGTTAGTCTCATCCTCTTTCGTTTGGGGGGGGTTGTGTAAGGAAATGCCTCCTTGGCATGGTTACCCCCTGACTTTTTGCCTTTGCTGATGCTATGTTTCGAATTGAAAGTGTGCTGAGGCCTGCTAACCAGGCCCCAGCACCAGTGTTCTTTCCCTAACCTGTACTTTTGATTCCACAATTGGCACACCCTGGCACCCAGATAAGTCCCTTGTAACTGGTACCCCTGGTACCAAGGGCCCTGATGCCAGGGAAGGTCTCTAAGGGCTGCAGCATGTCTTATGCCACCCTAGAGACCCCTCACTCAGCACAGACACACTGCTTACCAGCTTGTGTGTGCTAGTGAGAACAAAATAAGTAAGTCGACATGGCACTCCCCTCAGGGTGCCATGCCAGCCTCTCACTGCCTATGCAGTATAGGTAAGACACCCCTCTAGCAGGCCTTACAGCCCTAAGGCAGGGTGCACTATACCATAGGTGAGGGCACCAGTGCATGAGCACTGTGCCCCTACAGTGTCTAAGCAAAACCTTAGACATTGTAAGTGCAGGGTAGCCATAAGAGTATATGGTCTGGGAGTCTGTCAGACACGAACTCCACAGCACCATTATGGCTACACTGAAAACTGGGAAGTTTGGTATCAAACTTCTCAGCACAATAAATGCACACTGATGCCAGTGTACATTTTATTGTAAAATACACCACAGAGGGCACCTTAGAGGTGCCCCCTGAAACCTAACTGACTATCTGTGTAGGCTGACTGGTTCCAGCAGCCTGCCACACTAGAGACATGTTGCTGGCCCCATGGGGAGAGTGCCTTTGTCACTCTGAGGCCAGTAACAAAGCCTGCACTGGGTGGAGATGCTAACACCTCCCCCAGGCAGGAGCTGTAACACCTGGCGGTGAGCCTCAAAGGCTCACCCCTTTGTCACAGCACCGCAGGACACTCCAGCTTAGTGGAGTTGCCCGCCCCCTCTGGCCACGGCCCCCACTTTTGGCGGCAAGGCTGGAGGAAACAAAGAAAACAACAAGGAGGAGTCACTGGCCAGTCAGGACAGCCCCTAAGGTGTCCTGAGCTGAGGTGACTCTAACTTTTAGAAATCCTCCATCTTGCAGATGGAGGATTCCCCCAATAGGATTAGGGATGTGACCCCCTCCCCTTGGGAGGAGGCACAAAGAGGGTGTACCCACCCTCAGGGCTAGTAGCCATTGGCTACTAACCCCCCAGACCTAAACACGCCCTTAAATTTAGTATTTAAGGGCTTTCCCTGAACCTAGAATTTAGATTCCTGCATCTAACAAGAAGAAGGACTGCTGAGCTGACAAACCCCTGCAGAGGAAGAACAGAAGACACCAACTGCCTTGGCCCCAGACTTACCGGCCTGTCTCCTGCCTTCCAAAGAAACCTGCTCCAGCGACGCTTTCCAAGGGACCAGCGACCTCTGAATCCTCTGAGGACTGCCCTGCTTCGAAAAAGACAAGAAACTCCAGAGGACAGCGGCACTGCTCCAAAAGAACTGCAACTTTGTTACAAGGAGCAGATTTAAAGACCCCTGCAACTCCCAGCAAGAAGCGTGAGACTTGCAACACTGGACCCGGAGACCCCGACTCGACTGGTGGAGAACAACCAACTCAGGGATGACCCTCCGGCGACTCTACGACTGTGAGTAACCAAAGTTGTCCCCCCTGAGCCCCCACAGAGACGCCTGCAGAGGGAATCCCCAGGCTCCCCCTGACCGCGACTGTCTGAACTCCATTTCCCGACGGCTGGAAAAGACCCTGCACCCGCAGCCCCCAGCCCCTAAAGAAACGGAACTTCTGTGCAGGAGTGACCCCCAGGAGGCCCTCTCCCTTTCCCAGGTGGTGGCTACCCCGAGGAGCCCCCCCCTTGCCTGCCTGCATCGCTGAAGAGACCCCTTGGTCTCCCATTGAAAACTAAAGGAAGCCCGACGCTTGTTTGCACACTGCACCCGGCCGCCCCCGCGCTGCTGAGGGTGTACTTTCTGTGTGGACTTGTGTCCCCCCCGGTGCCCTACAAAACCCCCCTGGTCTGCCCTCCGAAGACGCTGGTACTTACCTGCTGGCAGACTGGAACCGGGGCACCCCCTTCTCTCCATTATAGCCTATGTGTTTTGGGCACCTCTTTGACCTTTGCACCTGACCGGCCCTGAGCTGCTGGTGTGATAACTTTAGGGTTGCTCTGAACCCCCAACGGTGGGCTACCTTGGACCAAAAACTGAAACCTGTAAGTGACTTACTTACCTGTGAAAATTAACAATAACTTACCTCCCCCAGGAACTGTGAAAATTGCACTGTGTCCACTTTTAAAACAGCTTATTGTGTTTTATGTAAAAAGTATACATGCTAAAGTAATGATTCAAAGTTCCTAGAGTACTTACCTGCAATACCTTTCAAAAGAGCTATTACATGTAAAATTTGAACCTGTGGTTCTTAAAATAAACTAAGAAAAGATATTTTTCTATAACAAAACCTATTGGCTGGATTTGTCTCTGAGTGTGTGTACCTCATTTATTGTCTATGTGTATGTACAACAAATGCTTAACACTACTCCTTGGATAAGCCTACTGCTCGACCACACTACCACAAAATAGAGCATTAGTATTATCTCTTTTTACCACTATTTTACCTCTAAGGGGAACCCTTGGACTCTGTGCATGCTATTCCTCACTTTGAAATAGCACATACAGAGCCAACTTCCTACAGTGGTTTGCCCACTGCTTTATCCTGGGGAGTGCAAAGCCACAGTCTCTCAAGTGGATAACAGTCTCCACTGGTTCTGGAGGGGGTCTTGTGCCCAGAGTGCTTCATCCTGCCAAGGACTGAGGAAGTGGATGAATCACTCCAGTGGTTCTGGAGGGGGCTTTGTGCCCAGAGTGCTTCATCCTTCCAAGGACTGAGGTAGTGGATGTGAATCTCCACTGGTTCTGGAGGGGACTTTGTGCCCAGAGTACTTCATCCTGCTGAGGACTGAGGAAGTGGATGTATCTCTCCACTGGTTCTGCATGAAGCACTCTGGGCACTCTGGCTTTGTGCCCAGAGTGCTTCATGCTGCCAAGGACTGAGGAAGTGGATGTATCTCTCCACTGGTTCTGGAGGGGGCTTTGTGCCCAGAGTGTTTCATCCAGCCAAGGACTGAGGTAGTGGATGTATCTCTCCACTGGTTCTGGAGGGGGATTTTTGCCCAGAGTGCTCAACGTGCGGTGTGACCGGTACAATTCCCTCACCTGGGTATGTGTGCCACGAGATTGCCGAGGTACAGGTAGCATGATACGCCATGGAGGCAGACACATACCCCACACTGCTGCGGCTTTGCCTTCCACCTGCAGGTGCAAACAGTGATGGAAGTCATGCCTCATGGAAGCTGCCCAGGGTCCAGGAACTCTCCTCCAGCCTCGGACGACTGACCACTGGGGATGGTAACCATGTCAGTGGTAGTGCCACTGTCCGAGCACGTTGCAGGGCTGGTGGCGGTGCTTGCGGCAGTGCCTGTGGCGGCTGTGCCTACGGCGGTGTCTGTGGCGGCAGTTCTGGCGGCGGTGCATGGGTCAGCACCTGCTGAGGGACACAGCAGGACGTCTCCTACAGCCTAGGATGGCTGCCCACTGGGGAAGAGGCTGGGGACTGTCACTGAGGCTGTAGACGCGCCAGTGGCTGTGCAGGTGGCGGTGCAGGTGGCGGTTGTGGTGGTGGGGCAGCTAGCAGGTTGGTGTGGTAGTAGACAGAAGGTGTGACACTGGTCCCACAGTTGGTGCCACCAGGCCCTCTCCTGACCTACTCTTCTGCTTTTGGCCCTTCCCCACCTTTGATGGTGCAACAGTTGTCTTACCACTATCCCCTTTTATTTTTGCTGAGGCCTTGGTGGCTGGTTGTTTCGGCTTCTCCCTCCGGGATGTGGGTACGTTTTTCACCTTGGCAGGTGGCAGAATGTCCTTGCCCTCACTATGTGGCACACTGGCAGCCCTGATGGGTGGCGCACTCGATGACCCCGCAGTTCCTGGCAGCACCATGCTTGGGGATTTGGTGGCTGAGGTGGTGGGCTGGGACCTGGAAAGCCTGGCCCTAGGGGAAGGACGGGGGTGGGGGAGGTGAAGGGAAGAGCTCAAAGTTTGCAAGGAAAAGTTTTTTTAGACACACTGGGACGGGAAGATGGAGGGGGTTTAGGAGTGGAGGAAGAGGTCGTGGTTGTAGGAGGTGTACGTCTACTGAATTTGGGTGAAGGTGCATGGGCTGGAGGCTGTTGTGAGATGGATGGCTGTTGGGTGGGTGTGTGCCTGCGTTTGTGTACCTTGGGAGGAGGGCTCACAGACACATTGGGAGAGGACACTGGGGATGTGTGAATGGTAGTGGGGGTGGTGATTGCACGTGAGCGGTGTGTGGTGATGGGCGTGCTGGTGATGGAGGTAGTGGCTGAAGATGTAGTGCATGCAGGTGTGAGTGGAGATGAGACAGGGAGGGAGGAGGAGGAGGACGTGGAGGGGGGACACAGTGGAGACAGTGGATGTTGGTGTGTCTGCATGGGGATGGTGCTTGTGTGAGTGCCTGTGGGATGTGTGGTGCTTATGTTTGCCTGAGCCACTCTTGTGTGTTGGTGTGTGTGCATGCTGGTCTGATGGTGTGCTTGGGATAGGCTGAGGTACAGGGGATTGGGTCTGGGTGGAGGAAGTTGGAGTGGGGGCTGGACACAGGGACAATGGCTGCCATCAGTGCTGAGGTCAGAGCCTGAAATGCTCTCTGTTGGGCCGCCTGACCAGAATGAGTGCCATCCAGGTATGCATTTGTTTGTTGCAAATGACTCTCAACACCCTGGATGGCATTCAAAATGGTAGAGTACCCAACAGTGAGGGATCTCAGGAGGTCAATAGTCTCCTCACTGAGGGCAGCAGGGCTGACTGGGGCAGGGCCTGAGTTGCCTGGGGCGAAGGAGATGCCCACCCTCCTGGGTGAGCAGGCACGGGACACACGCTGAGGGGCTGCTGGTAGGGCAGTGCTGGTAGGGGGGGTGGCAGCTGTACCTGTTGATGCGGTGGGCACAGAGGTGCCCGCCACCGCAAGGGAGCTCCCACCACATGAGGAGTCGCAATCACTGGTGTATGCTCCTGTCCCCGCCGTGGAGCGCCGCTCGCCCTCTGTCCCACTGGTGGCTTCAGACTCCGTTGCTTCACCCTCCAGGGCCAAGTGGGTTCCAGCTCCCTCCTGCTCCGGTGCCACTGCTCCTCCCCCTGATGATGCTATTGCACATAAGAACAGGGAGACCACAAAAGGGGGTAAAAGACAGAAGAAAAACATGTTCAGTGAATGCAACACCACTACCGTCGGCAGGCACAACACACAGGGAGCAGCCCTCTGCACTACGCCATGCACTAACAGTTCCTAGAAATTTCACATGCCCATGGGGTACGAGGCCTAACCCCAATTGCTGCACACCTGCAAGTCACAGGAGCCTGACTAGGTGTAGATGGCTCTTACCACTAGTGGGGTTGGGGTGCCACATAGCCTGCCTCACAAGGGACCTTGCCTACCAAGTTCGCCCTGGCCTAGGGGAACCCACGGCCCACCTCCCCCACCCAGACACTGCGTTATGCGAGCAGAGTCAGCTGAAGGAGAATGTACTCACCCCCTTGTGGCTGCTGTGATGCCCTCAAGTGCCCATCCACCTTTTACGGCAGTGGGTGCTCCGTCTGTGGTAGACCCCGAGGGTCCGGAAGTCCTTGGCGATGCACGCCAAATACCCTTCTTCTGGTGGGCGCTGACCTAGACGAATGGTACAGGGGGAAAGGAAATTACTCAGCCGTCCGGACCGTCATAGTCATTGCCCACCAGTTCCCACCCATACACTGACGCACATACACTCACCATCCGCACATGCAGGCCTCCGCCGCCCCCCCCCCCCCCCATTTTTCTTCCATCCACACCACTCAAAGCAGGCATTGCCCATGCAGCATGATCACAGTGTGCTCACCTGTTTGTCTGGAGGACCGTACAGTTGCGTGTACTGGGGGAGGACCCCATCCACTAGTTTCTCCAACTCCTCTGAAGTGAAGGCAGGGGCCCTTTCCCCAGACACTGTAGCCATCGTCACTTCCAGACACAGGTCACAGCAGCACTTGCAGTTTAGGTCCTCTCCTGTTGAAGGTCAGGTATCAAGTGAGTGAACAGACAGAAAATGGTGGTCATGTCCGTGGCGGTGTATACCGTCACCACCGGCGTACATAGTCATTGGCTCCTGAAACCCATAGGGCCCAATGTTAACCAATGCAGAATTGCGCTGCGGTCTTCGACTGCCCACCGCGACGGTGTAAAACGCCAGCGCAGTTACCTCATATCCCCTTGTCCCACCTTACAGGTCAGGCAGCCGCCATTTCAGGGGGCCACATGGCCTGGAAATAAACAGCATCACACCTATCTAGGCCGGGAATACAGACAGATACCGGCACATAGCGGATTACTAACGTTTCAGCAAATAACACATTGTGATATCTCAGTGTTGGGTGACTCTCTGCTCGCTGTTCTCCTCCATAGGGCACGTCTGCTGGGGCAGGTGATGAGATGGCGGCATCCTCCGGTGTACAGACCCCTGGTGGACCTGTCCACAATGGAAGAGAGACACATAATTATCACATACAGACTTGATCGTGCAACAATCCAGAAACTGTGTGTCCAGTTGGAACCAGACCTGATGTCAGCTATCCGCCATCCCACAGGGATACCCCCTCTACTGCAGGTTCTGTCTGTACTCCATTTCCTGGCCAGTGGGTCTTTTCAAACAACAGTGGCCATGGCATCAGGGATGTCCCAGCCAATGTTCTCTAACGTGTTGTCCAGAGTGTTATCTGCCCTGCTGAAACGCATGCGCAACTACATTGTTTTCCCTCAGGTGGAGGATTTGCCCACAGTGAAAGGTGACTTCTATGCCCTGGGACATATCCCCAACATCATTGGTGCCATTGATGGTACACATGTGGCATTTGTCCCACCCCCCCGCAGGAATGAACAGGTGTACAGAAACCGGAAGAGCTACCATTCGATGAATGTGCATATGTTGTGTTTGGCAGCCCAGTACATCTCCCATGTGAATGCCAAGTATCCCAGCTCTGTGCATGACGCTTACATTTTGAGGAATAGCAGCATCCCTTTTGTGATGGGGCAACTCCAGAGGTACCGTGTGTGGCTAATAGGTGAGGCCAATGTCCCAATACAGTTGACATAGGTGTCTGGATCTGGGGTTGTGCCTAAGGGTTAGTGTGTGTCTAACAGTTGTCCCTCGACATTTGCAGGTGACTCTGGTTACCCCAACCTGCCATGGCTACTGACCCCAGTGAGGAATCCCAGGACAAGGGCAGAGGAACGCTACAATTAGGCACACAGGCGAACTAGGAGGATAATCGAATGCACCTTCGGCCTCCTGAAGGCTAGATTCTGGTGCCTCCATCTGACAGTTGGTTCCCTATACTACTCACCGAAGAAGGTGTGCCAGATAATCGTGGCCTGCTGTCTGCTGCACAACCTGGCTTTGCACCACCAGGTGCCTTTTCTGCAGGAGGATGGGCCAGATGGTGGTCTTGTGGCAGCTGTGGAGCCTGTGGACAGTGAAGAAGAGGAGGCAGAAGAAGAGGATATCGACAACTGAAACAACATCATCATGCAACACTTCCAGTGAGACACAGGTAAGAAGATGTTACTGCTTCCCACATCTCATACTATTGTTGGAGCTAGCATAAGTCTGTCATTTTCACTCAGTGTATGGACCCTGACATGTCACTTTTGCTTTCCATTTCACAGATCTGGGTCCCACTTTGTGCCCTCTGCTATGTTTAATCCTGGCCTACAGCTGTGTTACATTGGTATGTGAACAAGTAAATTGACATTGCTTTGTTCCATTGATATTGCAATTACACATTTGTGAAAACACAGACTGACTCCAGATTGTTTTGTGATTGAAGTGTGTTTATTCCTGTGCAAATAAGTGGAGGGGGTTGCAAAATGGGCTGGGGTGATGGTGGAGGTATGTCCATGGCAGAATCCAGTCTATTTGTTTCACAGGTGTATTGTCCAAAGGGGCATAGGAAGTTGAGCAATGGCAGTTTAAAGATGGACAGGGTGACATAGTGGGACAGAAGGGTGACATTCAGGAGAGTCTTATTTCCTCGCGGGGGTCTTGGCAATGTTCTCTGTCTTGTTCCTGGATCTCAGGGACCGTTTGCGGGGTGGTTTTCCATCTGCAGGGGTGGGGTGCTGGTGTCCTGTTGTTCCTGTGGCGGTGCCTCCTGTCCACTAGCACCAGCGGAGGTGGAGGGCTGTTCATCATCCAGGCTAGTGTCAGGGGTCCGTTGGTGTGCCACTGTGTCCCTCCTGGTGTTGAGAAGGTCTGCCAGCACCCCTGCACCCCAGGGTGGTGTTGATGGACTTCAAGTCCTCCCTGATCCCCAGGTAGTGTTCCTCCTGCAGCCGCTGGGTCTCCTGAAACTTGGCCAGCACCGTGCCCATGGTCTCCTGGGAATGGTGGTGAGCTCCCATGATGTTGGAAAGTGCCTCGTGGAGAGTGGGCTCCCTGGGCCTGTCCTCCCCCTGTCGCACAGCAGTCCTCCCAGCTTCCCTGTTATCCTGTGCCTCTGTCCCCTGAACCGTGTGCCCACTGCCACTGCCCCTAGGTCCCTGATCGTCCTGTGTTAGTGGGGTTGCCTGGGTTCCCTGTAGTGGTGGACACACTGCTGATTGACGTGTCCTTGGGAAAGATGGATGGGCCCGCTGGGTGGGTGCTGTGCTGGTGTTTCCTGAGAGGGGATGCTTTGCGGTGGTTTGTGACTGTGTCAGGGGAACTGACTGTCCCAAGGTCCCTGATGGGCCGGGCTGGTAATATTGATCCAGGCGTGCAGAGCTGCTGTCATCACTGTGGGTCTCTTCTGTGGGGGGACTGGATATGTCTGGAACCTCCTGTCTGGTGACGTTGGGTATGGGTCCTGTTGGGGTGTAAATGCATAGTTAGTGTATCTGTGTGTGCCATCTTGTGCAATGGGTGAGTGACCCTCTACTCCTGTGCTTGCTTTATTGGCTTGGTCCTTGTGTGATTGGTGATTTTGGGGCATGAGTGAGTCTCTGTACTGGACATGCTTTGGTGATGGGTGTCCATGCATTGGTGTTACATGCAGGGCTTGTTTTTGGGATTTGTGGGTTGTGTTAGTGAGGTATCTGTGGGTTGTTGGGGTGATGGGTGTGAGGGTAAGGGTGGGGGTATGTGATGGCATGCAGGTGGGGTGTGGGGGATAAAGTAGTAAAGGTATGTCTTACCAGAGTCCAGTCCTCCTGCGACTCCTGCGAGGCCCTCAGGATGCATTATTGCCAAGACTAGCTCCTCCCATTCAGTTAGTTGTGGGGGAGGAGGTAGGGGTCCACCGCCAGTCCTCTGTACGGCAATCTGGTGTCTGGATACCACGGAACGTACCTTCCCCCGTAGGTCGTTCCACCTCTTCCTGATGTCATCCCCTGTTCGAGGATGCTGTCCCACTGCGTTGACCCTGTCAATGATTCTCCACCATAGCTCCATCTTCCCAGCAATGGATGTCTGCTGCACCTGTGATCCGAATAGCTGTGGCTCTACCCGGAAGATTTCCTCCACCATGACCCTGAGCTCCTCCTCAGAAAACCTGGGGTGTCGTTGAGGTGCCATGATGTGGTGTGGGTGATGTGTGAGGTGGTGCCGGTTGTGATGTGTGAGGGGATGTGTTGGTGTGTGTTGTTTGAGGTGCGTGGATGTTGTGTAATGGATGGTGTTGTGTGTCTGTGGGTGCTGGTGTTGTTTTAGGTAGTGTTTCTCTCTGGCCTTCTTTCAGAAAATTGGTAGTAAGGGTTTGTCGGTGATGTGGGTGTGTGTTTTATATTGGATTGGGTGTGTGGGATTGGTGTGTGTATGTGTATCAGGTGTGTGTATTTCGAATTGTCTAATGTGGTTGTGTTTTGTAAATGTGTGTGTATTTTGAGCGCGGTGGTGTGTACCGCCAATGGAATACCGTGGTTGAAAGACTGCTGTGTTGATTCGTGGGTCGTGATACTGTGGGCGTATTCCTGTTGGCGTGACGGTGGAGGTTTTGTTATCGCCAGTTTATCACTGACCTTTGGTGTGGTGGACTTGTGTGGGTGTCTGTATTGTGGCAGATTCCGAGCTGTGGGTCGTTATACCTGTTGCGGAATTCCACGGCCGCTACAGTATGTTGGCAGTCTTCTGCACGGCGGAAAGTGGGATTTACCACCAGGGTTGTAATAAGGGCCTATGTCTGTTAAGGACTGTATAGTATATGGTCGGCCCTGATTGGTGGGTCATATGGAGGCTGTTTTGGTCTCCTGGAAAATGTAGTTACGTTTTTATTGGCTACTGTGTTTGATGAGTAAAGAAAGAGAAAGAATAATCTGAAGCCTCCAGTCCTGACATAGAATTGTCTTTCTTTGTAATGCAAACATTCATAAGAGGGAGACAGCGTGAGAGTTAACCAGAAGCAAAGGAAGAGGAGTGTAGACGACAGGTGTTTTTAAAAGCAGTCCATTTCACGTTGTATGTCTGTGTGCGTGTGTGCATTCTGCACATGTGGGGATTCTATTTTCTATTGGTGAAATAGAGGAGCAAAGACAGTCTCTGCCTGCAGGCACAGAGGCATGGCAGTACTTTAGAGACATAGGTATATCCTTTGTGACTGCTTTGCCCCCCCACACACAAGCAGCATCATCTGCTGCCAGCGTTCTGTGGAGCATCTCTTCTGCCAGTACCCTTCTTCTCCCCGTCATTCTGGGAAATGCTACTCCCACCTTCCTTCCCTCACGCTCCTGCTAGCAGGGATTTTGAATACTGAATAAAACAGGTGTCAGACATCGGAGTTTGTTGTATTCCTGTGATTTTGTCTTTGACCATCAGTTCCAATGAGAAAGACAGTTTGGAGGGAAGAGGCAGGGTGTCGCCGTGATTGAGGGCAAAGGGGGAGGGGCACACACAGCAAATAGAAAAGAAGCTCCTGTGTGTATTTTATTTTAAAAAAAATGCCCATGCCCATTTAAATGACCTGCTTTTAGCTCTGATCCTTCATCCTTTCTGTTGTACCGCAGTGCAGATGTAAAGGAAAAAAATCAAAACACCTGACACATTTTCTAAGAAAGCACCACCACAAGCCATCCTCATCAACCTATACGTTGAATTTTGTGGTGCTTCATTTCCTACCCCTATTCTTGCTGTGGTGACTGAGTTTTTTCTACCCTATCCTTTTTATGACAGTTGACTTTTTTATTTTATTTTTCTGATGTTTGTTTTCTGCAGAAGAGAGAAATAGAGTGGATAGTAGAGTTATTTGAATCCACCTTCACAGTGTGCTGTGTCTGCCTCGCAGGCATTGTCCCTTGTGCGTACACACCAATAGTATTAGCAGGTTATGAAGGGAGGGCTGCGGACAGCCTTGTTTTCAGTTTCAATCGTAATGCGGGGATTGAGACAGATTAGCTTGACCAGTTAGTTTAAAAAGCACTCTTATAACCGTCGGCCACACGTCAAACACCTTGGAGGAGGGTGGTAATGCGTCCCGTCTTAGGTAATTTACTTTGTCTGGGACTCGTTTTAGGCCAATGAATCTTTTGACCCTGATTAAAGACACCTTAGGACGAGACAATTCATCAGCATACAAATCACTAGGTCAATAATTTTTCTCAATACTCAATATGTCGCAGTAAACCAATCTAGTTAAATGCATTAGTAAAGTTTGGTCACACCATGACCCTTCAAACATGACTAACCACACAAAAATGTGTAAGATTTACGTTATTTTATTCCCTATTGATTACACTCTACTAGCAAGGTTATTAGTCTCAAAACCAGAAAACACATCAGCAATGTCACAATATGGCAACTAGAATAAGATTCCATCAAGGCAAAGATCATAAACATTAAAACAAAGAACGACGTCAACATGGATTAATTTTAGCAGAGCATCATTAGCGCATTATTCAACAAAACATTGATTCAGTCATTTGTCTATTTGCGTCCGTTTTAATGAACTCCTTAACTAACCTCGAATCAGCATTAGCATGTTGGGCTTCATGCAAAACTATTTAGCAACACAAATTTAGAAAACATCTAACTATGGTCTCTATCAAAAGGTAGCAGTTGGTACCTAGAAAGGAAAGGCAAACAGACAATTACAATTTCATTATCATATAGTTACCCTGTGTAATGGGTCTGCATACAGAGTCAGTCTTCGTCCTCAGGACATCGGTTGATTCGCCATCAGCCAGGAAACACAGCAACGTTCAGCAAGACAGGCAATACGGGACACTTCCCTCTTAAGGAGGAAAAGTATGAATCGGGCAGGACAAAGATAAGGATGGTTTGAAGAAAACAGCAAAGTCTTTAAGACAGAGTGACAAAGTGTCTAGGTAATAGCAAAGGCACTTAATGGCTGATTTCTCCTCGTGTCACAGGATTATATCAAACTTGTTGTACAGTCCCCTAATTTCCAATTGGGCAAACTTTGGTGCATCATTATCTCCATCCAATAATCAGGTAATCACCTCATTAAAATTGTCACTTCAGAACAGTTCTCACGTAGTTTATTGGCTCCTGCAATTGACGTCTCCAACAGGTAGAGTGTCAGGTACAAATTTTTATTCTCTCAGGCTCAGTCAGTAGTTCCCTTGTCTTTACCAGTTCAGGCAACCTTGTACCTGTTGCAAGTTTACACTGTTGCGTTCGGCAAGAATGTCTCCTTGAGCAAGTCGAGTCTCATGAGAAAGAATTTACTACGGTTACACACATCTTCTAGCTTCTGGAAAAGTACAGCTACATGTCCTTCAGCAAGTCAGCACATTGCACGTTAGAAAAACACATTTAATATGAGACCGGCAGCTAGGCCCGACCCATGCTAACTAAGGCCTAGTTATTATTTTTTTGCGACATCTTAACATATAACTCTTAATGCTAATACAAAATCATACATTAGTACATTAGTAATTCATTATTATTCAATTTCATTTATCATCATATACATTGGTGGCCACTCCCCGTGGGCACATTTCAAACACGCATTTAGTAAAAGCACAGTAATACAATTTCTATGCGACATCATTATTAATTTGCAAACATTTCATGTTAATTTTGATTATAATAACTACACTCCAACAATCCCTCCTCTGATGACACTTGTCATCACACAAATCCAGTCTTTAACAATCCTTTACCTTTTCAATTCCTTCATTTCGATTTCCTCTTTTTGCTTCGCCTTTTCATAGTTTGCTCTGAACATATTCTCCCTTTTCTTTTCCTCCCTCCTCGGTTTATATTTTGCCCAATTTCCTTTACTTCTTTCACAAATTGTGTTCAATAACCATAATCCAAATAAACATGCCAAAACAATTACTATTCCCTGTATTCATTTTCTCAGGAACCCATGCCAAAGACCACTAAACCAACTTCCCACACTCGCAAATCCTTCCTCAACCCTCTTCCCAGACTCCGGTTTCTTTCAGTTCCTTCAAATCTGTACTATCTCTTGTTAGGTTAGTAAGCATACTTCTAATCTCATTACTATTATCCGGTATGAAGACACAACAGTGGCGCTCATAGAGCATCTTAAAGACTCCGCCACTTTTCGCTAAAAGAATGTCTAAAGCAAGCCTATTTTGAAGAGTCATAGCCCTCTCCGCAGCAAGTTCGGTATCCATTAGGAGTATAGCCCCTGTGAAGTTTGTCAGCATGTTATCGACAATAGTAGACAACTTTCAAATCTTTATGGAGTTCAAAATAACTCCCACTGAAGGAATTATTGTTCCAAATATGTCTCCTACTACACCAGCAGCAGTTTCTCTCTTTTGTCCAGCACGAAGTAATTCCGTCACTTTCGGAAACTTCTTTAAATCATCTAGTTGATAGATGTTTGGAAAAACTATTCCCAAATAACATGTCCCTTTGGAAGACGGTAATAAGCACTAAGTCCACAAATGTAATAAACCCCTGGGATCGCTTGATCCATTCCATTTAGCATGAAAGTCCATTTATTATGAAACAAAAACACATGCTTACACTCACTCGTTCCCACAAACACAGTGTCATAATATGACTTTGGTCGCGTTACGCAAAGCCTTCCTACATGTTTCGCATCTAAAGCTAGCTTCCCTTGTTCCCTAACCCCATTATTACTATTACTAAGGAATGATCGTTGCTGCAAGCCTTTTTCTAATTTCCCCTTTAAAACCCTTCTTCGATCTTCAGTGTGACCTAGAAAGCTCTTTTCTACAGATGTAAGCAAGCATGTCAAATTATTGCGGTGCGCATATGAAGCACTAATTGTCGTTCTAGGCTCAAAGAATCCTTTAATCAGCTTTATAGCATAATACTTAGCTACACTATTCAAATCTTCTATGATAGGCACATAAGAGAATTCTAAATCATAGTTCGAGTAAAATTATTGCACTTCTTCCTGATTATAGAAACGTGTTAGTAGCAAACTACAACTAAACCCGTAGGTTAATGGCAACTGTGATATGTAACTCCCTCTTGGACTGAAAGAGGAATTTGTGTACACACGTAACAAGCCTTCGCATCCATAGTGTCAACATACTCACTCAGCAAGCGATAGAAAACATTAGTAGATAGCTCCCCTTTTGTATTAGTTTCATCATGCAAGTACTTTGTATCTTACTCAAACTTATCCCATGGTGTTAGTGTAGCCGTCTCAGAAACTGCAGCATTGTTAGCTTCACTCTCATCCACCAAACGCATCTCCACAAACAAGGCTATAATGAATATCACACACACAACACCCAAAGCAATACCCAAATATTTGCGGCGCTTATTCCCCTCAACGTCATCTCCTGACCTAGGCATGATCAGTAAAGAATCAGAAAGTAAAGTACTACAAACGTAATCAACTAATAAGAGGATGGCTAATAATTTTTTTCCCCCAAACTAATGCAAAAGTCTTTTTCCAGCAAGTATTTACAGCTCTCTCGTTCACTCCAGGGTCTTTTGTCAATCCAGTTAGCAGCTTGTCACAATCGGGTTTCTCAAAAGTCAATTCAGGTTAGCAAGGTCACATCCGGTAATTTATCAGTCTCTTTTCTCTGGTTTCCCTTCATTCAATTTCAGCTTAACACAGTCTCTTTTATTTGTAGCCAACTTCAGGTACCATAATATTGACCTGGAACTTCATGATCAAAACAAAATGCTAAGAACTCTTGTTGCCATTCGGCTGACATTGCAAAAGCCCATTCAGGACCTGCGTATCTTCTGTATGCAATTCTCTTTCTTTTCAACTTGCGGTCACCCTGCAATTCTCCTTCACTCAGATCTTCCTTCCTTGTGGTATCGACCTCTTCCTCTATTGTTTCATTAATGACCACTTTCCCTTTTTCAGCTTGCGATTCTGGCCACTTATCTCCTCTCAGTGTTCTTTTACTGTTTGGCTTTTCAGGTTGCTGTTCAATGCCCTCCTCTTGTGCTATGGTGTTTTCCCTTGATGGATCTGCAAGTGGTTCAGGAGGAGTCTGAACACTTCGACTTCCCTCTGTTTCACCTCCTTCGCCTTCCGGGTCTGTCAGGGGTTCAATTTCAAACCTGTATCCGTCTGCTTCTGGGAGAACCTCTCTTTTCCCCTTTGATTAATCTCCGGCCCTGAGCACACAAGAGCTTAACCACCTCATTGTTAAAGTGACTTTCTCTATCTGATTCTAAAGAGATTGGAAACCCTAAACGTGGAATCAATTCCCTAAGCAGCAATTTCGCCACTGCGAGACTGTCATTTCTACATGTAGGGTAAGCTTCAATCCAGTGAATAAAGATGCACACAATCACCAACACGTACCTCAGACCTCCACACACAGGCATCTCAATAAAATCCATCTGCATCTTGCTGAATGGACCTCCAGCTCTCCCAATGTGGCTCAAATTCACCACGCCCCTTTCCCCCATTCATCTGCTGACAGATGATGCACCTGTGACAGATTACTTCTGCGGCTTGTCTGAATTTTGGATTGAACCAATCAATTTTTAACAACCTGATCATGGCGTCTCTCCCAATGTGTGCTTGACCATGGTAAAACTTTGCAAACCGTGACAAGAGACTGTTTGGCAAAACCATTTTCCCCTCATCTGAAACCCACAAATCATCAGGTCTCTGTACGCATTGCATGTTAAGCCAAGAACGCTTTTCTTCTCTGCTGGCACGTCCCTGCAACAATTTTAACTCTTCCTTTGTGTCAACCACCCTCAATGCATGACCTGTGCATGTCTCATTTTCAGTTTCAGGTAACAATTGCCACTGATCTTTGAACAATATACAATTCAATGTACAAAACCTTGCGACTTGATCTGCATATCCGTTTCCCATTGACACAAAGTCTTGTGATTTCACATGAGCGCTGCATTTCACCACGGCAATTTCAAGAGGTAGCTGAATCGCGTGCAACAACTCCTTAATTCTTTCACCATTTTTCACTGGAGAACCAGAAGAGGTCATGAAAAGCCTCTGTGACCATAGCTAGCCTATAATCATGGACAATTCCAAATTGGTATCTGCTGTCAGTATAGATAGTGACTTTCAATTTTTCAGCGACATGGCATACCCTTGTAAGAGCAACCAATTCGGCCACTTGAGCAGAGTATATTCTCTCGAGCCAAGATGCTTCTAGGATTCCAGTGATTGTACACACAGCATATCCAGCTCTCAGTACTCCTACTGAGCTCCTCAGGCATGAACCATTAACAAAGATAATGTAATCATTCTCTTCCAATTGGGTATCTTTAATGTCAGGTCTCGGTTTGGTGCACAGTTTTGTTACCTCAAGACAATCATGTTCTACTTCCTCAGCCTCATCAACATCTGTATTTTCATTGGGAAGCAAAGTTGCGGGGTTTAACACAGTACAGCGTTTCAGTGATACATTAGGTGACCCCAATATAATCGTTTCATATTTTGCTAGACGAGCATTTGCCATGTGCTGTGTCTTGGTTCGGGTGAGTAGTATTTCGACTGAGTGTGGGACCATTACTGTTAAGGGATGTCCCATCACTATACCTTCACATTGAGTGAGGCTTTGACCAACTGCTGCAACTGCACGCAGACAACCCGGTAAGGCTGCTGCAACTGGGTCCAAAGTAGCTGAAAAATATGCTACTGGGCGGTTTGCACCTCCATGGACCTGTGTCAGGACAGACAAAGAACAAGCATCACGTTCATGACAAAACAGCACAAAAGGCTTTGTGTAGTCAGGTAAACCTAAAGCTGGAGCCCTGCACATGCACTCTATCAGTTCAATGAATGCCCTCATCTCTTTCTCAGACATAGGGGGTGATTCTAACCTTGGCGGACGGCGGAGGCCGTCCGCCAAGGTACCGCCGTGAAATGACCGCACCGCGGTCAAAAGACCGCGGCGGCCATTTAAACATTTCCTCTGGGCCGGCGGGCGCTCTCCGAAAGAGCGCCCGCCGGCCCAGAGGAAATGCCCCTGCAACGAGGACGCCGGCTCAGAATTGAGCCGGCGTAGTTGCAGGGGTGCGACGGGTGCAGTTGCACCCGTCGCGTATTTCAGTGTCTGCAAGGCAGACACTGAAATACTTTGCGGGGCCCTCTTACGGGGGCCCCTGCCGTGCCCATGCCATTGGCATGGGCACGGCAGGGGCCCCCAGGGGCCCCGCGGCACCCCCTACCGCCATCCTGTTCATGGCGGGTTTCCCGCCATGAACAGGATGGCGGTAGGGGCTGTCAGAATCCTCATGGCGGCGGAGCGCGCTCCGCCGCCATGAAGGATTCCCCCGAGCAGCGGTAAGTCGGCGGGAGCCCGCCGACTTGCCGCTTCTGACCGCGGCTGAACCGCCGCGGTCAGAATGCTCGTGGGAGCACCGCCAGCCTGTTGGCGGTGCTCCCGTGGTCGGTGGCCCTGGCGGCCACCGGCCGCCAGGGTCAGAATGACCCCCATAGTTAGGGTATCTGGGCCATCCTTAACCTCCTTGACAGTCAACCTCACCAAAGGCTTAGACATAATTGAGAAGTTGGGAATCCACTGGCGACAGTAGCCCACCATTCCCAAAAACATCCTCACGTCTCTCTTAGATGATGGGGGATTCATCTGTAATATGGCTGTCACCCTTTCTTTGGATATCCTTCTCGACCCCTTCTCAATCAGGTGGCCCAAGTACTTCAACTATTTCTGACAGTACTGTAGCTTTTTGGGGACACTTTATGTCCGTTCTTTCACAGATGATTCAGTAAGGCAATAGTATCATACCTGCAGTCATCTTTAGTTTTGGACGCAATCAACAAATCATCAATGTACTGTACTAGAGTTGAATTAAAAGGCAGTTCCAATGATTCCAAATCCTTCTTCAATATCTGATTGAAGATGGAAGGCGATTCTGAAAACCCTTGAGGAATTTGACACCAACTGTAAACCTTGTCCAGGAATTTGAAACTGAAGAGAAATTGGCTGTCCTCATGAAGAGGCACAGAAAAGAACGCGTGGGACAAGTCCACAACTGTGAACCACTCTGCATCACATGGAACCTGAAACATGATCACGGCTGGATTTGGCACTATTGGGCAGCACTTTACCACTATCTCATTAATTTTCCTCAGATCTTGGACAATTCGAACTTTCCCACAAGGCTTTCTCAATCCCAATATTGGCGAATTACATAGGCTGCTCATCACTTCGTTTAAGACCCCTTGCTTCACACAGTCTGCAATTATCTGCGTCACCTGTATAAGGACGTCTTGTGACATGTGGTACTGCGGTACCTGGGGAAACATGGCATTTGGCTGTACCTCTACCTTGACTGGTTCCACTCCTTTTATCAGTCCCATTTCCTTTCCTGTCAAGTTCCACACCTTCTCTGTGACTGTTCCCTGTAATTCGGTTGGTAAGTCGGTCACTGTGAACATCGGGAAAAAGCTTATCAAAGGGTACTCCTCATCTGTGGTCTCCGTCTCTGGTTCTGAGATCTGACCATCGTCCCCTTCATCATCACTGTTTGTCTGCACCTCAATTCCCTCATTGGAACAGGTGATTGAACACCTTGTCTTGCACAGCAAGTCTCTCCCCAGTAGGGACACAGGACTTGAATCACAGACTACAAACCTATGTAATCCCTGAAAGGTACCAATCTTAACTTGGACCGGGTCTGTAATTGGATTAGTCAGGAGCTGATTTGCCACTCCAACTACCTTTATTGTACATCCTGAAAGCGGCAATTTCGGAACCTTTGCACTTCTGACTGTAGAGCGTGTAGCTCCTGTGTCAACCAAGAATGAAACTTTGTGACCCATCACCTTTCCCTGAACATAAGGGCCCCTCTGGTCTACTTCTAGGGATGCTGCTAGTCTGCACTCCTCACTATCCGAACAGTCATCCGACCATTCATCGGTTATTCCATTCTCACCATGCAATGGGAACTGTTGTACTGCATTATTTTGACTCATTGTTTGACCTGTGACCTGTTGAGGAAGCATCACCTGTTGCTGTCCCATCAGAGTTGAAGGCAACTGCATTTGCTGTCTAGGTACCACGGGAATCTGCTGTTGTATTTGCTGCACCTGCGCTGGTTGAACACGTGGCATTTGCATTTGTTGCATAGGCTGGAGACCCTGCATCTGAACCATATTATTCTGGAAGTTCGGATTTGGACCCCTCAATCTTGGATCCCTCACAATTTGAAATGCACTGCCATCATTGCTTTGTTGAACAACACCATCCTGCACCATCATTGGACATTCCCACTTCCAGTGTCCCACGCCCCCTCACGCATGGCATGCTGACATCTTTTTCATCCCTTGCACGTAATTTTGAGCCACAGCAGTATTCAAATCTGGACCACGGTTCACAAAACCTCCCCGACCTTTGCCTCTTGTTTGCGGCTGAAACATTCTGTTCCCTTGAGGTTGCTGCTGTACCATCTGCTGTACTACATTTCCCTGCATCCCTGCTTGAGGTGCCTTAATTTGCATCACCATCATCTTCTCTTTCTCTTCCTCTGCTTCAACTCAATCTCAGCACTACAGTATTTTGCATACTGCAACACCTCATCAATTGGTTTTGCTTGCCAACAGATCAAATGATTCATAATCATCTGCCTAATCTCTGGTCTTAAGCCTTCAATGAACCTGAACACAAGGTGATTCATGTCTTTCGGTTCTATGACCTCAGTGCCACTGTAATGTTTGAACGCCTTTAACAATCTCTCATATTAGGCATGTATCGACTCTTTGCCTTCTTGTGCCGTTCAATCAATTTTCTGCCAATCAATATTCTGCGGCGACACTTTCTGCTTCAAAAACTCAATCACCTTATAGTAGTGCTTCATCATCTCAGGAGATGGTGCTCCTGTAGTCCTGTCCCTTGGCGGTTCCGCTGTCGGCCAATCCACACTCCTCTTGCACTCAAGCCACAAATCAGCTGGAACTATAATCTCAAACAGTGTATTCAAGTCTTCCCAGAGACACTTTGCAAGCTTCACAAACCTATCCGTCTGCTGGTACCATTCTATCGGCTTTTCCCTCAGCCTGCGATAATCATTTGTGAATGACAAAATGCCACCTCTAGACCATGGTACATGAACTAGAACCCCTCCAGTTGTCTCCCTCATCGGTAACATCTTTATTGTTCCCGTGTCTGGCGCAGCCTTCGCCTGCTGCTGTTCCAGGCAGTCACTTTTCCTATTATCTCTCTTCCCACTTCCCACTTTTCTAATGCTCCCCAAACCTGTGCACTCTGTAGTATCTCTTTGAGGTGTGCCTTCATCCCAGTGGATCTCATATGATCAAAATCTTTAAGTTCGAAGTCTAACCTATAACTCCTCTTCAGATGTTTAGTATTGTCTAAGTCTATGCCGTATTTGTCTGCCACGTTCGCTAACCTCTGGTGCACCTTACTCACTTCCTTGGTTATTTTCGGGCACAGACATCTTAATTCTGCTTCAGTGTATAATTCTAATCTGTTCACTTCCATGCTCCCTTCTACTAGCTCAGCTGCTTCCACTCCCAACCTCACAAAATTCAGGTATTCCTCTCTCTTCGACCGCTCTGCTTTCGCAGGAGTAGTCTGCGGAGTGTTAAGCTTGTCTAACCA